>NC_081557.1:1243130-1253398 GCF_022355385.1 Mustela nigripes | reverse complement strand
CTCAGCCTGGCCGTGTCCCCCACCTGGTCGTGGCTCCTGCGGGACCCTGGGCCCCGCTGCTTAGGGCAGTGTGGTCTAGTCACTGACCTTCCCCACTGTCTGGCCTCGGCACCTCCTCCTGCTCATGGCCTGGCTCAGTGCATCGTCCTGACCCATCCAGTGTCCTCCGGACTGTGAGCTCTGCTAACTCGGGGTTTCGAGCCTCCCGCTGCTACAGAGCCGGGGTCCTTGGGGTCTTCTCTGCGTCCAAACCCCACACTGGTGCTACGGACTCCACAGCAGGGGACGTGGTCCTGCGTCCTGTGGGTGACCGTGACCCCCAGGACCAGCTTGGAGCCGGTGTCCCGCTCGGCCCTGCCTCTGTGTGGCCCACACCCTCACAGTCACTTCTTCATTTCAGACGGTTGAGTAAGAATCAAGCACAGAATAACACGTTGTGACACAGGAAAATTACACGGCGTTCTGATTTCAGTGGCCGCACGAGCCGTGGAGGGGGCACCCAGCCTTTCCCGACCGTCCTCGGCCACCTTCCTGCCGTGAAGGCAGAGCTGGCCAGGGACTCCATCGACACAAAACGAGAGAAACCTTTAAAATTTCTTTCAAGAGAGGAAGAGGGTTTCTCTGGAGCCGGAGCCGGGGTGAGGCCAGCTCAGGCTGCATGGTTTCCCGGGATGGGGGGGCTTGGGGAAGGGGGAGGACTCGGGGTTATCGACAGTCTCTGTTGCACCAAGACTCACAAACTTTCAGGACAAAGGACTCACTGGATGTCGTGTGCTCGGGACGTGCGAGAGCTCTGGGATGGAAACCCGGGGAGATTTCTCCTCTTATCTTTAGACTGAAATGTTTCCTTTAGGTTATTTGCTGACGAGGCAGATGCACAGTTCTCGGCAGAAATAGAGCCCGTGTTTTGAAGTTTGGTGAAGTCATTCTGACCTTGGTGGAAGTTCACGTGTAGCTTTCCTGGGGGCCCGGGGCCTGCTGACACGGAAACCCGAAAGTGTCCTTTGTGACCCCTGAATACCCATTTTCTGGGGCTGCTGCTGCGTCCTGAGCCAAGTCCACACGCAGAAACTGTCCAGGCCCGGGGCTGAAAGGCGCCGGCCTCGGTCTCCACCTGCGCCGAGCGACCCCCTCTCAGGGGAGCGGACGCACCTGCAGAAGGTGCTGCTTCCGGCCCAAGCACAGCTGCGCAGACACGCCCGTCAGGGCACACACGTTCCCGACACCCGCTTGTGGCAGGCCATCAGGCGGGGAGACGGAGACGTGGCCCTGGTCTTCACGGGCGTCTCCGTCCTCCCATAAAGACCCAGAAGTCCGTCCCCTGGAGCCCGGTTGCGGCCTGGATGCTAGGCCGGGAGGGCCGATAGTTCCAGCTCCAGAGGAGGGACCTGGATCACGTAGGTGAACCGCTCAGGGTGCTGGGTCCGTCCCCGCCAGGGAGCAGGGTTCTAAGCCAGTGGTTATGGGGGCGGGGCTCATTCTTTTATTTTAGAACATAATTGCTGGGTTCAGTGAGGTGACAATGACAGGGTCCTAGTGACACGCAGACACAGACACACAGACACAGACACACAGAGATACAGACAGACACGCAGACGGGCAGACACACACGCACGATCTGGGCACGGCCCCGGCACTGCACGGCGCCCCACGGCCCGAGCGCGTAGGGAAGCACAGCTGGGCCGGGATGGGGGTGTGCTGCGGGCACTACAGGAGTGAGCCCGAAGCTGCGGTCACTCTGCAGGCCTGAGCTGGAAGCAAGAGCGGGTCCCACGTCAAGCGCACTGGCAGTGCGGGCAGAGCAAGAAGGACCTGCCACGGACGCTGGGGCCTCTGGGCAGAGCGGCGGCCCTGGGAGGAGCCGGTGTGGGGCTCTGACGAGGGGCGGGGGTCCCTCGCATGGGCGGGCCGTCGCAGGGTGGGTGCTCATCCGTCCTGTCCCCATCCCCCCGGTCCTGCCTGCCCTGGGCGGACTCCCGTCGCCCACTTATGCCAGACAGCCTCACGACCAGCCCCAGGCCCGCGTCTGCGCCCCGGCCCCGTTTCCTGTGTGAGGAGACTGAGGCTCCCAGAAACCAAGCAGGCAGCCCAAGGTCGCAGGCAGCCCAAGGTCACAGGTGGTCCAGGGTCACAGGCGATGAGGGGCCGGGGCCGTCATCTCCGAGGGCCGATTGCATCAGACCTGTGCGCGGACGTCGGTAACGGATCCAGATGAGGTAAGCCCCGGCAGAGCCAAGCACATTTTCTTCTGGCAGCAGGAAAAGTACAGCGGGTCACGGTGAGTCAGTCAAGGCCGGCGTGCTGTTCCCCCCCCACCACGTGGCCCCTTCTCGGGTCTCCGCGGACAGCCTGGGCCCCTCACATTGGCCGGCCTCCCCGGCCCTCGTGCGCTGAAACCTCTCCCTGGGACGGCGGCCTCCGAGCAGCTGTGTCCTTGGCCGCTTTCTCACGCCACGCACGCACGGCCCACTGCTGGGGCCCCGCGAGGACCGCTGCAGGAGCGGGCTCCCTTCTCCCTGGGAATGCGGGCCTCCAGCCTTCCCTGGGAGTCGTATCAGTCAGCCCTCTCCAGAGAGCAGAGCCGGCAGAAGCAGAGATAAATACGGGCAGCCACATCTCTGAAAGAGGAGCCTCGTTCGGTCGTGGGCGCCGGCGAGTCCAGACCTTGCAGGACCCGCCGAGACCCAGGAGACCCGGCAAGCGCAGGAGGCCGTCTGCGGGGCAATGCCTCTGGCGGGGGAGTTGGTCTTTGTTCTATCCAGGCCTTCGGCCGACTGGATGAGGCCCACCCACACCGCGGAGGGCAACCTGCTTTACTCAGAGTCCACGGTTTTAAATGTTCGTCTCCCCAGATGCCCAACAAGCTGACGCACGAAAGTAACCCTCACAGAATCGTTAACGTTTGTCTCGTGATGTTCAAAACGAGACTTTTCAACTTGACATTCAGCTCGAAGGTCAGGCTTGGCCAGAGAGCGAGGGAGGAGTGTGGAGAACCACGCCGGGGACACTCAGACCGTGGTCCTCACTCCGACGCGTGCTTGGGCAGGGAGGAGGGCCGACTCCGGAGGCCGAGGGAGCAGCCTCCCCGCGGACGTGGACGCGGACGGGGCCTCCTGCTCGAGGCCTCACCTCGGAAGAACCCGGACGCAGGTGCGCGCTGCGCGGCGGGGAGACGGCGTGACAGCCGCCGAGCTGTGCCCACGTGTGCATGTGGCTCAGAGGGTAAATGTCCCGTCACGTGTATTTTAACAGTAAAAATGTGCGAAGGGAATCTTTACGGAGGCGCACGTGGGTACAGTGAGCTACATGTGAAGTGTGTAATTTTACGAACGTTGACACGTGTTCACCCACGAAACCGTCAGCGCGACCGGGAGGGACGCACCGTCACCCCAAAGGCTCCTCGTGCCCTCAGCCACCCGGCCCCCCAGCCGGCTTGCCCGCCGGTCCTCCCGCCCGCGCGTGCTCTGCCGGTTTCAGAGACGTGGGATCGCTGAACACGGTGGGTTCTTCTCTCCGTCGCCTCGAGGGGCACGGCGGGCTGGGTCCGGGCGCGTCCAGGTCCAGCTGCTGCAAGGAAGCGGCCGTCACGGAGCCTCTTGGCCACAGCCCCCGTGTCTCTGTCACACCCGGGGCGGGAGTCGGGTCCCCGGGAAGGTGCTCGCTCCCGCGGCTGAGAACCCCCAACCGTCCTCCGAAGCAGCTGTCTCCCTGCGCGCCCCCAGCTCCAAGCCGGCCGGGCCCCCACCTGTTGCCCACGGGGGCCGGAGCCCGTCCTGGCAGCTGCGGTGCCCTGGGGCGAGGACTCACTGTGGCCCGAGCTCCCCGGACGCGCCGTCTCCTCACGCGCTCCTTTCCCTCATGCGCATTTCTGTGATGGGTGACGGGACTGTTCCTTTGTCCCCGATTTTAAATCGGCACGTTTTCCTCCGGTTGGAGCCGCCGCAGTTATTTTTACATCCTGGACGCGAGCCCTCTCAGCTCGGCAGCTCGCAGATGCCCCGCATCTGCGCTTGCCTTTCCCTCCCCTGCGCGCGTCTTCCGAGGCGCTGAGGCTGCAGGTTTTAATTCTGGTGGCGTCTAATTGATGGGCTTGTTCTGCGGACCGTGCCTCTGGCGCTGCGTCCGGAAGCCCGGCCCAGCCGTGGCACAGAGGCCGCCGCTGACATTTCGTTCAGGGGCTTCTAGCGTCTTGCCGCGCACCCAGACCTGACGCTGCTCAGCGTCGCAAGCTGAGCATTTCACTGTATCTTTCGGCAAACGAACATCCCATGGTTCAGCCACTGGCTACCAACCCGTGTCGGGAAGACAGTCCTTCTCCACTGGACTCGCGTGGCAGCGCCGCTGAGATCGCCGGCCGGGGCCCGCGCCCGCCCTCCGCGGTCTCGCCCACACCTGCGTGTCTCTCCTGAGGTCGACTCTGCCCCTCTGAGCTGCTGCAGCCTCACGGACACGGGCCGCCTGCCTTTCCGCTTCCTCTTCTCAAAGTGCTTTTTTTCTCTCTAGGTCCCTCGCGTGCCCACGACCTCTGGGGACCGCGCAACCTGCGGCAGAGTTCCACGGAGAAACAGAGCTCCTGCCGGCCGGCTGCCGGCACGGCGTTCGGGTTGTGACCCAGGGACAAGATGCGTGTCTCTGGGCACTTGATGCGTGTCCCGTTCTGTCCGCAGAGCCTCGTGCTTCTTGCTGAACGGGCCTTGCACACCTTTTGTCTGACTCATTCCTCAAGACTTCAGATTTTCCTCTAGTTTTACATGTTTTTTTCCTCTTAGTTTCAGTCGTTAATCGGTGGAATACAGAGATACACTTGATGTTAATAGGCCTGTGGAGATACACTCCGCGTACCACGGCACGGACCCACCGACGGCAGCAAGCCCGTGGTTTTCGGTATGTTCGCAGAGAGGGCACCATCCCCATCTCGTGATGCAATTCTGGAACATTCTCATGACCCCCCTGAGCTGGCACTCCCCGTGGTTCCCGCCCGATGACCCCGCTGGCTAAACTTCCGGTTCCCACGGACCGGCGGACTCCGGGCACTCGGCGGGAGTAAAATCTGGGGCCTTCCACATCTGGAGTCTCTCACTGAGCGATGTCTTCAAGGTCCAACCGGGCTGTGACCCTCAGGACTCAGGCCATCACTCCTTTGGTGGTAGAGGGTTATTCACTGTGTGGACAGAGCGCGTCTGGCTCACGTGTCCACCAGCTGATCGGTGTTTGGGTTATTCCCACGGTTTGGTTGTTACGAACAACGTGAACTGTGAACGCTTGGACGCGGTCTTGGGTCTCTCGGTGTGTACGGGGCTGGCACTGCCAGGCACCAGGGCGGGGGGCTGCCAAACTGGTTTCCAACGTCCCCGCACCGTCTTACAGTCCCGGCGACAATGTACGGGGTTCCCGTGCAGCCACATCCCTGAAGACGCGTCCTGGGCTCCCACCTGCTGGAGCCGGCGCGTCCGTGCCTGTGAGGCTGGTCTGTGGTCCGTCTGCTCTGGGTGTGAGAGGGATTCCAGCTCCCAGAACTGCTCTCGCTTTCCCTGGGTGAGCCGTGGGGAGGCCACACCGTGTCTCTGCTGAAGGGGCTGAGACCCAGCTGTGGGGCATCCGGTCCCTGCTTCTCCCCGTCAGGAGACGTGTGACGACAATCGCCATTTCCTGAGCAGACCTTGGGCCGCGCGCTTTATCTGTTTCACCTGTGGAGAGCTTCAATGGTTTTGTGTCTTTTAGGAAATTTGTCCCTGACACTGAAACTGTCAAATTCCTTGACAGAAAGTTGTTGGTAAGACGCCCCGTTCCCCTCTGTAGTGCCGTGACCGCGCCCTCCGGATTCGCTCTCTTTCCTTTATTGATTAGACCAGGAGGGGAAGCCTCAGTGTCGGCGGCTTTCTCGAATTCCGAGAGATGAGGGATCCGGGTAGAGCCCATGGCAGGGTGGGCTGCGCACGCCCCAGACCCTGGAGGCCGGAGCCTCGGGGGACCGCTGGGCGCCGCTGTCTTGGACACTCTGCTGGGCACCTTGCACGCTCGGAGCCCCCAAAATCCACCTTGTATTCTCGGTTAGTGTCCCGAGGGGCACCTCCCCATGCCAGTCCGGCCGGGAAGAGGCTGATCCTGGGGCAGGAGGTAAGGACCTGGAGGAGATGCTCAGTGGGAGGGAGGAGGGGTTCGTCTAGACTCTTGGGCCCGTGTCAGACGTGGGCTCGTGGGTGTCCTGCTGGGGAATGCCACGCATTGCCGCGGGGTCAAGGCAAAAACAGGCGGGAGTGCCAACATGCGCAGAAATCAGCATTCCCGCTCCAAGCTCAGCGTTCCTCTTCTGAATCATCTGGATCCAGGATGTGCACGGACACGCCTCCCCACTTCCTGACTATGGCTCCGTGCACCGATCTCCCCAGACTGAGACGGCAGGTACCCCCAAGGGGACTCAAGCCACCGCTTCTTGGGGGACAGGAACTAACTGCTCCTGCCTCGGAGCTGCCAGCTTTCTCGGATTTTTCCCGAATGGGCTCCGAAAATACTTGGGCCCTAAGTGTCCGTCGGGCACCCTTTGCACCGGGCCGCACACTCGGGGCGGCTCCAGATGCCGCCGCTGCTGGTGCTGCTGTGGGCAACGGGGGGTCTTCCTTTGGTGATTCTTCAGATGACCCGAGCCGGGACACAAAGCCATGCCCCCCGGCCCTCGCTGTGCACTGTGGGCGGACCCGCAGCCCTTCTCTGGCTGCAGGGGACGCTGCCCAGGGCCTGTGGGCAGATGCTGTGGAGCAGTCGGGGCGGGGCGGGCTCCGGGTGGGGAAACGGAGAGGAGGCCCGTGTGGGTGGGGCGCGTGTGTGTGCGGCCGGGCCCAGCGGGCCTCCTGGACACCGTCCTGACCACAGGCCTCCCAGAGAACCCATCCCTTACCACCTGTGTCCTGTGCAAGAGGTCCAGGAGCTGCTCATGCCCGTTGTTATGAAGTGACTGCTGGGGCCTGTTTCTGCCTTACAACGGGACGGACCTACCCACTTATGCCCACTGACCATGGAGGCCTCTCTTGTTCTGGAGGCTGAACAAGAGAAGGGCTTCATGCCAGCGGCCCTCGGGCAGCAGAACTGTGCGGGGAGGGGAATCAGGTCACTGGGTCCCCCTCTCCATGGTGACAGGCAGCATCTTCTGAACCAGACGTCCAGTGGCACCATCCTGTGCTGTGGCCTCAGACGGAGGCTGTTGTGCTCCCGGGTCTCCTGTGCCCCAACCACACGGAGCGGCTGCGCTTCCCACCAGCTTCTCAAATCCTCTGCCGGCGGAAGGCTCCCCAGCAGGGCTGAAGACCCCTGAGCCCAGCACTGGGGTCCACCCCCAGGCACCAGCCTTTGCCTCTCTGACACCCCAAGAGCAGAATCCTGTGCGGCAGCTCACCTCCACACAGCTGCGTCTGGCCTCAGCGTCCCTCTTCCCTGCAGATTCCCCCAGGGAGAGCCGGAGGCCGGGCAGGGGCAGAGCTGGAGGCGAGCGACAGGGTCCCTAGAACCGCGCCCCCTGCCATAAAGCTGGGGTGACCTGAACCCCATTACTCCCTAGGTTTACTTTTACTTAATTGCAAAACAGTAAACATGCTAAGCGTGACCTAATTGTAGTGACTAATGTCATTATTTTAAGACTAAAACAAACAAACAAATTTCTCTGGGTAATGGCATAAATAGACACAAGGAAGTGAGCAGGTGCCTGGAGACAGCCGGCAGGTGTATAAAGGGCCCCGGCCCAGGAGGCCCCACACCTGAGCACCTGTCCTCTGCACCTGCTCCTCTGACCTGCTCCACCCTCAACCCACCAGAACCATGGGCTGCTGTGGCTGTTCCGGGGGCTGCGGCTCCTGCTGTGGGGGCTGCAGCTCCGGCTGTGGGGGCTGCGGCTCCGGCTGTGGGGGCTGCTGTGTGCCCGTGTGCTGCTGCAAGCCCGTGTGCTGCTGTGTGCCAGCCTGTTCCTGCTCCAGCTGTGGCTCCTGCGGGGGCTCCAAGGGGGGCTGTGGCTCCTGCGGGGGCTCCAAGGGGGGCTGTGGCTCCTGTGGGGGCTCCAAGGGGGGCTGTGGCTCCTGTGGCTCCTGTGGCTGCTCCCAGTCCAGCTGCTGCAAACCCTGCTGCTCCCAGTCCAGCTGCTGCAAGCCCTGCTGCTCCCAGTCCAGCTGCTGTGTCCCCATTTGCTGCCAGTGCAAGATCTGAGCTCCGACCAGAGACCCCCGTGGCTGGGAGCTGTGAATCAGTGTATTCAAGTGTCCCCCACCTCCTTCTACCAGTAGGTCCCCATCTCGTGTGTAAAACCAAATGCCACAGCATGGCTAAATAAAGTCTTTCTCTAAACCCAGAGATCTGTCCTCGCTGCTATTTTATCCAAGCTAACACGCAGAGATACCCTCCTGTGTCCCAGGCGTGTCCAACCGGTCTCCCCTCACGTGTATTCATGGGCCGCAGGGGCCGTGCTCGGGAGCGGGGCGGGCGACAGGTGGAGGATCCTCTCCAACAATGCGCAGGAAAGGGCTGAGGGATGAAAATATGAAGGAAGAAGAAGTGACATGACCGGACGTCCACCTCGTCCACGATGGATTTGAAGCGGAAAATACTCTGGGGGAGAAAAAATCATGGAGAGAAGTTCTCCCAGAGCTAAAGAAAGACTTTATTGCTTTTGAGAGAAAGAAAGAAAGAGGGAGAGAGGAAGGGAGGGGGGAAGGAAGGCCCTTCTGTGGAAAGGGCTGGAGAAGCAGCGAGCCGCCCGCCGCGTGTCGGTGGCGTGCGGACACAGCCAGGACGAAGCGGGGCTCCCCGGGTGGAGAGTCGCGGCCACGGCAGCGAGCGCCAGGCTGGCCCAAAGGAACCTTCAACAGAAAATATCATTTCCAAACAAAAATACTTGGAACCAGGAGTGGATGATAACGTGAGGGTGTCAAGAAACGTTCTCAGACAAACACAGAGTCTGGAGGATTATCCTACAAAACCGCTCTGCCAAAACACGGAATGATTAAAGAAAAATATCCAGTACAAGAGAATGGGATGATCAAATATTTTTTCTTTACTAAACTCATTACCTTTAGGGAGAAAAAAGGTAAGAACCAGATAAGAAAAATTATATTCTTGCATTTTCTGTGCAATAGTCACGTGTGGGGATAAAAATGAGAGTTGGCGAAGGCACGCGTTCTGTTACCTTGAAGACATAGACGCTGTTTTGTTTAAATTAAAAGTTAAGTGTAACCATGTAACCACCGTAAGAATAAAAACAATGTATACGTGCTAAGCCCGTAGGACCAAACTTGGTGCGTCCGCCTCCGCGGTACTGAGTAAGAAGCAGGACACGGACACAGGCCAGCGGCAGACAGGACTGCAGGGGGCAGGAGCACGTCCCGGCCTGGAGGAGCCACCACAGGAGCGCGCATTGGCCCGCCCAGGCGACAGCTTAAACGAAAGGACCCCGCGCTGGGCGATCTGTGAAGGCCGCGGCGGGCTTGACGGACTCCGAGGGGGGTCCGGGCAGCGGTCTCGGGAACAAGGCCCGGGCGGGGTTTCTGAGAGGTGGGGGTGAGCACGCAGAGCACATGTCCTGCCACCCTGAGGCAGAAGCGTGAGAAACCGAGTCACAAAAGTGGTAGCTAAATTACTCTGTAAACTCGGGGTTAAAGAGGCACTCACAGGCGGAAGTATGAAATAATTAAAATAATGTTGATAAAAGCAGCGCTCTTCAGAATGAGCGGAATGCAGCACACGGAGCCCGTCCTCGCTGGGGAATGTACGATGTTAAGTAAATAAACGTGGCATCGAATAAATCCATCGCGAGTCACGAGTCGGGGGCCGCCTGCTCGGTCACTTTGCCGGCTCCTAATTAGCTCGTTCGTGTGGCGCCTACCAGAAGCTTCCGTGTGCACAGACGCGCATTCCGGACGCAATCCTGTCACAGGCCCACGGTGTGCAAATGCCGCCTCCCAACCCGCGGCTTTTCTTGTTCTTTCCTGAGTGGCGTCTTTGTAACCATAACAGAACGTTAACTCGTCCGTGTTTTCTGCGACAGATGACACTTTGCTGCTGTGTCTGCGGAATCGCGCCCAGACCGAGGCCGGGAACGGCTTCCCCCGCGTCTCCTCCTGTCAGTCTTGCTCTCAGCCCTCACTCACCTCCTAAAGCCTCCTGGCACTCACCTCCGAAGCCGCCCGAGGGGGCTCCCAGCGCGCCCCTTTGCACGGGCACATCCAGGTGCCTGCGCGGCGGAGGTGAAAAGGCAATTTTTTCCCCGTCGAATTGCCTTTGCGCTTGTG
>NC_081557.1:1210216-1243030 GCF_022355385.1 Mustela nigripes | reverse complement strand
GCGTCTACCAGCCCCCGGCACGGCCGCTTCTCAGTGGCCGTGACCACACGGCCAGTTCCGAGACCGGGAAGGGACCACACGGCCAGTTCCGAGACCGGGAAGGGACAGGCCCCCTCTCTTTGTTCTTCAGAACTATTTGTCTCCACGGGGTCTTCTGTTTCCCTATCAACACGAGGGTCGGTTTGGGAACCTTTGCACATAGGCCTGCTGGGACAGCGACAGAGCTTTGAACTTCCGAGTCATTTCTGGGGTGAACTCCCGTTGCCCAGGAGCACGGCGTGCGCCCCACGTGCTGAGCCGTCCTCGTGTCGCCGGCCACGCCAGGGAAGCCAGCACGTGGTCTGGCCCCGACGCTGCTGCTGGAATCCTTACGTATCTTCCTCTTTGTATCGCCGTCACGAACGGAACCGGTTTCTTAATTCCATGTTCAGAGTGTTTGTCACTACGCAACGACATTCAGTGGCCCTCAGTCTGGGGACGCGGGCACCCGCCGCCTCGCCAGCCTGGCGCGTCACCTGGGACAGGTGTGCACACGTGTGTCCGGCTGGGGGCTCTCCGTGGTTCAGGAATCTGTGGTTTGTCATCTCTCAGGACTTTGGGGGAACCGTGGCTACTGTCCTTCAGGCACTGTCTTCCCCGTCGTGCTGCGGTTCGCACTGTCCTCTGCCACGGGCTCCGGGCACAGGCTCTCGCCCGCGTCCTGCTCTTGGCCGCATCTTGCCCAGGCCGCTGGGGATTCCTGCGTTGTTTCCACGCGACCGTTTTCGGTGTGTTTTCATTTACCTGCTGGAATTCCTCCCCTGTGAGTGCATGTGTCCTGCTTCCCCCACCCCAGGTCCCGCCGCGGGCCGGTCTGTTTTTGTCACGTCCCGGTGGGAGAGCCTTGCCGTGTGCACATGCCCCATGCAGCTGCCTGACGACAGGCTTCCCGCCATCTGGGCATCTTTGGACCTGCCTCGCTGTCACTTCATAAGCCATCAGTGGCCCGTGATGCATGGCAGAGACCAAGGCGCCCGCAGACCAGAGCAAGGCTGTGTGGCCTGCGGCAGGGCCTCAGGGTAGGGGGCGTGTCTGGCTGCACGGCTCCCGCATCTGGGCCGCATCTCTGGCAGCGGTCACGGCCTCAGGCTTCCGCGTGGGGCCTGGACACCAGCCGGGGCTCCTCAGTGTCCACCACCCCCATCAGCGAGCCCGCCACTCTCGGGCCATGGAGTGGGGTGGCCTCCATGTCCTTGCTGGTCATTCATTCATTTATGCAACGGATTATTTATTGAGCATCTATTACGTCTGGGTGCGGAGCCAAATACGAGTTATTCCAGGAGGATAGACAGAAAACAACCTGCTTGGGTAATCCCAAAGCATCTTGAACTGTTGATCTGTGAGTGTCTGGATCCTCAGCTGCAGAGGCTTGTAAGGTCGACACAGTTCCACGCCCAAACATCCGAGCTCAATGTTTGGTGTTTAGAAGTAAGGGGAAGCCTGACTGGTTGCCAGTATCTTTGTCTTCTGAGAGATGTCCACCAGAGATGGCCACTGGCCCTCAGGTAAACGGGAAACGTTTGAAGAAAGCAGCTTCTATTATTGTTTTTTGCTGCCACAGCACAGGGACAGGACGGAGGGTCACCGGGCGCGGAACGTCTAAGGTCAGGGAGGCCACGGCGAGCAAACAC
This sequence comes from Mustela nigripes, assembly GCF_022355385.1. NCBI lineage: Eukaryota > Metazoa > Chordata > Mammalia > Carnivora > Mustelidae > Mustela > Mustela nigripes. Next base: position 1,241,360 of record NC_081557.1, on the reverse strand, counting down.
CCGTGTGGCACTCGACACCACAAACCAACAGACTTTTGTGTGCTGTGTATAGAAAACATGTGGCTTTCCCCATTCATAAGTGATAGGGAATTCCCAAGAGAAAAACCAAAATAGATGAAAAAAATTAATTAAAAAAAAGTCTTAGGAGTCGACTCGCCCCAAATTTAAATAAAGGGTGAGAAATCCTTTGTTTTATGCTTGGAAAGACTTTTCACTTGAGTTCTGCGAGTGCGAACCTACAAATTTCATTCCATCCCACTTAAGCGATGATTTCCATGTGACCAAGTTTCCCTCAGAGTCTCAGCAAAGAGTGTGTCCGCGGAGAGGCCTGGGCGGATTCGAAAGCAACATGAAAAGAAAGAATAACAAGAATCATTTTCCAAACAGACATGAGCACGCAGACTCGGGGTCAGAGGCAAGTGAGGTGGCGCGGAACCAGGGGATGGATGGACGGACGGACGGACAGACGAGTGGTGCCCCAGTCGGCAGGATAGCCCGTGGCCACGACGGCAAGGCCATCGCCGTGATCACTAACTCATCGGGGGCAAGATGTCTGGGTCCCGACCGACACACGGCAGGAAGCTGAAGGCAACCAGAACCCACAGAGCCACACTTACCTACGACATGTCCTGCAGGACACGGGAGGGGTCGGCAAGACAGGCACGGATGCCGGGGTCCGCGGCTCGGCTCTTCCTCCGTGAACATCTCTCGGCCGCGGCCCCCGCAGACCAGAAAAACACATTTCAAGCAAATGTAACAGTGAAAATGTTGATATCCCAATCGCCACATTGGCTACATAAATCCCTAAATCAGAGACCGGCACTGCACAGAAAAACATGCTGCGCACAGAGGGGCGGGTTTCCGGCGACAGCGCGGGCGACACCATGTGCCTCATGACGCTGGTGAGCATAGGAAAGGGTTGTCGGGATTTTTTCTGCCTTGATCCGTGCGGAATTAGCCCAGTTCCTATCAAAGCACAGGGACAATCTTTTTGTGGAAAGAGAAAAACCGATTCTAAAATTCATAGAAGACAAGAAAGCTAGGTCAGCTCCACTTTTTTTGTAAAGCAGAATCGGGTGGAGGGAACGAGCAGCGTGCTGAGCTCTGAGAAGCGGCAGCGACCGCGTGTGCGTCGGGAGGGGCGCGATGGAGCCCGCGGAGGGACCCAGAGGCACGGCTGACCCTGCGGCACACAGCTGGCCAGCGACAGAGGAAGGACGGGCTTTTCGGCAAATGGCGCTGCCGCAACCGGACGTCCGTGGAGGGGAGAGAAAGACCCCTGACCGGAACCTCACGCCACCTTATAAAAAGAGTGAACTCCAAGTGGATCATAAATTTAAACACAAAATAAAAGGCTTTAAAAACAATAGGAGAAAGTCTTCAGGACCCGGCCCTGGGCAGAGCTCTTAAACGTAACCCCCAAAGCACGATCTGTTACAATATTTTTTAAATCTGTGAGTTAGACTTAGTCAGAATTAAAAACTTTCGTCCGGCAGAAAGAATGCCGTTAACTGCACCGGAATGAGAACTTTGGTCCTGCCGGAGACCCCGCGGGCAGCCCGCAACCCCGCGACCGGGAGAAAGTACTCCCAGCCACACCTGCGACCACAGACGCGCACCCGGACACAGAACGGACGGGAACGACGCGGGACGAGGACGGACGTGGAGACACGCCGGTGATGGGGGGGGGGGAGGGCGAGTAGACACACGGATGTGCACGACACTGGCTACCGGGGACGGGCGGGTCCGGCAGCGCCACAGGTCGCCGCCGATCGGCCGTCAGAGTCGCTCAGAGACGGACTCGGGACATCGGCCGGAGCTGCCACCGGCAGCCGGGGGATCGCGGCCACAGGAGCTACTGGGACTGTGGAACGCGACCCCAGGGTCCCTGCAGGGTCATTGGACAGTTTCTTAAAAAATGAAACCTACACTTACCCCGTGGCTGGGCAGTTCCGCTCCCAGACACGCACCCTGAGAAACGGACACCCGAGCTCGCAAACAGGAAACCGCTCACGACGGCTCGTCGCAGCTGCCATATAGCCCAGCTGCAAACTAGCCTCCTGCACAGCTGACAGCTGGACACACGCTGCCCTGGAGACCGTGAGACACACCTGTCACACGTACCATGGGGGACACACACGACGACCTCGAAGGATCTCACCGCCATCTGCTCCAGGAAGAGAACCCCAACCTTGCGAGACCGCAGGCCGTGTGGTTCTGCCCACGCCTCATTCTCAGGATGACGCTGTTTTAGCCACAGGAGGCAGGTCACGGGTAGCAAGGGGGCCGTGACTGTGGCGGGATGGACAGTCGTGTCACTGAGCTGCCACGTGACGCAGGAGGCCACGGCGAGGCCAGCTTCCTGCCCGGACCTGGCTGCTAGCTGGCTGGGATGTCCCCTGGGGAGGATGGCTGAACGGAACACGAGTGTCCCTGTGTCAGAAATTCTTGCGAATCTCTAACTATTTCAAAATAAAGAGGTTCCTCCTAATGATGAGTATGAAGAGGAGAACACACCGCGTTCTCCCTCCGTGTGAGAGAGAAGAGCAGCAACGGGCAGGTGAGAACTTAACCGACAGCACAACCCCCAGGGAAGGCCACCAGAGCCAGCAGCCGCGGCTGAGGGGACGTCCAACGCTCCCACCGTTTCTGTCAAACAGATGACATGGACAGACCAGCCATGTGCAACGAACCAAACGGGGTTGACGTGACCTCTGCAGCATCCGCGGACGTCCCATTTGCGGCTGCGTCCGGCTCAGCGCCCTGCCCTCCGCAGAGGGGCCCGGGGTCCCGCAGGAGCCACGACCAGGTGGGGGACACGGCCAGGCTGAGGGAAACCGACCACCCCCGCGGCTGCCCAGGGCCCAGACACTGTCCTTGGTGCTGCCACACAGCGGGAGGCCGTCTCGGGCCCTCCCCAAATGCCCACCTCAGACGGCAGGGCCCCCCCGCACCCCTCCCCTGCGTCCCCGGCCCTCCCCGGAGCCCGACGCGGGGCAGCGCTCTCGGGGAAGCCGCCGGCAGCAGCCCCGGCCTCGGCCCTCGCGGGGCCCCGGTCCCCGCAGACCCCTCTCCCCGGAGAGAAGCTCCCCGCGCGGCCCGAGGTGGGTGGAAAGTCAGAATTGCTTCCTTAATTGGTATTTTCCAGTTGAGAGAACATCCTATGCTTTTTTCACTTGTGTCATTGAATTACCAAATGTTTTCGTTTTTGAGAAGACCTGAAATTGCGGAGATCTGGGGGATTTAGGGAAGGAATGCAAGACCAATTTTGCCTAATTACGAAATGTCTCGGCGGTCACTCTGACGTGTCCCAGAGTAGGCGATGCAGACCGCCGGGCCTCCCCGGGGGTGGGGGGCCCGGGCTCTGGCACAGACGCTTACCTGACGTCCCGGGCCCGAATCTGGTTTACATCGAGAAATCAGACTGTTTACAGGACACCGCGTCTGTCTCTCCCTCTCCTTCCCTTTCATTTGGGGTAATGTTCTGCAGGTCTGCGGGGTCCCCGGGGACCGTCTGCGCCATCACGCGAGGCTCGCCATCTCCGAATACGGCCCCATCTGGGGGACGCATCAGCCCCCGGCCGGGCCACCCGGGTGGTCAGCGGCAGCCCGGGCCGGCCGTGCAGGTGGAGACAACGCAGCCAGCCGTGGGCCCGGGGAGCAGGCCCCAGGAGGAGGCCGGGAGGCCTTCGCAAGCCCCTGCGACCAGCGTCGTGGCAGGACGCTGGACACCATGGCCGAAGCCTCTGGGGCGTCCTGAGAGCAGAGGCTGGAGGGGGCGGTGGGACCTGGGGTTGTCCACAGACCGAGCGAGGGCCCCGTGCACTGGGACCCGGGGTCCACAGCAGTGACAGCGAGCGCAGGCCGTGTGGGGGTTGGGGCAGCCCGAGAGGAACGGCCGGGGGTCACAGAAGGGGCCCTGGGAAGGCACGGCCACAGAGGGCTCACAGGGTTCCTGTCCCCTACGGCAGGCCCCGACCTCTCTCCTCCGCACCTGCCCGTCCGAGCCGCTCTGCCCTCGGGCGGCCAGAACCACGGGCTGCCGGGCTGCTCCTGGGGCCGCTGGGCTGCGGGTGTGGCGAGAGACGCCTGCGGCTGTCCCCAGACTCCCGGGAACCCCTCCCCACCAGGCCAGGCGTCCACTGGCTGCACCCGGCCCCAGAGGCCGACCTCAGGCCCTCCTTCTCCGGGGGCTGGACCGCACCTCTCCTTCCAGTCCACGTCCCGCCACCGTCCCCTCCCCTGTGACAATCGCCCCCTTCCTCCTCTGTCACCTGGGAGCGCGGCCCCTCCCGCAGTTAGCTGGTCCTCTGTGGTCCTCGGGACACGCATTCTGCCCTCCCCGACCAGGGTCCCTGGGCCGTGTGCTGCCTCCCCTGGGCCTAGTGTCCCTCTCACCCTCGGATGCCGGGCAGCACGACCGCAGGGGCCGGGGCGCCTGGGCTCTCCGGACTCGGGCCCCTTCCTCACGCTCCTGGGGGCCAGTGCTCCCTCTGCAGACCCCCACTCTGGACCAGGGGACCCCTCCGGCCCCACACGCTGCCAAACGGGACGTCCTAGGGTCTCTGTCCTCAGGCTGCTGGACACGCCCAGGTGGTCCCATGCCCAGGGGCATGACCCCACGGGTGCTTCAGACCCACGGTTCTTCCGGCACCTTCTGAGACACCCAGCTGTGTCTGGACCGAGTCGCCGTGCTCCCACGGAGCTTGTCTGAGCTTCAGCCCCCCGCCCTGTGACCGTCTACTGAAGGCCTCACACCCCACGGGAACACCCAGGTCGGGGAGCACAGCGTCCTCCGCCGGGCACCCCCACATGCCGGCTCAGGGCAGTGGGTCCGCAGACAGCGTCGTCTACTGCGTCCTGTTGGGCACGGACACACTCCCCCAATTCCAGCACTCAGCGGTCGGCGGGGACACCCGACCTCCCCGGACCCTGGCTGCCTGCAGCTCCCCATCCAGAGACCCAGACGCGTCAGCCCGTCGGCCACCATGGCTCAGGGGACAGAAGACAGTGCCTGAGCCCGGCTGCCCCTGGGTCCCGGCCCCACGGGTCTAAGGCTCTATCCTGGGGTAGCTGTGACCCAGACCCGAGTCCTGCCTGGCTGCCGCCCCCTTCCCTCGGGGTCTGTGGCTCCAGCTGCCCCTTCACACACAATCATGACCCGGGGACGGGTCTGAATGCCGCCTCTCTGTCTTGGGAAAGCACGGGATGTGCCGAGCTGGACGGTAGTCTCAGCGCCTTCTGTCCTGCGGCTCTGACCAGACGGTTCGAGGTCTCCCGCTCGAGGCGGGGGTGGGGGGGGTGTTCCCTTTTGCTCCTTTCCGGCGGGTCTGGTGCTTGAATCCTCAAGCTCTCCTGCAGGACGGGCGGCAAGCTTGCACGTCGCGCCGAGCTGGCCTTTTCCCGCACTCGGGCCTGGCGGCTGCGAACCCAGCTCGGGCGGTTTCTCAGAGCCTGTGTTTGCTTTAATGACGGAGCGGCACGTGCTCGGGGGGACGGAGGCCAACCGTGCCTCCGTGTGTGAAGTCGCGAGAGGAAGCCCCTGTCTTTTCTCAGCGGCCACGCGGACGGGCGGGCGGGGAACGATAAACATGGGTCACCGGCGCTGATGCAGAGACGCGTGCGCACGGTCGTGCGGGGGCTGAACCCTGTCATCGCCCCTCCGGCCTGTCACGGCTGGGAAGGGCCCCTCTCCGTCATCCCGGAGCACACACGCGTCCTGCAGGCCCCCGCCCCGCTGACCCACCGTGGCCCGCAGCGGCTGTTGGCGGCCGTGGGGAACACTAAGGCTCGTCTCGGTGTCCAGAACCGGTGGCTTCGTCCCAGAGAAGGTTCTCGAGGAAAAGCAATCCTTGGGCCGGTGGGACGCTGTGATTCTGGATGTAGGGCCGATGACCGCAGCCTGGCTGGAGGCCCTGTGTGTCCCCCTCTCCCCTGCCCTGCCGAACCTACAGCAGGGGAGCCTGGAACCCAGCCCAGCGTCCTGCGCACATGGGCAGCGGTGTCCTGGCAAACCTTGGCCTTCAGGGAACCCCTGAGACCTGGATGCTGACAGAATGAAGCCTGTAATTCACGTCCTGTAACGTTGCGGCCGCGCAGGCGGTGGTGAGCTCCGTGGGCCCGAGCATCCATGCATGTCCTTGTGCTCCAGACCGCAAGATCTGACAGTCCCCTGACGCTGAGCCCTTTCTCTAGCCAGTCACACAGGAGACTCCGTGGGGGGGAGTCGACTGCAATGTGACCACCCAGGGGCTGCCTGTGCCCAGGCTGGGGGATGAGTTAGCTCACTGTCCGCTTCTGCTGGCTGCACGCTTACTGTCCAGCGGGGCAGGGGTGGACACGGGGTGCCAGATGTGCTGTGTGCTATGCTGCTGTTGGCTACAATGTTCCCGGCTGTGGGCACAGCCCGGGGCCCATTGTCATGGTGTCCCCAGCCCTGCTGGGCACCTGGGGGTGAAGAATGGGCCGCCAGCGAGAGAGTGTGGGTTTCCGGGCAGCAGGGAGTCCTTTGTCTGACCCGGGATGGATGGGCGCTGGCCAGAGCAAGGTCCTTCTGCAGGAGTAGCAGCTTCCTGTGTGGTACCGGTGGCCAGAGGCTCAGCAAGTGTGGCTGTCTGTTGGCCTCTGAGTCCGATGGTACCTGTCACCAGCACAGATCTTCCAAACCACCAAAGACATTTTTCAGTTCTCCTGTCCCTCAGCGCCCAGTCACCCTCTCAGCCGCCTTTCCCCCGAACAGACCCTGGCCCGGCCCCCGGCTCTCTGCTCCGGCCCAGCCCCCGGCCCCTGGCTCTCTGCTCCGGCCCGGCTCCCGGCTCTCTGCTCCAGCCCGGCCCCCGGCTCTCTGCTCCGGCCCGGCTCCCGGCTCTCTGCTCCGGCCTCCTTCAGCTGCTTCTCCTGGTCTCCTCGGCATGGAGCTCCTCAGGGCCTCACTGCTCCCTCCTGCTCCTGCTCCCCCCCCCCCCTTTCCGTTCTCTCCCCCTCCCCCTTCTGGCCCCGTCCCTGCTCTTCTGTCCTTGTCATCGGTGCGTCCAAGAGCCGACACCACCCCCGAGCCCACAGCGTGAGCACAGCCCACTCTGTGCCTGGCACTCCGGGCGCCTCTCAGACATGTGCGTCCCCGCACACTGTCCGGCCACCTCCCCGCATCGTGGGAGCGGGTGCCCCCGGCCCCTGGTGAGTAGCCGGCCCGCTTGTCCTGCTGGGGACGAGCTCACTCCTGCTCCAAGATGCAGTCTCAGAGCTGGCTGACGGCCCCCTCCGGCCATCACAGCCACCATCACCTGTAAGGCGCCCGGGCACTTGGCGGGTCCCCCTATCCCTCCTCCTCTGTCTTCACAGGGCAGCAACGGGGCTTCTAACCAACCCGAGCTGGCCCCCCGCGCTCCCCTCTTCCAAGCCTCAGTGGCTCCCGCTGTACTTAGAATAAAAGCTAAAAGTGTCGGAGACTAGACCGAGGACTGTGATGGGGTTTTCTCCTGGGGACTGTGTGAATGAGACCACAGGGGACGGGGCGCGACGGGCCTCCAGGGGGTGCATCTCCCAGAACAGATCCGTGGTGCGGCTTTCCTTCCTTCCCTATATTTTACTGATAAATAAAGTGAGTTAATTTGGTGTCCAAGCCCGAGGCCGTGGCTCTGTATCTTTCTGTTAAATGTGTATCTGGTCACACTCGGCCCCTTGGGCTCCTGGCGATGGCAGGTGCGGTGACAACACGCAGGCGTGTGTATTTACCTTGTCCCACTGTCCCCGCGCGTGGAAACACGTCTCGGTCCCGCTGGGGGACGGCGGCGCCCACAGCCTCCAGCCCCCGGGGCCACCGGCTTCGGGCCAGCCAGACTCGCCAGGACCTTGTCGAGGACCGAACACCAGCCCTCCGTTCTGTCAAAATCTCTGGATTTTCTTTCTTTCCTGTTTCTTTAATGTATGCCTTTCTCTTTAACCATTCACTTCCTTTTTCTTTCCTTCTTTCTTTCTTGTACTATTATTTTTTTTTTTTATTTATTCGGTTAGAAACTGTGTCTCCAATTCACCTATGAACTGTTTTAACTGAGTGGGAGGGTCCCAGGCGGGCGATGTCTCGCAGCCCGACGAGATCCCCTTACTCTGTGAATCGCTGTCTTTACAGAAGGACGGTCCGGTTGGGGCTACGAGGTGACATGGTGGCAAATGGGCTCTTGAAGAGGGAGGGCTTCTGTGAGCTCCCTCGGGTCCCCACCGAACGCGGACGACGTGAGCCGGTGTTGGGAGCAAACTCTCGCCGTGTTGCAAGCTAGGGCGGCCACGTGCGCCGATACCCCTCGTGTGTCTGCAGACCAGGAATTCTCTCGGCTGCGTGTGTCGGTGCGGCTCCTTCCGTCCCACGGTTGCACATGTTCCCTCACGTAGGTGTGTCACGTGCTTGAAAGAATCACCCAGTTGGTGGAAAATCACGTTATTTCCAGATCGTCTGTTTTGTATTGTTTTGCTGTTTCCATGACACGTAGTGTGGCGGGGCAGACATCCGCGTTTGGGAATCACACAGACACGCTTCGGCGAAGACTGAGATCCAATATGGGCTTGAAGAGCCGGAGGATATCTGCAGTTCAAATTAAAAAGACGAAAACAAAAGGACTAGTGGAAACAGGGACAGATGATGTAAACAGGAAATTCACGTGTGAGAAGAAACGCTGATGGCCGGGGCCATCGCAGAGAGCCCAGGGGGTCGCACACGTGCGAAGGAAGCCGCAAGCGAGCTCATCCATCCTGGGTTGACGGGGGCGCGGGGGGTCCAGTCTGTCACAGCCGAGAGGACAACCTATGTGTCCCGGTGCCAGGCCTTCTGGTCGCTTTCACACATCAAGTGTCCAGAAACCCCTTGGGCTGGGGCTGACCGGGCAACCCAGCGGTCGGAGTGAGTTCGAACGTCTACGAGTACTTTGTCAATAGCAAACAAGAGGTCAGGCCACAAGCCTTCCACCCGGGCACCCCACGTGCAGGCTGTTCCCTTCTTCCACACGCGTCACGAGCCCCACCAGCACCAGCCCCAGACCCAAGGCACCCGCCCAGCAGCATAAGCACCGGGATGAAGAGTGATGGTGACTCTCCCGGAAAGTCTGATTTCATCCTCATCTTAGGGACGACACGTTGGGTCTCGTAGTTTTAAATCGCGCTTCCACTGGCCTCTGAAACCAAGCGCACAGCTTCTTCCCGCCTTTGTTTGACCCTGGGTTTTGTTATAAGTGGGTACTAAGTTCTCTAAAGTGCTTTTGGGGTTTAGGTAGAGAATACTCGTTACATCATTTGGTTTTCCAGCAACCAGCTGTCTCTCCTACTGGTTCCATTACATCTTTGCAGGGACGCCCCTGCGGTGTACCCTGCGCGTGAGGGCCAGTAGCATCTCCCCACCACGAAGGACCAAGGAGCCAGATCCTTCGTGTCGGCAGCCGGGGACAGGTGAGCTCAGCAGACCAGCCCTCGCTCAATGTGCACCCACACCTACCGGCCTTCCCCAGACAGCCGTGGCCTTCCACGGGCATGGAACTGTCTGGACACTGCTGAGCCCAGATTCCTGGGGGCAGAGCACAGCAGGGCCGTGTACCGGTTAGAGCTGGGGGTATGGGAAAATGACAAATGATCAACCATCAGCTCAAACCCAGCTCCGGGCAGGCCCAGCACCGACCTGCGATCACGTCCTCAGTCGCCAGACCCCCCCGCAGGAGGAGAATTTCCCGAGCGGGTGAGGCCCTAGAAAGCAGGCTGGCACTAAAAAGGCTACAGTCTGCTTGTTTGGGCTAATTTTCAAAATAACGAATGTGTCAAAATTTGAGTTTGGTGCGGGTGGGCTTTTGAGCTAAGGGATCACGGCCCGAAGGAAAGAAGTGAACATCCCAGCGGCCATGACCCAGAGACCAGCACAGGGTCCCTCTCCCGATGACCGCACAGCCCCTTCCCAGAGTCTGGTCTGCACGGGGCTAATGGTCCCATGCCCAGGAAAGGCCCAGCTGAGAGACGGCGCAGCCTGGGTAGAGCCGAAGCTGCAAGTGGCACGTGGCGTCTGGGCTCTGTAGGCTGCTGGACACACAGCAGGACAGGGGCTCTAGGGCCGGCCAGGGAGGGCCTGGGCCTCGGAGTCCGGCTGCATGATGGCCGCACGAGGAGGACCCTGTGCGGCACGCACTTGCTTCCTTCCCAACACCGCGAGAGCCGACGAGAGACCCGAGCTCACTTCACCCTCTTGCCAGAGCCACGGCCCGATTAGAGCTGTGTGGTGTGGGGTCCCAGGCCACCGACTCAAGACGAGGTAAACAGACAAGCGGACAAGGGCTATCACAGGCCCAGGGACCTCTTGCCCAGGTGCCCATGCTTTTGCCCTCCGGGGGGAGGGAGGGACACAGACCCAGGGGACCCTTAAGATGCCTGATGCTATTCCGTGGGCTCACTCCAAACCTGCTGACGGGGTACCCGGTTCGTCCTGTCTGAACTCACAGCTCGGGGTTCAGGACAACAACTCCTCACCGAAGGTCAGAGGCTGAGGGCAGACAGAGCAGGCGAAAAGGAAAGACAGGGGACACACTGACAATGCCTACAGCATGCACATCCGGGGGGGGGGGGGCGGGTCAGGGCAGGTGGCTGGGGAGATGGGGCCCAGCATCCTGACCCAGGAGGCAAACGATGAGCCTCCAGGAAAACCTGGTGCTTCTCAGGTCAGCCTGCTCTGAGGGGGACGCCCAGCTCAGCACCTCATGGGAAAACCCAGTCACAGCTCCCCAAGGGCCCGCTGCCCCATCTCCCGCAGCCCTGCCATGTGGACGGCCCTCCCCGCCCGCCCAGGCGGGTACCCCCCAGGCCAGCGTCCCCTGCCACTCCTTCCCGGGACCCTGAGGCCCTGGAGCCGCTTTCTTTCGCCGGACAACAGTGCCATCTGGTGGCCGGCTCTGCCCTGATGCCTCTCCTCTCCCGTCTCCATTCCAGAACCTGTGTCCACAGTTGCACCGGACCGTCCAGCCTCCAGGACAGCTCAGTTCTGGGATCAGGAAATCCAATCTCCCCTTTGGGCTTCAGGTTTGCTAGATCCCACAGTCTTAGGAGCTAATTCCTTGAGGTAAACTGAGGGAGAGAGTGTGCCTGCGTGCCGACAGCACATACACACACCACCGGCCGGTGTCTCTGCAGAACCCGGATCCACCCTCATGCACACGCAGAAACAACAGTGAGAAGGTCCATGTGGACGAGAGCCGGGCCGGGCAGGGGCCACGGTGCCTGAGGGTAAGGGGAGAGCGTGGGGGTGCGGCGGGAGCCTGGGCCTGGGACGCACTCCCGAATGCAGACTCCTTCGGGAAACCCAGCAGCACGCATCTGTCGGGTGCCACTGAATACCTCCCCCGACCCAGTAGTGGACGAACCCGGGGGCCTGTGGTGGGGCTCTAGATATTGTGATTTGGTGCTTTTTCTGAACTGTGGGCTCTCCGCTGGCAAAACAGGAAAGAGAGAGTGCTGTTTCTCACGATCCGGAGCAGCAGGGAAACTCTAGGTGAGCCCTGTGAGCTCTGACCTACGACCGCTGGAAACAGGCTTGCAAGCAGGTGGCAGGACATGAGCCCGTCTGGGAGCCCAGGCGTCCGACGCTGAATGTGCCTTGTGTGGACCGTGTGTGCTCTTTCTATCCCTCCCAGGGTTCTGCTGATTATTGATGCATTAGAACCGGCTTGGAGTCTTGTACTGATCATTAACGAGCTATAGCACCCACAGGGGTTTCTTGTCGGGCCTCTGGCCTGGTGATCTCGAAGGCAGGATGAGTCTGAGGCCCGTGCCCTGCTGAGAGCAGTGGAGGAGAGCTTCAGCCTGGAGAGACCTGCAGGAGCTGGGAGGTGGGCCAGGGGCACAGACCCCGAGAGGACAGAGCTCAAGACATGGGTCTGAGGGGAGCAGCTGGGGTGGCCCCACCATCCCAGGGACGGGAAACAGGCGCTGATGGATTCGGCCACAACCGCAAACCTGGGGCATCGGCTGGTAGGCAGGAAACCGCCCGCACGCCTCTGCTGTGCCATGCAGAGAGCCACCCATCGCTGTCCGGGTCCTCGGGCGGCCGCCGCAAACCCAAGCAGCTTCTGGTTTTCCCCCAAAAGGAACTTTCTCCCAAACAGGAGTTGGTGCTCAAGAGTCGCGGAGGCTTGCGGACCGCACTGGCCTTCTCGCCGCCAGAGGGCGCAGCGCGCCACCCCCCCCCCCCCCCGCACACCCGCAATGTGGGCTCAGAGGCTGTCCCCGGGCCGGTGGGCATCCAGGCCAGCGTGACTGCCAGCGAGGACAGCTGGGCTCGCCTGCAACCAGAGCTCTGAGTTACTGACCGAGGCTGGGCTTCTCCCCAACCCTGTCTGTCTGTCATCCTTCCCCACGCTTCCGCATTCAGTGGGACTACAAAATTCAAACCACCTTTTATATCATTTCAGAGACCAGCAAAACCTCAAGCTAAAACACAATTGTTTGGGGCGCTTTTACATTCAGAAATCAGGAATCCGGAAAGGTTACCCCTCCTCACAAGACAGAGGCTTCCTTCCCCGGCCATGACTGTCCCCGGTGCGCCAGGCCTGGGACGCCGCCGCGCCTCTCCTGCCCCTTAGCACATGTCCTCCCGCGCCCCTTCCCCCCCGGAGGGACAGCAAGCGGCAGGCGGCAGGGACTGGCTCTCGGCAAGAGCCGGACAGTACAGATTTCCAAGCAAGTATACGTTTCTGTAGATACAAAGTTTCAAACTTAATGTCTATAGATACAAGGTTTCAAACCTAACGTCGTACAAAGTTGCTGAGGCCCACCCGGAGACAGGGCTTTCGGCCTCTGCAGCTCTACCCATCAGGCAACTGAAAAGTCGGGTCCCTGTGTCCGAGCCCCCGCGAGCTGCTGTCAGGTCTGGGGCGTGAGGCCGGGGCCTCAAAGGCGGACAGGCCGCTGCTCTGAACATTTAGTCTCACTGTGGCTCACCGACCCCCCACTTTCCTTCAGAGTGAACCAGCCAGATTTTGGTATTTTAATGTGCACGGAGTTAAGAAGGCATCCTTGGGACGTGATAAGCAGATCGGGAGCCTTTGAAACTGCCTGTGGAATCTCTGCAATGCACGCGGCTAAGTGCGGAGAGACTGGGCACAGGCCGTCCGAGCCAGCGAGGACTCGGAGCGGGTGGTCCCCCCCCCAGATGTCCCCGGACCTGGGGGGCATGACCCCCATGGACACAGCCCGGCCCTGAGTCATCCCGGCTTCCTTCTGGAGCCAGAGCCGTGGGGCAGGAGGGGACCCGGGGGAGCCTGGCCTGCAACTCTGACGGCCGCTTCAAAGACACCCACCTCCGGCTTATCACATCGCCAGCTCGGCGGCCGAGATAAGGAGCCCAGCCGCCTACCCGCAGAATTCCGCTGGGGAGAAAGCGGTGGGTGAGCGGGACAGCGCGCTGCCCGGCTGCATTCCCCTGCTGCTCCCTCCTCGCCCCGGTCCCACTGTCATGCCTTTCATACACCGACAAAGAGTGACCCCATGAACCCTCAGCCCCCACCCCCAGCCCCAGAATTAGAGACCGAGGTCCATGCTGCCTCCCTCTCCTCTCCCCACGACCTTGACCTGTGGCCCCAGATGTGCCTACGCCCTCCAGGGCCTGTGAGTCAGGAAGCTTCCGTAGAGCCCCCTGATGGCTCTAGCTCAAGTGTGTCCTGTCATCGTGAGAAGGACCACTGGGGCCCGTCCAGCCATGACACTCGCCTCCATGGGAAAAGGCGTCTAGTGGCCCCCCACCAGTAGTGCGGGCGCACGGGAGGGCCCAGGCATCCCCAGCATCACTACCCAGGCTGAGACCCACAACACGCAGGCAGCTGGTAGCGACCCCCCGACAGGAGCACCGGCGGGCTGCGGGGTCTCTCCTGAGTCAAAGACCTCGCCTGCCCAGAGCCAGCTCCGGTGACAGGCAAACCAGGACAAGACTGAGGGCTCTAAACAGAAGCCCAGACCCACCAGGGCAGTGAGAATGCAGAATGCAGAGCCCTGGGCTGTCCCGGGCGCCCCGCGAGACCGAAGCTGAACCTGAATGACACTGCCCCGTCCCCAGTGGGCGTGGAGCTGTCCGCAGTGCCCGTCTGCTGCCGCGCCCGGTGCCGGTCACGGTCAGCCATGCTCAAAACCTTCAACTTTGGGGCACCTGAGGCTCAGTGGGTTACACGTCTGCCTTCAGCTGACTTCGGGGTCCTGGGATCGAGGCCCACATGGGGCTCTCTGCTCGGCGGGGAGCCTGCTTCTCCCTCTCCCTCTGCCCCTCCCCTCCTCGTGCTCTCTCCCCCTTCTGTGTCAAATAAGTAAGTAAATAAAGAACGATTTAAGAAGAAGATGGTGACAAGGAGGAGAAGCGGGAGGGGGAGGACTTTCCGACTTTGCTGGGCCCCCAGGGAGCTTATTGAGTCGCGGACAATTCTCTTTCTCGTCCGGTTTCCTTGGTTTCGTCACTTTCTCCCTGATGCTGGGCTCGCCACCAAGAGCTCAGCGCGGGGCACCTGCTCACTGCCTGATGAGGCGCCTTTCCGTCCTCTCGATGCCCCCGGGGATGCAAGGGCCCCGCTAAGCGCGGCCTCCGCGGCCTCTGCTGCGCTGCCCGTTCATTGTCACTCAGGTTCAAAATATTTTTTTAATTTCCGCTGAGACTCCCTCTTTGACACTTGGGCTACTCCGAGGTGTCTGGTTTGGTTTCCAGTTCGCTAGGGAGAGGTTCATGCTGCAGATGTCAAGGTTAATTCTGCTGCTTTGGGAGAGGCAGTCGTGAGACCCCCACGTGGCCGCAGGAGGTTGGGCCACGGCCTGGAGGCCGTCTTCCTGGGGGTAAGGAGCCCCGCGCCTGTGCTGGTCTCGTCACCTTGGGGGTGACTCTCTTTCCCTGTTCCAGACTCACTGTGTGTTCCTTGGTTCTGCTTAAGCATGTGTGTCTGGTGGCGTCTGGCCAGACCTGCTGCTCTCTGGGTCCCCTGTAGGGCGAGGACAGGGTCCTTCTGCGGCAGCACAAGAAGGGTGCGTTCAGGCCAATGGCCCCACGTCAGCTGCCAGGAGGGGACCAGCTGGCCGTGGGGGACCGACAGCCGCTGCTGAGACTGACCCCGCTCTGTCTCTTCCTGTGAGAAGAGCATTGTCCCATCCAGCACGTGACTGTGTGTGTGTTTCTTGGCGATTCCAATACGGCAGGCAGAGGACAGAAGTGCTCAGACGTCTTCTCCCGGTGACGGGAAACAGATGCCACTTGCTCAACACATACTTGATGTGATTTGCATTCTTCTAGGTCTGGTAAGCTTTGTTTTATGGCCCAGAAGATGCTCTATCATGGCAAATGGTCTATGTGTGCTTGACAGGAATGAATTTTCTCAACAAACAAGTAAAAAAAGCTGAAGCAGACCCATAACTACAGAGAACACACTGGGGGGTGCCGGGCGGGAAGGGGCGAGGGGCAAAATGGGTGAAGGGGTTGGGGGAACGCGCTTCCAGCCCGGGAGGGAATGAGTCACAGGGATGAAAGGTCCGGCCCCGGGGATACAGGCCACGGCATGTTCTCTCGGTGGGTGGTGGCCGGCGGCGGCCGCGCCTGTGGGGGCCCAGCACAGCGTACACGCTTGTCACATCCCTGTGCCGTACACCCGCCCCAGTGCTAACGTGGAGGGCTCACTGGACTTCAAGTCTTAAAAACCGTTAAAAGAGAGTAAATTTTCCCTATTGTTGGGAGAAATGCTCTATAAGTGTCGTTAGGTCAAGCTGCCGATGCCGGTGTCAGGTCTTCTTTGCTCCTGTTGACCTCTGCCGAGCGCCGAGTGCCGGCGAGGACCGCGGCTGTTCTCACGGCGGGTCTTCCGGATCAGCCTTTGCCTCTTGTGTTTTGGAGCGCTGTTATTATGTGCCTAGTGTTTGCAATCACTTTGTGTTCTTGGCGAGTTGGCCCCTTTATCGTTGTGTGACATCCCTCTGAGGGTCAACACGGTCTATCTTTCCCCAGCCCCTCACCGCCGGCCGGCCGAGCTGTAGTGCTGAAGTGGGTTTGGGACATCGCCTCTACCCACCAGGACAATCCTGGCCTCCGGCTGTTGTGTCCGGAACATTCACAATTTCAGCGACAACTGGCGTAGATCAAACTCTGTGACTTTGGGTGGCCGTTTGATATTTTTCATGTTTGCCCTCTGTTTCTTTGTTCTTTTTCTGTCTTCTTTAGGTTTAGTTCAGCATTTTTTATGATTCCATGACATGTCTTCTATTGACTTATTTATATCTCTTTTTTCAAAACACAATTTTTAGGGGTTGCCCTAACGTGTACAACATACACTGGAAATGGTTTACGTCCACCGGTAAATATTACACGGCTTCATGTGCGCAGCGAGGCCCTGGTGCTCCTGGCCCCTCCCTCCTACACCTATTCAGGGGCTGCCCTACACCCCATTTTACCCAACTTATACTCACCCAGTTCAGTGTTCCTATTACTGTGTGAGCAGCTGGTTATCGTGTAGAGCAAGCAAAAATAAAGACAATATTTTACTTTCACTTTGTCCATTTCCAACATTCTTCTTTTTGTAGAATCAAGTCTCTGATCTACTTCTGACCTTTCTTCCACCTGAAGAATTTCTTTAAATATTTCTTATAGGGTTGGTCGGCTGGAAAAAGGTCCCTCTGTTTCTACCTGTTCAGGAAAATGTTTCTCCTTTACTTTTGAAGGATAGACTTACTGGATATAGATTCTGGCTTGATGGTTATTTTCTGTTAACATTTTTTTTAAAGATTTTATTTATCTGACAGACAGAGATCACAAGCAGGCAGAGAGGCAGGCAGAGAGAGAGGAGGAAGCAGGTTCCCCGCCGAGCAGAGAGCCCGATGCGGGGCTCGATCCCAGGACCCAAGATCATGACCCGAGCCGAAGGCAGCGGCTTAACCCACTGAGCCCCCCAGACGCCCCTTTCTGTTAACAGTGCAAAGACCCCAGCCCGTTCTCTCCCTCGCGTGGTTTCTGGCGGGAGCCCTGCTCTAATTCTCATCCACGTTGCCCCACAGGTGATGTGGTTCTCATGCGCTCGCGGTCTGCGGGATTTTCCCATGGTCACGGGCTTTCAGCAAGTTAAATACGATTGGCCACAGTGTGCGCGCGCGTGCGTGTGTCGGTCTGAGCCATGACCGGGATTCTCCGAACTGGTGCGGTAACTATCCTTGATTTTGGCAAATCCTCAGCCACTGTTTCTTCCGCCTCCTCTGTTCCTTTTCTTCTTTTAAGCAGCTGGGATTCCAGCTGCCTGTGGGTTGTTTGGTTTATCGCGCGGCTCCTGGATGAGCTGGTTTTCTTTTTCGCTCTTTGTATTTCAGTTTGAGCCCTTTGGGGGCGTTTTTATTTCTGTTGCTGTGTTTCCAATCTCTAGTATTTTTATATTATTCTTTCTGGCAGTTTGCATGGCTCTGCTGAGCGATGCATCTGCTGAAATGACCCACGAGTGTGAGGCTCCCACCTGTTTCCTCTCGCGTAAAGCCTTCAGACCCAACCGTTCTTCTCACCTGCATCACCACAGGCTAATGTCGTCTTGTTTGGTCAGTCCTAAGTGTGGACTCATGCAGGATACATTGTTTTGTGACTGGCTAATGGGTTCAATGTTCAGGACTGTGAAGTTGGTCCCCACGCTTGTATGTGGCAATTCCTTCTTTTACTTGACACGTAGAGTTCCATCACACAAATACCTCTCGGTTTACTTATCTGCTCTGTATTTCACGGACATATGAGGTGCGTCCGGTTCTGAGTCTTAGGAATACGATGGCTTTGGAAGTTTTTGCATGGTTTTTTGGTTGACAAGAGCATTCATTCCTGTTGGGTATATAACCAGAGTGGGTTTGCTGAATCATAAGGAAATCCCTTTCAGAAGTGATTGTGCCAGGGACACGTGGGTGGCTCAGTCGGTTAAACCCTTGGTTCAGGTCCTGATCCCGGGGTCCTGGGATCAGGCCCCTAGTCGGGCTCCCTGCTCAGTGAGGAGTCTGCTTCCTCCTCTCTCTCTGCCCCTGCCCGTGGCTTGTGCTCTCTTTCTCTCTAATAAATAAATGAAGTCTTAAAAAAAAAGTAATTGTGCCAAGTTGTGCTTCTTCCAACAATGCACAAGAGCCCCAGCTGACCTACATCCTTACCAGCACGTGGTAGTAGCACATTGTGACTAATTCTGTACTTTCCTGATGACTCATGAATCTGAGCAGTGTTTACTATGTTTAGCCATTTGGCTATTTTCTTTGTGAAACGTCTGTTCAAATCATTTGCTGATTTTTCTCTTGGATCATGTGTCTTTTAAAAATGACCCATGAGAGTCATTATTATGATTATTATATTTAACTTATTCACAAGATCCTGATACTAGTTCTTCATCAAATACATGCTTTCTCAGTATCTTCTCCAACTCTTCTGCCTGCTTTTCATTTCCTTGAAGCTTTCCTATAACGGCAGATTTCTTAAAATTAAATGCCACAAACTGTTACATGGTACGCCTCAGGAGAATGCGGAGCATCACAAAATGGCTCTAGGTTTCCTATACAAGTGTCGCTGTTTTCCATCTTTCACACCTGGAAATGCAATGCATCCAGAATTACTTCTGCGTATGGTACGAGGTGAGGGTCAGCTACCTTTCCCGAAATCCGGGTAGTCTCTTGATCTCAAACCATCACTGCACACTGCACCAACCATCACCGTGGTCATAATAAGGTTGTCGTACAATATGTAAAACTAGAACCGGACACCGCGTGCCGTCCGATACCATAGCCGCAGCCGCGTGTACCTCTATACATTTGAACCTTCCCTCGCGCCACATTCTCCCAGATACTCTCGCTTCCTACCAGGCTAGATATGTGGCGAAGCAAACCAGCTTTGTTCTTCAAGACTGCTGCGGCTTTTCTGGGTCTTTTGAATCTCCATTTAATTTTGGAATCAGCTTATCAACGTCAGCAAAATTTACTTTCTGGGATTTTGATACAAATGACGTGGATTCCACATATTAAGTTTTGGAAGAATTGACATCTTTATAAATGTGACTTTTTTTTTTTTTTAAAGATTTTATTTATTTGACAGAGATCACAAGTAGGCAGAGAGGCAGAGAGAGAGGAGGAAGCAGGCTCCTGCTGAGCAGAGAGCCCGATGCGGGGCTCGATGCCAGGACCCTGGGATCATGACCTGAGCCAAAGGCAGAGGCTTTAACCCACTCAGCCACCCAGGCGCCCCTAAATGTGACTTTTCAAGCCCATAAATACAGTATTTGGCTTTATTTACTTAGATCAATAGGTTGTAATTTTCTTTGTTCTTTTTTAGTTTTTTTTTTTGCCTAAGTAATTGATTTTTTAAATATTTTATAATTTAAAATTGTATTTGATCTGTCTTAAACTTAATTTTTAAGAGATTGTTGCTTGTCATCAAAACATAATTTTTTATGGACTCTGTTCCATCTGTATTGCTATATCAACTTTTTAATAGAAGTACTGGAACTTCACACGTTAAAAATCATGTTACTAAGCAGAGCGATTTTATTTCCTCTTTTCCAATATGTGTGGTGTTCTTTCTTTTCCTCGCCTATTGAACTGGCTGGGCTGTGTAATCAACACTTAACCAACCGAGTGATTAGGCACATCCAAGTCTTGTTTCTGAGTTTAGGACAAAATGTTTAATATTTCAACATATAGTTTGATTTTGTAGATTTAAAAAATCAGACAGGATTGTTCATTTCCAGCCATAGATATTAAATTTTTATGATGCTTTGGCTTCCAGCTGGGAGAAATTTTGCCCCACGAGGACATTGGGCACTACCTGGAGACACTTTCAGTTGCCACGACTTGAAGTGTGCGGGCCTCCTGGCATCTGGCCGATGGAAGCCAAGAGTCCCTCTGAACATATGACGCATAGGACAGTCCCTGCGGCAAATCCCCATCTTGGTGTTTCAATGTTCAACTCTATTCACGAGGGGCGCCTGGGGGGCTCCGTGGGTTAAGGCCTCTGCCTTAAGGCTCCCTCCTGAGATCACCGCTGAACGACCCGGAGGCCCAGGACAGGGGCACCTCTCTCAGGCCTTGTGGACGGGGGGGGGGGGTGCACCCCGCAGCCCTCTAACCTGCATTCGGCAGCCCCCAGGGGCTCAGGCCGTGCCTGACCTCACAGCCGCCCCACAATCTGCATTTCAGCCTCAGCCCCTGCGCGGGAAGAGACTCCAGGAATTGTCTCAGCAACCGGGATAGGCAAGGAGGAGCCGGGGTCCCTCTGCATGTGACGTCCTGCGCGTAAGGAAGACCGTCCCCCGCTGCGGGGTGTAGGCTGGGGCTTTGTTTCACTTGCGAAGGCCCTGGGGCCGTGAGTGGGCCAATACCCGAGCAAGGGAAGCAGACGGAGGTTAACAAACCCCTGAAGAGACAGGAGGAGTCGCGAAGCCTCGGGTGGACGCGGGGGCAGGGGGTCCCGCTGCTCCTGAAATCCCAACCTGGACTTGGGGGCAGCCTTGCAGGGGGGCTGTTGGCGATGTTCCCAGTCCCCGTTTCCCCTCATCCTTTTGGGGGACGTGGGGGTGGAGGGGTGGAGGAGATGGGGGTGGTGGGGTCTGTGGGGCCCAGGGTGTCGGCTCAGGAGTCACTGCTTCTCGGGGAGGCCGGAGGGCCCTGCGGGCTGAGGCCGCGTCAGAGGACCCACCCTGGGGCTAGAGCGCGTGAGCATGAGAAGTAGGGGTGGGAGCAGGAGGGGGAGAGGGAGGAAGGGGGTCCCTTTGGAGACTGCCATGCCTGCGTGGTCACCAGGGTCTGGGGCAGGGACTCGGCCGGGAATCTCCCTGAGCCTCGGGCTCCGCCGGCATCTCCTGGTCAGCAGCGCCCCCTGCCGGCCGGCCGCCTCCAGCCGTCCCCCCTGAGCAAAGTCTGGCCACTGAACCACACCACGTCCACAGCAGGCCTGGGGCACACGACCCGTGCACGCCTTCCGCGAAGTCATCCAGTATCTGCCATGTGCGGGGCACTGCGGTTGACCCAGAGCAGCGGCCAGAACGACAGAGGCCCTGCTCCGCAGGCCAGTCCTGCAGCGGACTCCCTGGGTCGTCCCCCCACGAGGGGCGGTGTTAACAAATGCCTCCCCAGCAAATGCTTCCCTTCCAAGCCCAGAGGTGCCACGTGTCCTCGAGGATGGTGACTCACCCTCTGCTCTCACTTTCGGTACTGTCCCGCCGGCCTCAGTGTTCCGGTTCTGTGAACTCCTTCCAAACACCGCCTGCGCTCCCTGTCCGCTGCGTTCACCTGGAGACCCCTCCTTGGCTGTCCCTGGGTTTCTGCCCCTGTTCCGAGACCACCCAGCCGGCTTCTCTCCACTGCTGTTTCCTAGAAGAAATGGTCTATGGTTCATCACTGTCGTGTTTTCCTGTGATGCTCAACCTAACCCCAATTGATCAGACACTTTCTGGTCGACGGGTCACAGCTGCCGCCGACCTCGTGTGTCTCCTCAAGCGCGTGCATTAGTGACTTCTCCTGCGGGGTCGGGGGAAGTGGCTCCCACGACCGGATAGCAAACACCAGTGTGGCTTGGAGGGGCCACAGTGGGGCCGGACACCAAGGGGCAGGCCTGACCTGGGGGTGGCCGCTGCAGACCAGCAGAAAGGTGGTCAGAGAGGTGGGAGCAAGGCCTGGGGGGCAGGCAGAGGGGCGGGCGTGGCATGGAAGGGTTTCCAGAGTCTGCACGGCCCCTGCAGGGAGCACCTGTTCGGGGCCTGCGTGCCCGGGAGCTTCTGGAGGCAGGGGTACGGCAGGCGGTGGGTGTCGGGGACCCAGCTCCAGGTGAAGAGAAGCCATCGGGGGAACACTGCCATCAAGCTGGGAAGAAGGGCGGCAAGTGTGGGCGACCCCTCTCATGGCTCTCCGGAGCCACCACAGACGGGTCCCGGTGGGCTCAGGTGCTGTCCCCGCGTGCCCCCAGCCAGGGCCTAGAGGCGGGAGGCGGCAGCTCCCCACCCTCCCCTCGGCGGCCCCGCTGTGGGGTCTCGCCGGCGTAGCGGCGTCCCGGGATCCAAGCCACGCTCGCTGCTGAGCCACGTGGACGGACCACAGACACGGCTGCCACCACCCGTGGGCATCGCAAGGTGGCTGTGGCCCCTGGGTCAGCATCCCTGGGGCTCTCGGGCCTGGGACCCGGTCCCGGGCGGCGCTCGGGGCTCGCAACAGAGCCAGAGCCAGAGGCAGAGGCCGAGGCCCGCCCCTGGGCCAACGCTGTGGACTTGGGGAGTCCTGGGGGCGTGGCCTCTGGACCCGCCACCAACCGTGGAAGCACCCAGTTTCCATGTGGACCCCCTCAAGGCTCCCAAGGCCACTGCACACATTCCCTGGGGCCACGGAAACCAAGTGCCCCCTGGGGGCATAGGCCGCAGACTGTTGGCACAGTCTGGAGGCCAGGACGTCCCGTCCGTCCATCCTGGGTCTTTCCGAGGAACCCGGCTACGTTAGGGGTAAAACTTGGACTCTTTCAGCAACTTCCCTATGGCTTCCTCCGAGCCCCAGGGGCTCCCGGAGGTTCCTCTCCGGCACAGTCGCCACCGACTCTCTTCCACTGAAGAGTCTCAGCCTCCAGGAACCCCCCCCCCCCCCCCCCCCCCCGGCGGCCCGCCCCCGCCGCCCCCCGTCTCGCAGCCGCCAGCCCCAGCCCCCCCCCTCCAGACGGTGGAGCTCTATTCCACACTTGACCCTCAGAGCCTGACGCCATGGGGGCAGAGGGCAGAAACCCATAAATGTCAGATTTAGATCATGAAGGAGATGAGGGCAGGAGAGGCGGAGCGGACTTGCGGACGGGGCTGGGAAAGGCTGCTCCGGGGGCCACAGAGAGGAAGGGAGGGCAGAGAGTTCTGCTTATCAGCTGTTTATTTGGAAGCCTGGGATCAGGCTTTGACATACAGGGAGCCAGAGGGTCATTCCAGCTCCTGAGAGGAGGGGCCGCTCTCAGGGTCCCAGGAGTCCGAGCTGCCTCGAGGGCCTCTGTCGGCCAGTTTGGGTCTTCAGTTGGGTGAGGGGAGAGAGGGAGGGCCCTGGAGGGAGACGAGCCAAGTGGAGGCCCCGTCACTGAGAAGGGGGTCCCGGGGTCCTGTTCATCCTGAGAACGTGTTGCCCAAGCTGGGGTGCAGATGGTGAAGTCAGAGCGTGAAGTCAAAGAGCCCCAGAGCAGTGGGCTGGGAGTGGGGCCCCCGCATCGGCACGGGCCACT
This sequence comes from Mustela nigripes, assembly GCF_022355385.1. Classification (NCBI taxonomy): domain Eukaryota; kingdom Metazoa; phylum Chordata; class Mammalia; order Carnivora; family Mustelidae; genus Mustela; species Mustela nigripes. The sequence goes on along the minus strand of NC_081557.1, from coordinate 1,218,148 downwards.
TGACACTGCTGTCCAGACCCTCAGATCTTGCACTGGCAGCAGCAGGGGACATAGCAGCTGGACTGGGAGCAGCCACAGGAGCCACAGCCCCCCTTGAAGCCCCCACAGGAGCCACAGCTAGAGCAGGAACAGGCTGGCACACAGCAGCACACGGGCTTGCAGCAGCACACGGGCACACAGCAGCCGGAGCCACAGCAGCCCATGGTTCTGGTGGGCTGAGGGTGGAGCAGGTCAGAGGAGCAGGTGCGGAGGACAGTGCTCAGGTGCGGGGCCTCCTGGGCCGGGACCCCTTTATACACCTGCCGGCGGTCCCCGGGCACCTGCTCCCCATGGCCGGGGCTGTCAGTGCCGCGACCACCTGTCTTCCCCGCCTTCCCAGGCGACGTGCTGAGGATGGGTTTTCAGAAGGTCCCCTTCCCCCAGCAAACGCCTCCCACCGGCCCAGCCATGTCTCCGCATGATCAGTAGCCCTCGCACTGCGACACTGCTGCTCCCGGAACACAAGCTGGCCGTGCCAAGAAAGAGACTCAAAACATAAGGGAAAATGTTAAAGGAACCAGTAATCTCATCACACAATGGGGACATTCCGGTTGATTCACCCAATTTACCGTTCTCCTTAGATGGCTCCATTTCATTTTACATTTTAAAATTTTCTACGTAAACCTGGTTTTCGTATTTTTGCCAAATTTTCATCCATGTCATGAAAGAGGCTTAACTGGAGGGGACTTGCTAGCTCTGACCCGTCTGCAAACACGGGCGAGCACGGCCGACTGTGCCTTTCGGCTTGCGCGGGCCCCCGCACGGCGCCCGGTGCCGGCTGCTACGGGGCGGCCGAGACGCCAAGTGTGTCGGGGTGACCTCCTCTCGTCTCGTGGGTGTCCCAGTTGGAAAAGGGCACCGCATTTATGGCTTTACTTTCTTTTCAGTGAGGGTGATTTTTTTTTTTTTTTTTTTTTACTTTCTTACAAATTGTGTTTTCTTTGCATTCTCTGTTGCTTTGAGACATAATTTACATACAGAGGAGATGAGTTTCCTCGAACAACACGCTCTGCTTTCCACGGCCGCCCACGTGGGAGCTCGGGTTGGATGTATGCACTTAGGTAGGTCTTCAGTTAGCTATTGCCGAGAAAGTGTGAGAGCGCAGCAGACAGGAGGAGAGGGAGGAGGAAGCGGGCTCAGGCCCAGGACCCTGAGATCATGACCGGAACCGAAACCGGGAGCCCCAGGTGGGGGCACGCGAGGACCCCAGCATGTTTTCATGGGTCTGGCGCCATGTGTCTGCCTTCCTGGCAGAAAGATCTTTTCGTGACTTCTGCCCGTTTCTTGACTGGGTTTCTTCGGGGGGTGGAGGCTGAGTTTAACAAGCTCTTTCTAGGTCCTGGGTACCAGCCCTTTCCCTGCTGAGACCCTCCGCAGATGTCTTCTCCGTCTGTGGGCTGCCTTTTCGCTTTGTTGACTGTTTCCTCTGCTGGGCAGAAGTTTCTTATCTTGATGAAGTCCCCAGAGTTCATTTTTGCTTTTGTTTCCCTGCCCTGGGAGACGTGTTGTTGCGGACGGAACTAGAGGGCATTACGCTCAGGGAAACGGGTCAGTCCGACAAAGACAAAGACCGCGTGATCTCACTGCTGTGGATTGTGAGAAACGAGACCGATGAACATGGAGAAGGAAGGAAAAATAAAATCAGAGGAAAACAAGCCATAAGAGACCCGTAACTCTAGGAAACACACTGAGCGCTGCTGGGGGGGCCTGGGGTGACTGGGTGACGGGCACGAAGGAGGCACGTGGTGTCACGAACACTGCGGCTTAACCCCGACTGCTGGACCCCTGAACGCGACTCCTGAAACCAGTGACATGCTACGTGGTAACTACATTGAATTTAAATAAAGAATCGAAAATACATTAAGAATCTGAAAAAGGAAGCCCGGGCAGAGGCAGGGGAGCAGGGGCCGGGCGCCAGGGAGCCCGGCAGACGGCACAAGGGAAGCAGGGCCCGCAGCCCCCCGGGATGGCTCGGAGCAGGAGAGCGGACACCAGGGAAGGCGTGGGAAGCCCCGGTGCGCGTGGGAGCCCGGAGACAGGGCCCGGCGGAAGCGGAGGCCCCTGAAACGTGGTGCAGGCCTCGCTCAGTGGAGCTGAACCAGGCTAAAAATATAGGCGGCCTTCCGCAGCCTGAACGAGGGATGTGCCGGGGCGCCCGGGCGGCTCGGTCGACGGATCAGACTCTTGATTTCGTCTTGGGTCACGATCTCGGGGTCGTGAGATCGAGCCCCTCGGGTCTGCTTGGGATTCTATCTCTCCTTCCCCCTCCCCACGCTCTCTTTCTATAAGGTAAATAAATAAATCTTTAAAAAAAAAAAAGAGTGACACGTTCTGGGAAAAATGAAGCCAGAACACCGCCGACTAAGACATAGGATTATCAAGTTACAGAATTCCAAAGATTAGCCCCGAAAATGTTGCCAAAACAGCAGATTCCCAGCCCTCTGTGGCGTGGGGCGAGGTGGGTGCGGGCGTCTGGCTGGTCCCAGATGTCTCTTGGAGTGTCCCAAGCCCAAACACACTGGAGCACTGTCTCCAAACACCTGATAAAAGCAAAGCTTTCCCCTGGGATGTGTGTGTCTCCACAGAGCACCACCCCGGCGAGAGAGGACAGGCAGGCAGCCCCAAACATGCTCGAGCCCACAGCACCCCCGGGCGCCCTGATCCACCAGAACTGGAGGCCATCGGCCTGGGACCGGCGCCGGGGGCGGAGGGATGAGCCCGGGCGGCCTCAGCAGAGGCCTGACATGTAATCCGTGGGTGTGGGTTACGAACAACAGGACCTTTCTCCCCTGTTCTGACTCTCCCTCTATCTTCCCAGTGAGCACGGGGATTAGAGTCGGCGAGGATCACAAGCTCCTTTGAACATCGGTTCTTGTTCGTTCGCGGCTGGCGGCTGCCGCGCTGCCTCTCGGCCGGGGCGGGAGGCTGAAGCGCCCCTAGATTTCCGCACGTCCCTTCCTTCCTCTGAAACAGCACCCACTCCCGCAGCCCAGACATACCCACGCGGGGGGGTCCCTCCTGAAATACACGGAGGGTCGTGTTCATGTTCTTATTTTCAAACCGGCCCGGAGGCCGGCTGCAGATGGACACGGCCCCGCCTGCTGAGCCCTGCATTTTTCTAATTAAGCCGCGTTTCTTTACATCAGTCCAGCCCGCGATTTCTCTGATATGCAGTTTGCTCGCGTAAGCACATGCCTCGTTCTGTTTATTCTCCCCGTTTTGGACACCATCCGTGCTTGCAACCGGCCTGTCCACGAACCGGCCCCTGTGAGCAGGGCTCACGGCTCCTCCGTGACCCCGGCTCCGGTGAGAGCCGAGGGGTGCCTGGGTCTGGTCACCTGGACGGAGGCTCCGTGCCGGGACCCACCTCTGAGGTCTGTGGGCGGGCTCAAGCCAGCACCACGCAGCAAGCGTTCAGAGGGTCTCCCGACACGGAGGGGGTGCCGTGGGATCCCCTGTCATTGTTGTCCCTGATTCGCGACGCTCTCCATCGGGGCCCGAACCCCCGCCATCCCCCTTCTCCCGGCCCGCCCCAACGCTGCCCTGCCCTGATTTATCGCCCAGGTGATGGGTGGGCTCTCCCTTCCTCGTGATCCGTGAAGCCTGATTCTCCCACGTAATTCAAGAGTTAGGAACAATTCTCCCGTGACCTTCCGGGACTGTTAGAATTGCACTTAGATTAGTTTGGGGACACTCTTCTTTCCATTGCCACGTTGCTGTCAGGGGAGGGCTCACGCCAGGGCTGGGTGTCCCGGGCGCCAGCACTTCTGTTCTCCTTGTGGAAACGTCCCTCTCGTGTCCTACCTCGTGGTAGGAGTTCTGCGACTTTTGTGACTTGAGCGACAAGAGCAATTGCTCTGGGAGCTTTGAGCAGGAGTTCTGCGACCTGGCTCAGCTCTCTTATCCTGATTTTCTCAATACCCATTCTGGCTGCTTTTCTTCGGAGATGGACGTGTCCCGTGCCGATTGTCCGCTTTTCTTTGCCCACAGTCACGACGGACCACATCTTGGTCTCACACGTGAATGTAGAAGGACGTGTCTGAACTTTCTGCAGTGACCGTCAGGGGTGCTGTGGGGATTGGACAGACAGACTTGATCGAGTTTTTAAGGGAGATTCTTCTGTCTCTCCACCTCTGGGCAGAAAAGTCATAAGTTGCTCATGGACCCTTTTCTTCACACCTGCTGAGCTGATCGTGTGAATTCTTTTCTTAGAATTCCTTAGCTTTCTTAGAATAAGCCCTCCTTGACTATGACTGGCTGCTTTCAAGGACCGACCTGATCGTTCCTGTATTTGGTTTAGAAATTGTGCAGTTCCATTCACACTGAAGCGGATTGACGATTTTCCTCTGTCTTACTGTGCTTTGCGGGATTCTGAAATGACAGTGGTAAAAGCGGCATGAGAGGGCGTGCTCAGCTGCCTTCCAGCTCACCCCAGCATTTGCAGGGGGGCTGTGGGACCTCATCGGTAAAGTCATCTGCGTCTGGGGCTTTCCAGGGCTCAGGATTTCTGGTGAAAATTTCACTGACTTTCAGGGAGATTGGTCGGTTCAAGCTTTCAAGGTCTTTTCATGTGGATTTTACTATTTCATTTTATTTTGGAAAGGTGTCCGTTTTTTCTAGATTCCAAATTTCCAGCAGATTTTCTCCCCAGATTCCTTTCTTGTGAGATCTGCTACGTGTCCATGATTTAACTTTGCTCAGGTTGTGTCTTGCTCGTGTGCATCTTGCTTCCTCTCCCGTGGCCCGGTTCTCAGACAGTTGTCTCCTCTGTTTTTCCAAAGATGCAGCATCCCCTGTTGCTTCACCGTTATTTTTCCTCTGCTTCTTTCTTATTATTTTAGTTTCATCCTGTGCTTTTTCTCACACCTTTATTTGAATGCTTGCCTTGTTTCCATTCTTTTCTCTTAAGCTCTAAATTTTCCTGGGTGGTCCTGGCTCAGGATTTCTCCTGAGGTTCTCAGCAAGGCATCAGTGGTGGCTGCGTCATCCGAAGGCTTGAGTGGGGTTGGAAGAGCCATTTCCAAGATGGCGCCCCACGTGGCTATGGGCCTCGGTTCTTCACCACGCGGGCCTCTCTGTAGGCTGTGACATGGCATCTGGCCTCCCCTGGCAGGGGTAGTGAAAGGGACCACACTGCCTTTTATGACCTCTCCTCCGATTCACACACCGTCAGTTCATTCCAAGGGAATCACTACGTTGTTGGTATTCTCATCTAAAGCCCTGTCCTCGGTCTTCAGGTGACCTTTCCTTGGTCACATAAATCACTTAGCCGTTCACCACCTGACACCATATTGCCCTGTCATGTTTGCTTTCCTCTTACTTTGGGAGAGGTGAGAAAACCCACACAACCAATCCTTCAAGCTTCATGGGAAGTCCACAGGAACTATCTAGGTTCACTTAGAGCCTCCTGTTCTAGTGGGTTCCCAACCGGATCTACAGACCACAGGTGGACATCAGGTCCTATAGGAATTCTTAAAAATTTTACACACAATTCTATGTTTATGTGCATATGTATCGACTTGTCTAAGGAGACCCTCATTTGAATTTTAAAGAGGAGTATATGAACCACAAGTACTTAAGAATGGGTCTACAAGTGTGGTCCCCAACATGGATCACAGAAAAGCATATTAAAACCTATTTGTGTTTCAGCTTCAAAAATATGAAAAAATTAGCTAACATGCAATATATGACTGGATAGATCATATGCATATTACAGAAATTCACCTATTTCAGGGATGCATGCTATTAAATAAAAGCTGTTTATTGGGGCATCTGGGTGGTTCAGTGGTTAAGCCTCTGCTTTTGCCTCAGGTAGTGATCCCAGGGTCCTGGGATCAAGACCCACGTCAGGCTACCTGCTCAGCAGGAAGCCTGCTTCTCCCTCTCCCACTCCCCCTGCTTGTGTTCCCTCTCTCAATCTCTCTCTCTCTGCCAAATAATTTTTTAAAAAAATTTTAAGTTGTTCATTGAGGAGTTTCCCATCACAAAGGGTAGGATCCACTGTTGTGTTGGTAGTTCAGTGGGACATTTTGGGAACCTCTCCTAATGCATGTGCCCAACTGGGTGCAGACACCCCGGGTCCTAGAAGTCCAGAAGGGGACCCCAGCTCATTATCTGGGTCCCATCCTGATCCTCAGTCCTATTCTGATTCTGGGTCTTGTTCTAATTGCTGAGTCTTAACCTGGTCCTAACTTCTGTCCTGATCCTGACTCCTGTCCCCACGGGTCCTGAGTCCTGTACTGACCCTGAGTACTGCTCTTTTTTTTTTTTTTCAAAAAGATTTATTTATTTATCTATTTGAGAGAGAGAGAGAGAGAGAGGGAGAGAGAGAATGAGCTGAGGAGGAGCAGAACTAAGCAGGGATCCCAACGTGGGGCTTGATGTCAGGACCCTGAGATCATATCTGAGCTAAAACCAAGAGTTAGACCTTAACCAACTGGGCCACCCAGGCACTGCTGAGTAGTGTTCTGATTCTGAGTCTTATCTTGATTCTGGGTCCCATCCTGACCCTAAGTCCTTTTCTAATTCTCAACCCAATCCTGACCCTGGGTCCTTTCCTGATCCTGAGTTAAATCCTAGTGCTGGGTCCTGTCCTGACCTTCAGTCCTGTTCTTCCCAGAGGCGACAGGCAGGACAGGACTGACCGGTCCAGAGCATTTCCCTGGACTCCATCCCCTGTGCCTTCTGTGGACAGTCCCTGGGCTTTCACGGTCAGGGCGGCACCAGGGGCGACGTCAGGAACGTCATGAGACAGTGCAGGGGATTGAACCGTGTCCTTCTGGAACTTCAGAATCCGCCCTCATTGGGACATCAGGTCTTTGCAGGCGGACCCAGGCTGAGGTTGTCCCGGACAAGGTGACGACCTAACTGAAGGCCGGTGTCCTCGTGAGAGCAAAGAGGAGAGGTGAGGTGCAGACGCACGGGGAGAAAGGCCACGTGAAGAGGGGTCAGGCTCCAGCGCGACGCAGGGCTCGTCAAGGATGCCGGCAGCCCCAGGAGCCGGAAGAGGCAGCACCGATCCTCCCGCAGAGCCTCAGGGAGCCCACGACCCTGCTGACTCCACCGAGGACCTGCAGCCTCCAGGCTGCGGGAGCAGGAACGTCTGCTGTCAAGCCCTCCACCTGTGGCCGCCTGCTCTGGAGCCCCAGGGGACCAATACAGGTCGCTGAGATGAGCCCGGCCTCCAAGCCAAGAGCCCTGCTCCCATCACCTTCCGCGGACACACGGACGGACAGCTTTCCCGTCTGTCAGGGAGCACATGAGGGGAAACGGTGGACTGAAGGAAAAGTGCAAAAACAGCACTGAGGTTATTTTCAGATGAAAAACAAACAAACAAATACGATTTCCCTGGGAGAGTGGCACAACAGGAACCAGGAAGTGACCGTGTGTCCAGCATCTCAGCTGACCCTGGGCAGGTGTATAAAGGGCCCCGGCCCAGGAGGCCCCACACCTGAGCACTGTCCTCTGCACCTGCTCCTCTGACCTGCTCCACCCTCAACCCACCAGAACCATGAGCTGCTGTGGCTGTTCCGGGGGCTGTGGCTCCGGCTGTGGGGGCTGTGGCTCCGGCTGTGGGGGCTGTGGCTCCGGCTGCTGTGTGCCCGTGTGCTGCTGCAAGCCCGTGTGCTGCTGTGTGCCAGCCTGTTCCTGCTCCAGCTGTGGCTCCTGTGGGGGCTGCAAGGGGGGCTGTGGCTCTTGTGGAGGTTGCAAGGGGGGCTGTGGCTCCTGTGGCTGCTCCCAGTCCAGCTGCTGCAAGCCCTGCTGCTCCCAGTCCAGCTGCTGTGTCCCCTGCTGCTCCCAGTCCAGCTGCTGCAAACCCTGCTGCTCCCAGTCCAGCTGCTGCAAGCCCTGCTGCTCCCAGTCCAGCTGCTGCAAGCCCTGCTGCTCCCAGTC
>NC_081557.1:1188831-1210206 GCF_022355385.1 Mustela nigripes | reverse complement strand
CAGCTGCTGCAAACCCTGCTGCTCCCAGTCCAGCTGCTGCAAACCCTGCTGCTCCCAGTGCAGCTGCTGTGTCCCCGTCTGCTGTCAGTGCAAAATCTGAGGTTCTGTTAAGGACCTCAGGTGACTCCTGCTGGCCCAGTTTTCCCAAGCTGTGACCTGTACTTTATTGCTAAGTTCCAAATCACACCCCAGGGCCATCGCCCATCTAGAAAGAAGACAAATTTGGTTGACGGTTCCTTGGGAGAAGCCTGTTTAATGTTCATTTTCTGCTGACTTTCCCATCACCTTCCGGAAGCATCTCCGTCCTCCCCAGACCCCGTCCTGGTTGGCCCGCCGACAGGCCCATGCTCCAGGTGGTGTCCTGTCTCCACTTTAGGAGGCTGTTAGTGTTGGTGTTCCACTGGGAACAAGGTTGTGGTTAAAGAAACACTTGGAGCTGCTCTGCGTGTCAAACACTGCTTTGTCTTAAATCGTATGTTTCCAATCAATAAAAATATGTTCACGGATTGAAACCCATGGCTTGTGCCTTCCTGTCATTGGTCATGATGACCATGAAGGTCGCTGCTGTTCTCATTATGTTCTATTCCACACTTGGGGGCTGATGGATTTGTTGGTGGCGGCATTAGTGCCCCCCCGGGGTACGGCCGGCAATCACCCTGGCCACCCCTCTCCTCTGCGGTCTCTCTTCTATCCTCGGGACCCTCTCCAGCCATTGATGTGATAGAAAGAGGACAGTCCCCAAGGCCAGGGCGATAGAGGCCTAACAGCTGTGGGACAGTCCCAGAGCTCCAGACTGTCCCCTCCCTTCTTCCAGGGCTCTGCTCCCTTCCTCCTCCTCCTGCAACCACAGGCATAGCTGAATCCCTCAGTCCTGGTCAAGTGGTTGGGGCCTGGGAACCAGATGTTGCCATTCTCATCCACATCGGAGGACTGTGGTAAGACCAGCCTCTTGCCACAGGAAGCTCACACACCGGCTGAAGGAAGGGACTTCAGCTTCTGCATCCGTGTCCCAGCCCTTAACCTATCTGTTCCAATCTGCATAAAACATAAGGGATTGTCAAGAAAAAGAAAAACAGTGGCTGTTTCCCAGACTGAGGACCTTGGGAAATCATACTGTGAGGCCTCCCTTGTTATTCTGAGGCCTCCAACCACATTCTTTCAAAATTCTTAAAAGGCAGTATTAATAGAGATGAGTTATTTCAAGTCATTTGAAAACACAGTAATCTCCCGGTGTGATATGCCCTCACCATAGAAAAACACAAGAACAGAAATCTTAAGCCGTTTCTGGTAAACATTTTGTTGGTGGGTAACACCGATATTCTTACCCTGAGACAGCTCTGACCGTCTCAATGAAGAGCAAATGTATAATTAGGTCAGGACCAGAAATGTGAGTGTGGGTGTGGGACTAATGAAGTTGAGTAAAAACCCTGTAGTGCTAAATGTGAATTTAAAATGCCAGTGTGCAGTTATGATGTATATTATCTTTAAAAAACTGGTTTCCTATTCCACTGAAAGACCTAGAAAAATGGCCAGCCTGGTAGCTGTGAGCACTCCTTGTGCCAAACCTGTTGTTGTCAAATACCACTCCTCGTATCTAAGTGGGACCCGGGTTCTCCGCAGAAATGGGACTGGAAATGAGTAAAGTGAATATAGAACACCTCAGTGCTCCAGAAAGCCAAGAGATGACAAAGACTCCTCAGGTCATGTTGGAAGAAGCAGGGCATCAAGTTCAAAGAGGTCTCCAGGAGGTAAGTTTGGGGTAATGTTTACACCAATGTTTAAATGGACTGAAACAGAGGCACCTGGTGACTTAGCCAGTTAGGTGTCCATCTCTCAGCTCAGCTCAGCTCATGATCTCAGCAACACGAGATGGAGTCCTGAGTTGGACCATGTGCTGAGCAAGGAGTCTGTTTGGGAGTCTCCACCCCCCTGCCCCTGTGCGCGCGCTCTCTCTCTAAAATAAATAAATAAATAAATATTTTTTTTAATGGACTGATACACATCAAGTATGCTTAAATCTATAAGCACAGAGTGATGCACAGATAATAATACAAACAATATACAAAATGCATAGTATCACAGCTATAAGGCGTTTTATGTAAGCCTCATGGTAACCACACACAAAAAACATTATGGTGGATATACAAAAGACAGACAGGTTCAAAGTATATCATTACAGAATATTACCAAATCCCAAAGGAAGACGGCAAGAAAAAAACAAAGGAACTACAAAACAGTCTGGAAATAATTGACAAGATGACAATAACTATAGTAAGTTCTTATCTATCATAATTCCTTTAAATATAAATGGATTAAACTCTTCAAAAGGTGTAGAGTGGATGGGTTTAAAGGAAAAAAGAAGTTCCAATTCCATGCTGCCTACAAGGGAGTCACTTCAGCTTCAAGGTCACACCGAGGCTGACAGTAAGGGATGGAGAAAGATCTCCTGCAAATGGGAAATAAAAGACAGTGGGGGAGGCTGTACTGCCACCAGGGAAAACAGACTCAAGGCAAAATGGTAACAAGAGACAAGGAAGGGCATTATTAATGACAGAGAGGATGTAACAATTATGAGTATTTACCCACCCAGCATCAGAGCACCTAAACATAGCAAATACCAACAGATCCGAAAGTAGTAATAGACACAATAACAGTAGGGAACTTCAGTGCCCCCTTTCATCAACAAACAGATCGCTCATACAGAAAATCAGTGAGGAGACATTGGGTTTGAACTATATTTTAAAGTTTGGTGCACAGGGCACCAAACACACATTCTTCTCAAGCGACATGGGGCGGTCTTCAGAACAGATCATTTGTTAGGTCACAAAACAAACCCTGAACTTAGGAGGATTGAAGTTGTATCGAGTGTTCTCTCTGACAGTAACGTCAGGAAACCGGAGAACAGTAACAGGAAGAAAATGGAAACCTTCACACAGAAGTGGAAAGTAAGCAACATAGCCCTGAACCACCAATGAGTCCAGGAAGAAATCAAAAGGGGCATCCAAAAACATCTTGAAACAAAAGAAAATGGAAGCACGTCGTACCAAAACATACAGGTTGCAGCGAAGGAGGTAAGTTGCTACCATTTCAATGCTTGTGTCCTCTCAGAATTCATATCAAAACCTTACCTCCTTCTCCCAATGTCCTCCATGTTATTCCTTATGCTCCACAAGTACGTGAGACCCTATGATAATTAACTCTCTCTGCTTGACTTATTTCATTCAGCCTAATCTCCTCCAGTTGGGGGAAATCAGAGGGGAGACAAACCATGTGAGACTATGGACTCTGAGAGACAAACTGAGGGTTTTGGACGGTGGGGGTGGGTGGGTTGGGTGAGCCTGGTGGTGGGTGTTGGGGGGCACGGATCGCATGACGCACTGGGTGTGGGGCATAAACAATTAATCTCAGAACACTGAAAAATAAAATAAAATTTAAAAAAAAAACTTAACTCCTGAAGATGATGGTGCTAAGAGGTGGGACTTTGGGGAGATGCTCAGGTTATCAGAGAGGAGCCTCCTGAGTGGGATTCGTGTTGTTATAAGAGACCCTGCGGAGCCCCCCAGCCCCTTGTACCCCATGAGGACACAGGGAAAGGCATCACCTATGAACCAAGAGGTGGGCCCTCGGCAGCAACCACATTGAGTCTGCCAGCACCATGACCTTGGGCTCCCCAGCCCCACCATATAAGAAATAAATTCTGTAGCTCATGAGTCTCCCAGTCTGTGATATTTTGCCGTAGGAGCCCAACGGACTAAGGCAGGAGGTTATGTGACAAACACCGAGACGAAGAAACAAGAAAGATGTCAACTAAACAACTGCTCTTACATCTTAGGGAACTGGGGCCAAAAAGACAAACTAAGCTCCAGGTTGGCAGAAGGGAGGAAATGGCGCAGCTCAGGCGAGGAAGGGCGGGAGACTGTAGAAGAGTAGCCGAAAACAGCGGTGCGGTGAAGGAGGTTTTTGAAAAGATAAAAAAGAGAGTTGATAAAACTTGGGCTAGAGTAACTTAGACTCAAAGAAAACCTGAAGCGAAGCAGAGGACATTACAACAGACCCCACAGAAATGCGACGGATGGTAAGAGATTACCGCGGACAATCATTCACCGACAGAACAGGTACTTCCGACGTGTGTTTTTTTAACACCACAAAATCCTTCCTTTCTCAGCGCTCACGGACTGGATGTCCCACAGTGAACGTGACTCTCTTCCGACACGACGCACCTGGCGTCGGCAGGTGAAGGGATCTCACGGGTGAAGAGCACAGTCCCGCAGGAACACCCCCGGCCCCACAACTGCTGTGTCACCTGTGCTTCTGACTGACCAGTGAGACGTCCAAGATTCCAACAACCCCTCCTTGGGTTTGACAGATTTGCTGGAGCCACCACAGAACTCACAGAAGTGTGTCACCCACTAGACGAATGGTTGCTGATAGAAGCATAAGCTCAGGCGCAGGGGGTAGAAGAGATGCAGGGAGCAAGGTATGGGGAAAGGGCGTGGAGCTTCCGCGCCGGCGAGCACATCACCATCCCCCAAATCTCCCCATGTTCGCCAGCATGGGACCTCATCAAGTCCTGGTGTTCAAGAGTCTCTATAGAACCTGACCTCTAAGGAACCCCCTCCCCTTCCCAGGGGTAGAGGGGTGAGGCTGAAAGCTCCAAGACCTAGGGCCCCCACCCTGAGTCCCCTCAGCAGCACATACTCAGGTGTGTTCTTTTGGAGACTCCTAAGAAGTGACAGAAGATGTTCTTATCACTTGGAAAATACTAAGGTTTTTAGGAGCTTCTTGCCAGAAACTGGAGACAAAAGATTGTATATATTTCTTACCCTACAACAATAACCTAGAAGAAAGGGATGAATTCCTAGAAGTGTACAACCGACCAAGACTGAATCACCAAGAAATAGGAAATCTGGGGGCTCCTTGGTGGCTCAGTCAGTTGAATGCCTGACTTTCAATTTCAGCTCAAGTCATGATCTCAAGGTTGTGAGATCAAGGCCCGCGTCATGGTCCACGTTGCGCTTAAGGTTTTCTCTCTCGTTCTGCTCTTCTCCCCATGCCTGCTCATGCCCACTCCCGTCTCTCAAGAAAAGTAAGGAAGAGAGAGAGGGAGGAAGGAGAAAATCCGAGCAGACCAAGAAGACTAAATGGAAAACTTCCCAGCAGAGAAACGTCCAGTCCAGATTGGTTTCACAGAAAACAGAAGCAACATGAATAAGCAGGACCACATCCCACTAAGACGTTTCTGCCCAGCAAAATACAGAAACAAAAACACCATCAAAAGAGTCCTCATGCAGCCTACAGGACGGGAGAAACACGTGTAAACCAAGTATCTGGTTAAGGGGTTAATATCCAAAACATTTAAGGAACTCGTACAACTCAATAGCAGAAAAACAAATAACTCTGTTAAAAAATGGGCAAAGGGCCCAAAGAGACATTTTTCCAAAGAAAACATATAAGAGCCAACAAGTACATGAAAAAGTGCTTCCATCCCTTATCACCAGGGAAACGCAAACCAAAACCACGAGGAAATCCCACCTCACCCGTCACAATGGCTGGCATCAGACAGGCAAGAACCGGCAGGTGTCGGGGAGGCTGTGGGGTAAGGGGAGCCCTCCTGCTCTGGGGGCGGGAGTGCGAGCGGGGCAGCCACGCTGCAGAACAGGCCGGAGGGTCCTCAGGAGGTTAAAAACAGAGCTGCCCTAGGACGTGCTGATCCCACTTCTGGGTATTTGTCCAAAGGGAGTGAACTCGCTAGCTTGAAGAGAAGCCTCGGCCCCAGTGCGCCCGCGGCGCCGTTCAGGGCGGGGAAGGTACGGAGTCCGAAGTGTCTGCCCGCGGACCGGGGGAAAGAAAGTGTAGCTCGTGCTTACGGTGGGCCATGACACGCTGCCTACAAAGAAGGGAATCCTGCCGTTTGTGACAACGTGGATGGGGCTGGAGGGCATCAGCTCCGTGGAAGGAGGCAGACCCAGAAGGACGACCCCTGCAGAATCCCACGGCCGGGCTCTGACGACACGGAGCTCACAGCCGTCAGCCACACAGCGGCGGCCGTCCGGGGCCGGGGGAAGGGGTGGGGACGTCGGTCAAGGGGTACCCACTTCCCGCCGCCGGACCGCCTGTTCCCAGGATGGCACACGCGCCACGGGACTGTCGTCGGCAACACCGGGTTGTGCGCCCAAGAGCCCGAGAGAGCAGCCCTACGTGTCCTCGCTGCAGAAGCGGGGGCTGCGGGTGGCGGGCGATGGAGGCCACCGGGACCGCGTGTGCGAACCTCGAAACCGCAGGGGACGGGCTGGTCCCCACTTGCCAGCCACCCCTCCGTCAAGCTGGGAACAACATGCAGGGCCCTCGGCTGCCTGTGGAGGACGTTGGGAGTGTTTCCCTGCGCGAGAGGAGCTACGGGACAGAATCCTGTTTCCTCCCGCTGCTGCCACCCGCGCTCCTCCGGTCGGCGGGCAGATCCCGGGGGGCCAACGCCGCTCGGGATCAGAGCCCCCCCGTCGTGTAACCCAGGGCAGAAGAGGGGTGTGGGCGGCGGTGGTGAATCATTGCCGGGGAGACGGGGCCGGAGCCGGTCAGGCTGAGAAGGCTCGGGCTCTCATCACACCTCGGATAAGACAAGGCTTGAGATCATTAGCCAAAGGCCTGACGGGGCTGCCGCATGGAACACTGAATTCAGGCTATTTACGGGCCCCTTGTTCCTCCTTTCCTGGGGACAGGGTCAGATGGCAGGTGGCAAGCGGCCCCCAAGTCCCCCCCACCACCCCCCGGCCGCCGGACGTGGCCATGTGATTCGCACGAGCCCGTGAGCAGAAACTGTGGCGCCGGTTCCCACGGACACCTTTCCTTCCTCCCGGCGGCCCCGCTCCCCGCGCCCAGGCCACCCCAGCCGCGTCCCGGGGGAGGAAGGGCGGTGAGCCGGGAGCGGGGCCGAAGCAGGCACTGAACCGTGGGGGCAGCTCGCTCAGAGGCATAATTGGCTGACCCGTCCTGCTTGACCCAGAAAGGTAATAAAATGAAAGCAGAGCCGTGGCCTTGGTTCAGTGGCCAGGCCGGGAGTGGACAGGAAATGGTTTTCAGAGGCAGGAGCGATGCCGAGAGGGGGTTGGTATCGCCTCCCGGGTCATGTGTCTCTGGGGGGCTCCGGACGCCCGCTGCTAGCCCCTGCGCCGGGTGGTCCCAGGGGCCACGCTCTGCGAGCCCCGTGAGGAGGAGGTGAGCTGGAGGGACCGGCGGGCGCGGCAGCCGGAGGGGCCGGGATGGAGTCGGCCCAGACGCGCGAGGAACCGCAGAATCGTCCCCCGAGCGGCCGCCAGTAGCCCGCAGGAGGCGCTGAGCAGCGAAGGGCACTCAAAGGTCAAATGAACACGAGGCCTCCGGCCGGGAACCCACGGTTATCCCCAAATCACGAGCTGACACGCAGAGTCCCTGTCGGCGGGAGCCCGTTTCCAAAGAGCACGGCTGGGCGCCCGGCCCGCAGGAAGGGCCCCGCACGCCCCGAGCCGGCGGTGACTGTGGTACCAGTCGGATGCCACCCGGGCTTCCAAAGCAGAATGCACGGCCGCCACCCCAGTCCGTCCTGGTGTCGCCCCCTGGTCCCAGCACGGCTCCTCCGCCACTCGGGAACGCCCTCGGCGGCCAGCCCATGGCTCAGCGTCCAACCCACTGCCCAGCCAGACGCCAGGTCGGGGGGAGGCCGGCCTGCGCCCCCGACCTGCGTCCCCAGGAGCCCGCAAGGGCCACCATGCCTTGAAAATAGTCACAAACAAGGGTGCTGGGTGGCTCAGTGGGTGAAGCACCTGCCCTGGGCTCAGTCATGGTCCCAGGGTCCGGGGATCGAGCCCTGCGCCGAGCTCCCTGCTCCGCGGGGAGCCTGCTTCCCCCTCGGCCTCTGCTACGCCCTCCACTCGTGCTCTCTCTGACTCTCCCAGTCTCTCAAATAAACAAAATCTTAAAAAGAAAGAAAGGAAGAAAATAGTCACAGACACACTGACACATCTAACGTGGCTTCCCGTCAGCGCATCTCGCCCGGCAGAGCATGTTAGTCCCTGCCTGCCACGGCCCGTCCCCAGGCGTCCCGTCCCTGCCCTGCCCCGTCCCCACGCGTCTCGTCCCTGCGGGTCCTGTCCCCCGTGCGTTGTGCCCCTGCCACGACCCGTCCCCAAGCCTCCTGTCCCTGTACATCGCCCTCATCTGCCAGTTAATCTGTGCTGACCATTCGGGGCGGTGTAATTACAGGCATCCTGTCCTCTCTACGCGGTGCTTTTATTTACAAAAATGAGCAGCAACTGACTTTTAAGGGGGGGGTAAAAACACCAGCGCCCAGGCTCAGGGGCATAGAGGGCCCCCTGGGAAAGACAAGGATAGTGACCCCCCAGCCTAGTGGCCAGACCTCGGGACTCAGCAGCCCAGCCCCTCAGGTCACGAGAGCCCGCAGTGGCCTGTCCCCTCTGCCACTCGAACCTCTCAGGGCCGCGAGTCCCGCCCCTTGGTGCCTCCAGTGAGCTCACTGGGAGCGTCCTGAGTGCGGCGCCTCCGACCAGGGCCCATGCCGGCCCCCGCCTCACCCCTGCCTGCTCTCGGCCCCCACGACCCTCCTTCTCCAAACCGCTTAGGCTGCCGGAACCCGGATGACCGTTGAGCTCTGGCTAGAGGACACGGACGCATCCGTACCCGGGGGCCTCCCTGAGGGCAGGGGGTCTCGGAGCCCTCCCCTCCTGCCGGGTCATGGCTTAAGTGCCCTGCCGGTTGCCGGGACCCTCCCTTTCATGGATGTTCAGTTTGGATCTTCTAAATAAATAGAGTCTGTACCTCCCCAAAGTTTACTCTGGGATCCCTTATTTCAGCTTCTACAGGGTTAAATAAATGTGTAACTTCCACCTGACTCCGCCGCCACGCTTTTGGGACCAACACCGGCTGCCCCCACTGTGCTCCCGACGGTGTGGGTTTGCAGAGCATCACAGGTCGTGGCTCAGAGGCTCCCTGTCCCCAGTCCTGGAGGCCAGAGCCTGAGGGCCAGGCACGGGCACAGCCGGGTCCCCTGGGGCCTCTCTCCTCGTGTGTGGACGGCCGTGCTCTCCCGGTGCCGTGGGTCTTCCCTCCTTACTTGGCCCGTCTCTGCGACGGGGGTCCCCACGCGGGCCAGCGTCCTCCTAGCTAGCTAGCTCTGTCTGCCCCAGCCCCGTTGCCCCAGAAGGCCCGTCTCTGAGGCCCGGGCTCCGGGCGCGGACGTGAGCACCGTCTCCCAGGAGCTCGCACACGCCGGGGGCTCGGGGAGCAAGGCAGGCAGACGCCGGAGGGCGGGCTGCGCGGCCGGAGCCCCCGCCCCAGGAACCCGGCCCCGCTCGGCCCCGCAGCCGCTCCGAGGGCCTCGTGACCCTCACGACAGACATGCAGGCCGCGGGGCCTCACGACCACGACGGGAGCTCATCCACTCAGCAATGTGGAAACGCCTCAACGCTCTCCCGAGTCCCAACCCCAGTCCTCCCGCCAGAAACTTGTAGAAGCACCGGGTCCCCAAATGTCATTTTGAAAGGTCACCGAGAGCCTCCAAAAGTGAAGATTCCTCAGAGCCAAGCACGGAAGAGGTGAACCAGGGCCACCGGCCTCCGCGCAGCCTGGGGACCGGCGACGGCGACGCCGGCAAGCTCGCGGGGACCTGCCTTGGTCAGGGAGGAAGCCGGAGAGCGCCTCCCCAGCACCGCCATCCTCAGCTACGGGATTCCGGGTCAGGGCAGCCCACGCTGGGATGTTCCAGCGCCGAAGACATGGAAGCCCTCAGCCCACAAGGAAAGTCACCCTTAAGCAAATGTCAGTGATCCCCACAGATGACGGTCCCGGGAGCCAAACTCACAAATCAACACACACACACACACACACACAAACACGTGCGTGCGCGTGGGCCTCGCAGGGTGGGGGAGAGCCAGCAACAGCTACAGACAGAAGAACCCATCAGGCCAAGGCCCCGGGCCCTGGGACTGTCAGACATGGCACAAAACAGTGCTTTAGAAATAACTAAAGAGGGGTGCCTGGGGGCTCAGTGGGTTAAGCCTCTGCCTTCGGCTCAGGTCATGATCCCAGGGTCCTGGGATCGAGCCCCGCATCAGGCTCCCTGCTCAGCTGGGAGCCTGCTTCCCCCTGCCTCTCTGCCTGCCTCTCTGCCTGCCTGTGATCTCTGTCTGTCGGATAAATAAATAAATTCTTTAAAAAAAAAAAAAAAAAGGAAAAAGAACTAACTAAAGAAAGAAAACTCCTTTGGAAACGGGAGCAGGGGCGCAGAACAACAATGCTGTCGGGCACAGGGGAGCAGCCAACAAGAAATTCTACGAAGGAAAAGCAAATTAATTGAATTTTAAATTCCAGCTGGGTCTGGCTGAGCCAGATGCAAGGCAGCCCAGGCGCGGGGGCGTGAACGCCGGTGCGCTCTCTGCCATTCCGCACGGGAACCCAGGCGCGGGGGGGGGGGGTGAGGGAGGAAGCCCGACACACAGACCGCCAGGCCTCCGGAGGGGCTGACGTTCAAAGAGATAACGTGGGAGAATTTTCCAGAATTTACGAGAAATGCTAATACCGAGCTTTGTGGGTCGCAAACAGGATCTAGAGAAACACGCACTCAGCACAGTAAAGCCGCAGAGAATCCGCGCTTCCGAGCAGCCCTGACAGGACATCTGCTTTGTGCCTGGCGCTGTCGTGACGCAGGGGTGGATGAAAGCACCAAAAATTCGCGTCCTGGGGGGGGTGGCAGTTCCGGGGGGGGGGGGGGGGGACCGTCGAAAAGCAATGCGGATCATTCAGTTACAGACATGTGTCCCGAGGGAGGAAACCGGGCAGGAGTGGGAAGAACTCCCCGTGGGAAGGTGGCCCACGGTAAAGGGTGGGTCCCCTTGGGCAGGGGTCCGGCAGCAAAGACTTGGCAAAGCCGCGAGCCACACGGTTACCCGGGGCAGGGGGTGCTTTCTGGGCCAGCCCGCGCAAAGGCCGTGAGGCAGAAGCCTGCCGAGAGCGAGCGTTTGGGGGAATCAGCAGATCCGTTCCCAAGGTGGGCGCCTTCAGCACGTCTCAGATACCGTAGGCTCCACCGCCAGGGAGGTCGGCGAGTTTGCAGAAAGTCCGAAGCGCCCAGTTAACAGGCTACAGACGCTGGGTGTGCACAGACCCCGCGTTCGGCTGTTGAAACGGGCATTTCTGAGCCGGGACAGGCACGATAAGGCTAATCTCAGCACAGCTGGAGGGAATGTTCTCCAACCCCTCACTGACTTTTGAAAATCAACATCAAAAAGATAACTGGAAAAGCCCCACATTTCTGGAAACTTAAAAACATACCTCCCCATAATGCATAGATTAAAGAAATAATTCCAGCAATTAGACAACATTTTGAAAAGATTTTGCATCAAAACCAGGGAGACAGGCCTGAAGCAGCACAGACCCGAAGAGAATTTATGGCCTGCCTGTTTACATGAGAACACAGGCAAGGGGCCTTCTCACAGGATGTAGAAAGTGCAAGAGGAGGTCACCCGGAAAGCAGCGGTGGGAACGAGCGTCCCCCCCCCGGGCCCTCCGGGGACCCTGCCCCCCCCCCCCCCCCGGCCGGGGGCGTCCCCTGCCCCCCGCCCTCCTGCCCCCCCCTGCAGCCTGGCGGGGTCCTCCTGACCCCGGCACCCCCTCCCCGAGCCACCCACCCTCGGCGGCCGACTCGGAGGCCCGGGAGGTCACTGCGCTCGGGGACCTCCAGAGGGCAGAGGCCCAGCCTCTCCCACGGGCGCCTGAGCCCACGGCGCTCAGCCTGAGGCGGGGAGGGTCCCGGCCGGACTCCAGGGCCCTGTGAGAGAATGTGCTGTCCAGCCGCAGCCCCGTCCCTCACTCCGCAGCTGCAGAGAGGGGCGTCCTGCCCCCACGCCGTGGCCCTTGTCACCTGCCCCTCCTGTGTCCTGACGCGGACGCTTCCCACCTGGGGCTCCCCTGTGATGGGGAGGGGCCCGGCCCCGCAGCTGCTGCCCAGCAGCCCCAGCCCGTTCCTGGGACTCGGCAGAGGCCTTCTTGGGGATGTGGCCTAGAAGTCAGGGTCTTACCAAAACGCGGGACCCAGAGCCCTTCCCAGCTGCTGCTGATGCGGCTTTCTGGGAAGCAGGATGGAGGAAAACGCACCCCAAGAGGAGGGATGTTCAAAGTGCTGCTCCATCAGAACTGTGTCCCCCAAAGCCGTAAGTTGGAGTCCTACAGCCTGGACCTCCGAGTGGGATGGCAGCCCCAGATGAGGCCTTTACAGAGGGGCTCGAGGAAACACGGGGTCCCTGGGCCCTGATCCCGTGTGACTGGGATCCTTACGGGAAGAGGGGATCAGGACACGGACACACAGGAAGGGACGACCCTGTGGGGACCCAAGGGGAGCACAGCCGTCCACACACGAGGAGAGTGGCCTCGGGGGACACCCCCTGCCCACTCCTGCATCCCAGGCGTCAGCCTCCAGGACAGGGGACAGGGAGCGTCTGCTGTGTGAGCCCCATCTGTGGTGTTTGCTGTGGTCACCCCAGTGACTAATACAAGTGACACCGGGTGCCACAGGCAGAGAACCACGAAGGGCTCAGCTTCTCGCGAAGGTGACTGGGTCTCGGGGATGGCAAGTGGGCGTCCCCCGGAATCATCGCGAGAGACGAATCTGCGTGGCCAAGTGGACGGCGCTGGGCAAGGGGGGACTGAGAGAGAGGACAGACAGAGCCAGAGCCCCAGGGACAGACACAGAGCCAGAGCCAGAGATAGAGAGACAAAGAGACACAGACAGACAGAGAGAGCCAGAGAGACAGAGACACAGAGGGACAAGACAGAGACCCAGAGAGCCAGAGACACAAAGAGACAGACAGAGAGCCAGAGCCAGAGAACCAGAGAGACAAAGACAGAGAGGGAGAAACAGAAAGGTAGCTCCTGCGTGGGGCCTGGGGGCCGCAGGGCCTGTAAGCCTCTGGCATGATTCGACCCTTTAAATACAAGAACTTTCTCCACTTTGTTGCGCTCACACCCGGGAGCTGGTACCTCGCGACCAGCTTCGCCGCGTCTCCCCGGCAGCCAGCAGGCGGCTCGCGGCGGCCGCGGCTTTGTCTCTGCTCTGAGGTTCCGCACGTGAAAGCCGCGGTCTCCGGCCTGTGTCGCTCGGCCTAACAGCCCCAAGGGCCGTCCATACGGCTGCCAGCGGCAAGCATTCAGCGATAAAACGCTGGAGATGAACATCCACACGGGCGTCCAGGCCCCGGGGCGACACGGGGACCGTCAGCCTCCCCTCTACAGCGAGCAGCCCAGCCGTCTGGACGCAGCCCATGGTCCCAGCCGGCACCAGGCATGCAGGAGGGCAGGCCTGTGGCCCCCACAAGAAATCCAAGGCACCCAACTCTGCTTCTGGCTCCCGATGACCAAGGCCACGTCTGTAAGGGACAGCTGCCCTCAGTGAGGGCTGGTCCCAGGGGACGCTCTGGCCAGGCAGCTGCCTCCAGCCCCTCTGGGCACAGCCGAGCCTGCCCCAACCCCCGGGGTCCCGGCAAGCTGCTGCCATGGGGCAGCCTGTCCAGACCTGTTTGTACAGGGCCGTGCTCACGCAGGTAAGAGCCACGCCAAACCCCGGCCCACATCCCTGCCCATCTGAGGCCACTCAGTGAAGGGCTTCCCACTGAGCCCTGTCCTCACGGCGGCTCTGGCCCTGCGGCCCCTGCTGGATCCGGTTACACCGTCCACCCCCAGATGCCAGGACCACGTCCGATGTGCTCACACCTGCCAGAAAATTCATGTTCACCCTGGCCCCCACCTTCCCACACCCCTGCCCAGCCAACCGTCCTATGAGGGTCCCACGACCTTGTCCAGCCCTGCAGGCCTGGACTAAAGCCCAAGCCAAGAGGTTGGAGACTCCCTGCTTTTCCCACATGTGAGCTTCCTGGCTATCAGAGCAAAGAGGGAAACACTCTGGCTACAAATCGTTCATGGCCTCAGAGAGAGACCAGACCAGACCTACCACTGATGGCAAGAAAATCCTCCTGATCCTGGGGCTGTCACGGGGGCGGGTTTCATTCGTGCACTCACAACACCGTGGCCCCGTGGCTGGTCCCCCACCCTGGAGGCCACGTGGATACGGGCGGTTACAGGATGGCCCGCAGACCAGACTCTCTGGCCCTGAAGTCCGGCTCCTCCGCTGGCCGGCTCTGGGTCATCTGGGAAGTGGGGTGCGTGCCGCCTCCACCTCCAGGGCTGTGGGGTTGAGCGCAGGTAGCAAGGGCCAGGGCTGGGTCTGCGCTACCCCCCCCCCCATGACTGCCCGCTGGGTGTCGGGTGGTCTCTGGAGGGCGGCTGCCCCCAGGCCCAGCACAAGCCCACAATGCCCGGGCCTGGCTGCCAGGAGGCCGCACGGACGGTGCAAGGGTGCCACCTCCCGGCCAGCCGGGTCTACAGCAGCGCTTCCGGACCGATCCGGGCGGAGGGCGGAAGGAAGCTCCGCCTCCCAAGTCTCCCGCAGAGGACGCCGATGGCTCCTCTGGGCCCAGAGTTGGTGCCTCCCGAGGGGGCGGGCGTGGGGGGCGGCGGGCAGGTTGGGGGAGGTTGCAGGGGACTGTGGGCTGCGTCCCTGGGTGATGGGAGCCTGTCCACGCTCCAGTGGATGCTTTGGAGCAATTAACTGCAAATTCTTGTCTGTGCCAACATGAACTTCAAAGGCCTGGGCAGGGGCGGTGGGGGTGGGTGGCAGAGCAGCAGAGGGGGAAGGAATGCTCGGGCTTCCGGACCCTGACCCCTCCTGGCCCTGCAGCTCTAGCTACAAACCCTTGAGAAGCCCGTCTGCCTGGATCCCATGCCCTAGAGCCAAGGCAGGGAGCAGGTTGGGTCGGGGCACACGTCCAGCGCCCGCTCAGCCCGTCTCAGCTGGGTTGTGGAAAGATGCTCCTGCTCTCTCCTCCTGTCCAGCTCTCCTGCTCCCCACGGCCCAAGTCACTCTGCTCAGGATCCCCCAACAGTCCCTGATGGCCTGTGGCCCGCTCAGGACTGTGACTGCGGGAACAGGCGTGGCGGGAGCCACATGGGCCTCCGGCGGAGTGTCCAGAGCCCTGGTCCACCTCCCCCACAACACGCACACCTGGACCAAGTCAGGGCAAGACGCGGTACTCGGGGTACTCGGGAGTAAACGTGCAGAACAACGCGGGGAAGCCGTGGGCGTTTTTAGATCCTGGGAAGACAAACGAAATCTCCCTGGGAGAGGAGCACAAAAGGACCAGGACGTGACCGTGTGTCCAGCAGCTCCGCTGACCCTGGCCGGTCTGAAAAGGCCCCACACCTGAGCTCTGTCCTCCGCACCTGCTCCTCTGACCTGCTCCACCTCAACCCACCAGAACCATGGGCTGCTGTGGCTGTTCCGGGGGCTGCGGCTCCGGCTGTGGGGGCTGCGGCTGCTCCCAGTCCACCTGCTGTGCCCCCACCTGCCAGGGCAAGAGCCGATATAACGGCCACAGGCCTCAGGTGGTCCGCGAACGGGCGGCTCCTCAGGCAATGAGCTGCTCAGGCCTGGACCCATGGAGCCCCGCCCTTTGCCTCTGGAGTAGGACAGTCTGCAACTTTTGAACCGGAAACAGAGTCCCCCACTTGTACTCTTGTCCCCCCAGAAATCTGCTCCCCGTGCACCTCTGCTTTTGCCCTCCCCATGGGAACCTGAGGATGGCCTGTTCCCCCTCTGCCTGTCGCCACTGCCACACCACTAGCTGGGACGAGACCACCCTGGCCCTCCATGCCCCACGGAGGAGGCCGCATCCCGCTTACAGGCCAGGGGGCAGTGGGCGCAGGTGCAGCCCAGACCTGAGCGCCTCTCTCCCGTGAGATCCCGCTTTGCCCAGCACTCAGGAGCCGCCCGCTCTGCTCATCAGCTTTGCTACTGCTGATCTGCTAGAGTCCAGCCGCACTCTGCGTCCCTCTACATCAATGCCCCGCCCCCTCGGTCCCTCTTCTCTCCGTGGCTCTTCTCTCTTGCCCCTGGGGGGCACAGGGCAGCCTCCCAAGAGGTGCCTCAGCGCCTTCAGCCTCCTGCTGCCTTTACCATGGCCCAAACCCTTCTCCGGGCATCGGCGTGCCCCCAGTATGCGTGACGTCGAGGGACCTCTTACCAAAAGGATCTGGACCCACGTGGGTGTTTCTCTTGGTCTTAAAGGAGGCCTGGGGGGCCCTAAGCAGCAGCGACCCTTGTGAGACGCATCTGGTCTGCCCGGCCAAGGTCAGGGTCCACCTGCCCTATCCTCCTGACCCAACCACCTGAGAGAAAAGGGGGCAGAGGTACTGTGTGGACAAACGCTCAGTCTCAGCAAACCCTGTATCATCTCACGGTCCAGAGAGCCCTGCTGTAGGACAGCACAGCCACGTCACCGGGTGACCCGGCAGTGGGCCACGTGCCCGGGTTTGTTTGGTCAAGCAGGGTCTAGGGATTCTGTTGCGCGACTGGCACTCGAATCACTGGACTTTGAGTAAAACCTTCCATATGCGCGTGGGCCGAAGCCGATCAGGTGAAGGCTCTAAGAGTAAAGACCGAGGTTTCCTGCGAAGGAAGGAATCCCCTTAGGGTGGGACGTGGAGAGCCTGCCTGGGCTGCACGCCTGCTGCCTGCCCTACACACCGTGGACTCTCCAGTCCCCACAAGCACATGAGTTGTTTCCTTAACATAAACCTCTTTACACAGACACCACCCGACCGGTGGTGTTTCTCTGGGTACCCGTGCCGCCTCCACTGCAGAGGCAGACAGTGGCCCTGCTGGTGGCTCCCGGGTTATAAGTGCTGGTGGCCTGCCACCCTGTGGCAGGGGATGGTAAGAGCACCTGGAAGCTAGCCAAAACCCAAGTGACTCACCTGAGACCCTTCCTGTGGCCCCAGAAATTGTCACGGGGGCTGCCCAGCTGGTCGGGAGCTTCCGTTCATAGAAGGGAAGGTCTCAAGATAGCAAACTTGTGTCTCATAATTTCTCCCAAGGCCAGCAGGACCTGAGCGCCGCGACCACAAGGGGTGAAGGGTGGTCCCCGGGGGGCCCCACGGCACCTCCCCCTTACCGTTCCCGAGGGTCCCGAAGCCTTTTGTTTATGCGGGTCCGTGTGTGACGGGATAGCGGGAGTTCGCGCTGGCCGAGGTTTGGAACACCTGTGGACCAGCTCATTCTCGGTAACGCTGATCCGGGGGTCGGGAGGTGCAGGTTTCCGGTGACGAGCAAAAGGGTCTTGGGCACGCGACGCACCACATGGCAGCCACCGTCGGCCGCGCCGTGTGGGGTGTCGCCCCGCCGCTGAGCACAGATCTGGACCATTCTGGCCGCAGGGAAGACAGTGCAACCGCCCGTGGAGGCAGGTGGGGACCGAATGCGTCGCAGCCGCTGCTTCACGATGGATCCGGGTCATCTCGCCGGACACCGACACTTGCAGATGTTGTGACTCAGTCACAGCACAAGAGAACTTGGGAGAAATAGGATTAAATTTTACAAGGAGGGAGTTTATTTCCCTGATAATAAAAGGTTAACACTGAAAAAATTTAAAAATCAGTAAAATCACACGAGTAAGCCCTTTCCGTGTAGACACACGGGACCCGTTTCTTTGAAAAGCGGCTGCCTCCCCCTCCCACCGAGACAGTGGTGAGGGGCCGCTTTGTGGACAGGCGGGAGCTCACCGGCCTCTGTCATCACTGTTGCCACGACCACTGTTCGTGTAGCTTCCGGAAACTTCCTCCATTCACTCTCGAAAGACAGAAAGGGAAACCGATGTCGCGTAATAATTGTGAAGAGAGTGTTGACGTCCCGGACACCCTGATGGGGTGCTGGGGACCTCAGTTTGAGAAACATTGGGATAGCGGTGAGGACACTGGGTTCTGGAGCCAGAGGCCTCGAGTCAAGGGGCAGACCACCCCCCCACCAGGTCATTGTGTGACCATGGGAAATGGCATCATGGACTCTCCCCCACAGGGTTTTGAGGTCAAGGAGAAGCCGACCGGGGTCCCAAAGCCATGACCAGTGCACTAGCTTGGACCCCCCGAACAAGCAGAAAAAGCTGCGGTGGCACCGGCTGAGTGAGGAAAAACCCCACAAGGCAGTGAGCCCCCAACCAGAAGCAGCTCTGAAACACCGCCCCCAGCATGTTTCAGAGGCCGCCGCGTCCGTAAAGAGGGGCCGGCTGGCAGCTATGGGGTTAGGGGTTGGCAAGTGCTGTGGGACACACGCACCCAGACCTGGGGCCTGGACGGGCCTCGGCCGGGAGAGCAGAGGGCCGTGTGCTGGGCAGAGGCCCGGGTTCCCACCAGGTCCCGCCGCTCACTTGCTCCCCGGACAGAGCGTCCCGGGGGCCGAGTCCTCCCCATCCTCCCCCTCATGTCCCTCTGAAGACAAGCCACCTGTCACCTCCCCCTGCGTGGCAGCTCCGCCTGGGCCCTCAGAAAGGGTCTTCTTCCTGTCCGCTGACTGATGTCGCCGTCCTCCGTCGTGACACGGAGAGTCACCGCACCGCGCAGCGAGCGGCCAAAGCCCGGGCATCTTCTGTGGGGCCTGTTGCCGCCACTGCCACGTCACGGGACCACAGGCAGCCACGGCGCAGAGGGCAGCCACGCGTTCAGGAAGAGACAACCGTGCCTTCCTGGGACTGCCGTCACCACCGGCTTGAGAGCCACGGGATCCCTCCCGTCTGGAGGCCAACGTCCGACATCTGGTGCGGGCCAAGCTCCGGAGGCTCTGGGGGAGGGACACTTCTCGCCTCCCCCCGCTCCTGGGGCTCCAGGCGTCCCTGCCTGGGCTTGTGGCCATGTGGCTCCTGTCTCTACTCTGTGGTCATGTGGCCCCCGTATGTCCGTCTCTCCTCTTCCTAAGAGGACACCGGTCCTGTTGGATCAGGGCGCACCCCGTGACCTTGTCTTCATTCACTTACATCCACAAAGACCCTGTTTCCAACTAAGGTCACGCTCCCAGGCGTCAGGGGTCAGGACCCGAGCGAACACTCTGGGGGGCGCAGGTCAAGCCTCGCTACGTCCCGTCAGCGTCTCCCGGGCTCCGTTGTAACCACTGAGGACTCCGGCCGGCGCGGCGGCTCACTGTCCTTCCCCGCGGACACTGGAAGCCAGGCCGGGTGGAGGCCCAGAGAGCCGGGAGGTGGGGGTGGGGAAACCCGGGCCTGGGGGATGCACCTTCCTGGGGGCGAGGCGCTGCCTCCCTCCCCGCCGCTCGGCTGCACTAGCACAGCCCACGTGGGTACTACATCCCAGGACGGGAAACAAACAGCAGACCAGGTCACTAAGCTGGTCCCGTGTGAGAACCGGGAAAGCAGGTGGGGGCAGGGGGTGGACGCGGAGCTGTTGCCCGAGCTCACGGCCCACGGCTGTGTCTGCCAACGTGCGCGCTCGTGCGTGTTCCCGGGCCCGACGGGGTGGGTCGCAGGCGAGAGGCGCAGAGAAACAGCTGTGTGGGGGGCGCGAGCCTAGACCGGGAAGCGCCAGAGGACAAGGGGGACGAGGTCGGGGGCGACGTGGCGCCGGCAGAACTCCGGCTGACACCCCCTTTGCACGAAGAGGACGCGCACACCCCGAACGAAGGAACGAAACACAAAGAGCAACGCGGGGTCCCCGCTGAGAGAGACAGCGTCACCAAGGGAGAGAGCGCGACAGGGCGCCGTGGAGCGCATGCGGGAGGGAGCCGCGGGGGTCCCGGGGGAGGTGGGCTGCCGCAGCACCGCTGCTCCTGCTTCCCAGGAACGTTCTCCCCGGACGCCCGGCTGAAGCTGCGTCGCCTGGGAGAGCCCCAAGGGTCGCCTCAGAGTAAGTGAACCAAGGTGCACTCACACGACAGGACGGCAGCGCTTTAAAGATAAAAAAATAAAAATAAAAATAACCGCACACAACCAGAACCCCGACAGCCAGCTGCCCCTGGACTGTCCGTGGGGACCCCCTTTGGGGTCTGGACCAGTGGTGCTTCCATGGCCTAGGAGGAGGGTAGGAGCAGCCGGACGTGCAGACGGACTGTCCTCTTCAAACCGCACGAGCCAAGCGGGGATCGCCCTGCGCTGAGGTGAAGACTTGCCTGATGTCCAGTGCCCCGGGCTTGTCCTCGTGCTGGCCACACGTCCGAGAGGCTCCCGCCGCACAGGGACCGCTTCACGTGACATCTCACTCCCCTCCAGGTGAGGTGACGGGAGCAGCCGGATTCAAGAACCCCGTCCACCCGGCGCGTCTACACGGCCTGAGTCGGGACATGCGGGACCCTTCTCTGTCACGCAAACGGGGTCTTGTTTCAGATTTCCTGCGGAAGGACCTCCCAGAGCAAGGCTATCTGGAACGAAATCAGCCCAGTTTTCTCCAAACAAATTTTTTATTTTGCTAAAAAAGATTTATTTATTTGAGGGAGAGCACAAGCTGGGCAGAAGGAGAAGGAGAAGCAGCCTGTCCTCTGAGATCCCAACGCTGGAGCCCATGGCTGGGACCCAGGTCAGGGCCCCTGCGGCCCCTGCGCCGGCACCATCACATCCCGCCTGCAGCGCAGGTCTCCTGCCCGCCCCTCGCCCGCCTTGCCCGCCAGCCCGTGTGGCTGATGACCACAGCCCGGGCATGAACAAGCTGGAAGGGCCCCGGGGGCTGGGGCGGCTTCACCAGGGAGGGGCTGTGTCTTCAGAGGCAGAGGAGGCCCCTTCTCATCGCCACCTCTGCACACTGGCTTCCCGGAACGCCAATCCAGCCCACCCAGAAGCTTCTGTATCTCCGTGGAAAGTGTGGGCACCTCCCACATGGCTCCTGGGCGTCTGGGCCTGTGGACAGAGAGGACCCCCCATTCTTGTCTAGAAGGGGTAAGGCAGCTCCAGGGCTCAAACAGCATGAGATGGAAGAGAAAAGCGGGGGCCACGGAACAGCTCAGTGTCAGAGAAGGAGGGGAGGGGCGACAGTCCCCACAGCAGGCCCCACAGAAGAGCCTTCTCTACAGCCCGGGAGCCCCCACCAGCCCGGCACTCTGTGCTCGTGCTTCTGGGCCCTCGAGGGGCCGCACCGCCGTTTGTGGTGTCGCCAGCATTCGATGACAACACCGAAAACGGTAAACATTAAAAATGCCTGTAAACAAATGCTTGTGTGGTTGGTTTCAACATGGAAAGAAAAAGGCAGAGTTTCCCTAAAGAAAGTATATTAATAGCAACAGGGAAGTGATGACCGTCTAACATCTGGGCAGATGTATAAAAAGGGCTCCCAGCCCAGGAGGCCCCACACCTGAGCACTGTCCTCCGCACCTGCTCCTCTGACCTGCTCCACCCTCAACCCACCAGAACCATGGGCTGCTGTGGCTGTTCCGGGGGCTGTGGCTCCAGCTGTGGGGGCTGTGGCTCCAGCTGTGGGGGCTGTGGCTCCAGCTGTGGGGGCTGTGGCTCC
>NC_081557.1:1188375-1188821 GCF_022355385.1 Mustela nigripes | reverse complement strand
GGCTGTGGGGGCTGTGGCTCCGGCTGTGGGGGCTGCGGCTCCGGCTGTGGGGGCTGCTGTGTGCCCGTGTGCTGCTGCAAGCCCGTGTGCTGCTGTGTGCCAGCCTGTTCCTGCTCCAGCTGTGGCTCCTGTGGGGGCTGCAAGGGGGGCTGTGGCTCTTGTGGAGGTTGCAAGGGGGGCTGTGGCTCCTGTGGCTGCTCCCAGTCCAGCTGCTGCAAACCCTGCTGCTCCCAGTCCTGCTGCTGTGTCCCCTGCTGCTGCCAGTCCAGCTGCTGCAAACCCTGCTGCTCCCAGTCCAGCTGCTGCAAGCCCTGCTGCTCCCAGTCCAGCTGCTGCAAACCCTGCTGCTCCCAGTCCCGCTGCTGCAAGCCCTGCTGCTCCCAGTCCCGCTGCTGTGTCCCCTGCTGCTCCCAGTCCCGCTGCTGCAAGCCCTGCTGCTCCCAGTC
>NC_081557.1:1179153-1188365 GCF_022355385.1 Mustela nigripes | reverse complement strand
CAGCTGCTGTGTCCCCGTCTGCTGCCAGTGCAAGATCTGAGCTGCTGACCACAGACTCAGGTGATTCACTCCATTTCAGGTTTCTCAGGATGCGTCCTAGGCTGTGTGTTGTGGCTCTAAGGCTGGAACGCCATCCTATCCTCAGTCTCCACAGCTGGGCAGGCCGGCTGCAGGTGAAGACCGGTAGAGATGCCATCATCCTCCTGCCCATCGCGTCCTGATAGAAAGCCAGCATCCCCCAACTCCAGCACCACCCGCAGGGGGGTCCCATGTTCCTCCCTCCCTACCCTCACGGCTTCTTGGAGCTTGAGCCCAGAACCTCCCGGGATCCCTCAAACGAGGGGCCTCTCTGAGCACCTGCAAGTCCATGGTCACTTCTGCGGCTCTTCTTGCATTTTGTTTGGTCCCAGCAAGGCTTGGTGAAACCCTGAAGTAAACACACTCCCACCTTCTCATGGTGAAGTTCTCTCTGGGTCCCACTTGATGAGTGAAAGCCCGGTCTACGCCCCCACCGCGATCACTCCTCCCAAGTGTCTCGCTCTGGCCCTCTCACTCCTGCAGAGGAGGGAGCCCAGGAGCCGTGCAGGACACTGAGTGGGACCGAGGGTCTTCTCAGGTACAGAATTCAGTGAAGGGCACATGGGTGGCTCAGTTGATTAAGTGTCCAACTCTTGATTTTGGCTCAGGTCATGATCTCAGGGTCCTGCGATAGAGCCCGGTGTCGGGCTCCGCCGTCAGAGCAGTCTGCCTGTCCCTCTCCCCTTCCCAGCTTGGGTCCTTTCTCTCTCTCTCAAATAAATAAATAAATCTTTTTTTTAAAAGGAATTCGGTGATGTCATGCAGGGCTCGGGGGAGCGTGTCTGAGGGCACAGACGAACACCCACGGCACGAGGGACTGTGGGAAGAGCACAGGCTGGGCAGTCAGCACCAGGTGCTGTGTGACCTTTGGTAAGTAACGGGTCCTCCTGGTGCCTCGGTTTCCTCATCTGTAAAACGAAGTCCGTGGGTACCTACCTCACAGCGTCGAGGTGAAGACTGAGTGTTCCATCCATGCCAAGTGCTCCGCCGTGCAGGGAGGGCCACCGACAGGATCGGGGAGAGAGCTGAACCCAACACAGGAGCCCGACCCTCTCGCTGGCCGTTAGAGAGCCGGCGGGTGATGGCAGGCGGGCAGTGTCTGGGGTTTCCGGACGTTCGTTCCATGGGTGGGGGTCACTGAAAGCCCAAATGCACAGGCAGAGCGGTGGAGCACACGGGGCTGCGGAGGCCGCATGATCTGGTCCACGTGGGCATGAGGATGAGGCTGCAGCAGACCTGGTGGAGACCAAATGCTAAGAGGAGGTGTGTGTGTTTCCGGCTGCTGTGGGATGCGCTACCGCACACTCCGAGGCTTAACACAACACACACTTATTATCTCGGTTTCCTCGGGTCTGGGGTCCAGGCTCAGCAAGTCTGGGTCCTCTGCTCAGGTTGCCACGAGGCCAGTGTGGACATCAGCGGCACACGGTTCCCTTCTGGAACTCCCAAGCCTGCTCGGTGTTTTCCTTGTGATTATAGGATCGGGGCTCCCATTTTCTTCGGAGCCGCGTGCCCATGGCCACTCTCAGCCACTAGAGACCACCCACGGCTCCTTCCCCCGGGACCCCAGAGACTTCACAACGTGGCTGTCTGGTTCCCAGACCAGCAGGAGTTGTCTCTGACTTCTGCTCCAGCACCCGGGCTCCCTTTATAAGAGCTCACTGGCTAGGGCAAGCCCACCCAGCATAGTCTCCCGTTTGATGAACTTGGCTGCTCAGGAGCCTTGATCACGCCTGTGAACATTCCTTTTGCCGTATAGCAGAACAAAACCATGGAGGCCGTATCTCACCCTAACCACAGGTTCCACCCATGCTCGAGAAGAAATTATGTAAGAGCAAAGGTAACTGAGGGTCATTTTATACTCCTGCCTGTCACAGTGTCCACAGGACAGGTCGCATTCACAGTGTCCACAGGATACCAAAACGGAGGCTTCCCAAGTGTGGTCAGATAAAACAGGTCTGGAGTTCAGAGTCTTGCAGATCTAGAAGCGATCAGCACTGACAGTGGCAACAAAACCAGGAATGAACAAGGCTGGATAATTTCAGCCTTAAGGTCAATTATAGGGTGTAGAGAAGAGCAGTTGAGGACAGAGCCCTGGGGAGCATGAGCTCTGCGGATGACGGAAGAGAAGAAGCGTCAGGGGCTGTCATGGAAGTCACAGGGGTGACAGCAGCTCGGAGGAAGCCCAGTGACCTGGGAGTCTGCGGGGAGCTGAGCTGACTGTACTCACAGTAAGATGTGATTGCGCAGAAAATCCTCAGGAATCTACAGACAAAACAAACACAAACAAAACTCTTGGAGTCAATGAACGCTTTCTGCGTCTAGTAAAGTCATAGGATACAAGGGCAACACACAAAAATCACTCATGTCTATACGATAGCAATGAACAGTTGGAAACCAAATTTAAAGCTCATTTAGTTTCTCTAAAAAATAAAATGCATAACCATAAATGTAACAAAAAATATACTCAGTGTGCTGAAAACTAAAAAGTGCTAATGAAGGAAACCAAAAAAGATC
This sequence comes from Mustela nigripes, assembly GCF_022355385.1. Taxonomy (NCBI): domain Eukaryota; kingdom Metazoa; phylum Chordata; class Mammalia; order Carnivora; family Mustelidae; genus Mustela; species Mustela nigripes. The sequence continues at coordinate 1,185,770 of NC_081557.1, read as the reverse complement.
TATATAAACAGAGAGATACACTATGTTCATGGATTGGAAAACTCACCATAGCTAAGACATCAACTTTCCCACAATGATCTACAGTTAGAAATTTCTATCAAAATCCCAGCAGGGTCCTTTGTAGATATAGACAGGCTGGTTCTAAAACTTATATAGAAAGATAAAGAAACTAAAATAGTCACAGCAATTTTGAAAAAGAATATAGTTAAAGGAATAACTCTACTTGATTTTAAGTCTTTGTATATATCTACAAAAACCAAGACAGTGCGTGGCATCAGGAAAGGAAAGGCAGGTAGATCAATGAAACAGTACAGAGAACAGAATGTAGCTAAGAGAGAAGAGACAGTAACAGGATAGAGATTAGTATGTAAGAAATAGCGGGGCGCCAGGATGGCTCAGTGGGTTAAGCCTCTGCCTTGGCTCAGATCATGATCCCAGGGTCCTGGGATGGAGTTCTGCATCCAGCTCTCTGCTTAACAAGGACCTTGCTTCCTCCTCTGCCTGCCTCTCCCCCTGCTTGGGGATGCACTCTATCTCTCTCTGTTAAGTGAAATCTTTTTTTAAAAAAAAATTTATTTTATTTTATTTTATTTATTTGAGAGACAGAGAGCATGAGAGGGGAGATACCAGAGGGAGAATCGAGTCCCCGCTGAGCAGGGAGCCCTATGTGCGACTTGATCCCGGGACTCCAGGACCATGACCTGAACCAAAGACAGACACTTAACCAACTGAGCCACCAGGTGCCCAAATACAATCTTTAAAAAAAAAAAAAAGAATGTAACAAACAGAATGCAACCGAATACAGAATACAGAAAGAGGCCCACACAAGTAGGGCCATCTGGCTTTGACAAAGATACAAAAACAATTCAATGGTAGAAGTATAGACTTTTCAACAAATAGCACTGAAATAATTAGATACGTGTAGGAGAAAAGGAATCTTGATCTAAACCTCATATTTTTTAAAATATTAACTCAACATAGATCATAGTATGCAAACCACAGAGCTATAAAAAGTCTATAAGAAAACAGAAAAATCTTCATGACTTAGGCAGAGAAGGCGTTCTCAGATGTAGCACTAAAGACACGATCCGCCAGAGAACAACCTGCTGAATTGAATTTCATCAAAATTAAGACGGGTTACTCCGTGGAACTCCCATGAAAACAGTGGGAAAACAAGCTCAGATAGGGAGAAAATACTTGAAAACGACAAATGTGACCGCTGGACTACAAGACATCTAAGACTTCTCCAAACACAACAGTGAGAAAAACACCCTGATGGAAAAAGTGGACAAAAGTCATAAAAAGGCTTTCCAAGGAAGAAGCCGTGTGACGGGCCGGGACTCACTCACCTGAGAAGATGTTCGGCATCGTGACCTTCCGGAAATTCAAATCAGGGACTCCGGGGTGGCTCAGCCGGTGAAGCCTCTGCCTTCGGCTCAGATCATGATCTGGGGGTCCTGGGAGTGGGGAGTCTGCCCCTCCCTCTGCCTGTGCTCACCTATCTCCGTCTTCCAAAAAAATACATAAAATCTTTAAGAGCAAAAAAAGAAAAACAAATTAAAGGCGCAGTGAGACACCCCCACACACTCGCTAGGGTGACTTAAAGTTACTAAAGATGCCAAGCGCCGGTGAGGATAGGGAACGACCGGGTGTGTGACGCACCCCGGGCGGGGACAGCCGCTCCGCTGGAGGACAGCTCGGCGTTGCCTGGGCCGTGAAACGAACACTACCGCATGGCCTGGTGGCCGCATTCTGCATATTCTCCCTGGAGGACATCAAACCCCAAAATCCACACACACAGGCAGGCAGCAACCCGAATGCCCCAGAAATGGAGGCGGCTCCACGCCCTGCAGTGAGTCCCCAGCCAAGGACGCTGTGAGGCTGTCACCCGTCTCTGGCGCGGGACGCAGGGCGCTGACACTTGTAGGCGCAGCCTCCCTCTTCCTCTTCTGCCCCGAACCGGGACAGGCTGGACGGGAAGCCTGGTGCCCCCACCACGGTGCAGGCCAGCATCCCGGGGCACTCCCAGCCAGCCCGCCCTTTGCCCCCTGAACACCCCACACCATCTCCTCGCCCTGCTCGCTCTCCCGTGCTTGGGGGCCACGCTGCTCTCGCCAGAAAGCCTGATGTGAGCAGAACGTGCCGTGTCATGTCAGCACGCCCGTGCACCGCACCAGCCACACGCGGACCTCGGCACGTGTGGCTTCGTCGGTCTTGACATCTAGACAGAAGTCTGGGCGGAGGACCGTCCTGTCTCGGCGGGGCTGAGAGGCCAAACAAGCAACCCAACAAGCCCCGCCCTCGCGAAGGCGGCCGGCCGCAGGAAGCTCAGCCGTCCAAGGGCCGATCTCCTGATCCACGCTGCCACCTGGACCGACCTCGGTGCGGCGGTCGCCGGGAGCAAGACGTCACCCAGGCAGGGTCACACGCTGTGCGGCTACGCTTACCTCACGCTCCCCAGCAGAGTCACTCCCAGGGTGGCCAGGGCTCAGGACTGTGGGGACAGTGGAGTTATCCAGGGACGGATGAGGGCGTGTTTTTAGGGTGACGGGACACGGTCATGCTTCTCTGAAGGCTCAGAGCCTCACAGACGATGAATGACAAGGTAGAGACTGTGGGATCTGAGCAAGTCTGTGCCCGAGTTCACGGTGCTGCCCCGACGTCAACTTCTCGTGTTTGACAATGTCCTGGGGTTACGAGAAAGATGATAATTGAGCAGAGAGAGTGGGGGTGTCCGTGTCTCGCGGGGACAGAGTTTCTACCTGGGAAGATGGAAAGTTCTGGAGACAGATGGTGCGGACGGACGTGGTGCCCTGAGCTGTGGACTTAGACATGACGAACACGGCACATTTTATGTTCTCTGTACTTTACCACAATAATAAAACACAAGTCCTACCACGGGAGGGAGCACGGTGCGGGGTGCCGAGGGAACCTGAGAGGCCTTCGTGTTTCTTGTGAGTCTGAACATTTCAATATGAAAGCAGGACTTTGTAGGCGCTCCCCTGCTTGTAGGATGAGTGATGGGATCGCCCTCGCACCGGCAGACCCCGCAGAAGCTGCCCTCCTGGGTCTCAAGCCTTCCGGGGACTGGCGACCTGCTGCCTCCTCTGCCTCCTCTGCTTTCTTCCTCCCGCCGCGGGGATGCCCGCACCTGCGATGTCGCCTCGCCTCGGCGCTGTGGTTTGGAAGCAGATAATTTATGCGCTAGTTTCCCTGCCCTCAGATGGAGGGGAAATTTGCCCCAGGACGGGTCATATCCGGAGTATCACCCGTCCTGGACTCAGATGGTTCCGTGATGGGATCTGGGACTCTCGACCTAATGGTGTTTGACACGACCTGAGTCTGTAACGGGCTGGGAATTTAGGGGCTCTCGGGATACGGTGTGTGCGTCCTGCACATGGGACAAAGGTGGACGTTTGGGGTCCACGAGGCAGACTGTCGTGGGCTGAATGGTGGTCCCCCCAAAATTTACGTCCTGTCCTAATTCCTAGAACCTGTGAGCATTCCCTTATGTAAGAAAAAAGTAAATGTGAATCGTATTTTGAAAAAGGGTCTTCACAGATGCAACAAGATAAGGATCTTGAGGAGGGGACATTGCCCAGATTATAGGCGGGGTATAGATGCCAACAGGTGTCATTACCAGAGAGACGCAGAGACAGACAGACGGACAGAACAGGAGGCAGCGGTGTGGCCCAGGACTGTGTTCGGCATGAAATGGGCGTGAGCCCAAGACGCCACCGTAGCTGGAAGAGGACGAAGAACAGCCCCTCCCCGCAACCCCCGGGAGTGTGGTCCTCACACCTGGATTTAGGGTCTGGCCTCCAGAAGCGTGAGAGAAGAAACTCTCTTGCTTTAAGTCAGCCGGTGTGACGTAACTTTTACAGCAACCGCACCCGCCGACCAGTACTTGCTTCGAGAAATGCATCTGGACCCCAGCTCTCGGTTCCAGGTGACGCATCCAGTACGGGGCTCGGTCCTGTTCCTACCAGAGCTACCCCAGAGCTTTCTGCCTTTTTCTTTTTTTTTTTTCTTTTTTTTTTGGTTTTTATTTTATCATGTTACCTCAGTCACCAGACGGCACAGCATTAGTGTTTGACGTCGTGTTCCAGGTTCATTGTTTCCTAGCACACCCAGTGCGCCGTGCGGTCCGTGCCTCCTTAGTACACATCACCGGGCGGACCCTAAGCCCCACTCCCTGCGCTCTAAAACCCTCAGTTTGTCTCCCGGAGCCCACAGTCTCCCAGGGTTCGTCCCCCCTTTCAGTTCCCCCTTCCTTCTCCGAATGTCCTACCTGCTATTCCTTATTTTCCACGAATAAGTGAAACCATATGATAAGTGACTTTCTCTGCTTGACTTACTTCACTCAGCAGAACCCCCTCCAGTCCCGTCCACGTCGATGCAAATGCTGGGTGTGCATCCTTCCTGCTGGCTGCGGGATACTCCATCGTGGATATGGACCACATCTTTTTTATCCATCCGTCCGTTGAAGGGCATCTTGGCTCTTTCCACAGTTTGGTGATTGTGGCCATTGCTGCCATGAACACTGGGGTACAGATGGCCCTTCTGTTCACGACATCGGTATCTTCGGGGTAAATCCTCAGTAGTGCAATTGCTCTAAAGGCAAAGGAAACAAAAGTGAAAATGAACTTCTGGGACTTCGTCACGATCAACAGCTTCTGCACAGCCAAGGTAACAGTCAACAAAACAAAGAGGCAGCCCACGGGATGGGAGAAGATGTTCACAAATGACACTAGAGGTAAAGGGCTGGCATCCAGGATCTATAAAGAACTCCTCAGGGACGCCTGGGAGGCTCAGTTGGTTAAGCGGCTGCCTTCGGCTCAGGTCATGATCCCAGCGTCCTGGGATCGAGTCCCGCATCGGGCTCCTTGCTTGGCAGGGAGGCTGCTTCTCCCTCTGCCTCTGCCTGCCTCTCTGCCTGCTTGTGCTCGCTCCCGCTTCTCTCTCTATGACAAATAAATAAATAAAATCTTAAAAAAAAAAAAAAAGAACTCCTCAAACTCAACACACACAAAACAGATAATCATAGCAAAAAAATGGGCAGAAGACATGAACAGACACTTCTCCAATGAAGACATGTGAAAAAACGTTCATCGTCACTAGCCATCAGGGAGACTGAAATCAAAACCACGCAGAGATACCATCTTACACTGGTTAGAATGGCCCGAATTAATAGGACAGGAAGCAACACGTGCTGGAGGGAAGTGGAGAAAAGGGACCGCCCCGCACTGCCGGCGGGAAAGCAAGCTGGCGCGGCCACTCTGGAAAACAATGTGGAGGTTTTTTAAGAAGTTAAAAATAGAGCTTCCCTACGAGTGTTCTGCTTTTTGATGGACACGTGGGGTGTGAGCTGTCCTGTGAGCCCAGCACTGACCACAAGAGGCCACTGCGGGCTTGGAACAGGCGGGCGCCTGAGGACCTGAAGCATTTACTTCACTGGATGTTTTGCCACTTTGAATACAAACAGCACCCTGGTTGGCGGCAACCTTAGTGACAGCTCAGAGGGGCCCTCTGGTGCTGGCCCGTCCCCCTCCCCAGCTGTGGATCTCCTCTCCTGCACAGCTTGCTTCAGGGAACGCGGGGCGGAGGGCCCCACCTTCGGACTCTGTAGAAGCATCCGTGGCCCACACAGGCTGCAGAGCCTCTGCTAGTTGGACACCAGAATGAAGGACCACAGCGAGAACAACATTGGGGGTGGGGGAGTGTTTATTTGGGGATTTCACGGTGCAGGTCCTGACTCAGTACACACACCAGAGGGATCGGGGAACAGGAGCCAGCCACGCAGAGATGCTCAGGAGTGGGGCCAACTCTTGGCGGCAAAGGGTCCCTCAGATTAGGGGAACCCACCATCTGCTGCTCCCCTGGGACTCGGCTCCCACTGGAGTCCGAGGTGAGGCGAGCAGGAGGATGAGGATTGGGGGTAGAGTATCTTCAGGAGGAGGGATGGGCCCAGAGGCTATCATATCTGCAGGAGTCCTGGTCAAGCCAGAGCCCAAGACGGGGCTGGTGTCAGGACCCCGCAGGGGCCACAGAGTGACCTCGGCAAAAATGTATGGTTCCCCAAGAACAGGTAAGAGGGACCCGATTCTACCACATGAATGACGTCTGTCTTCTATCGCAGCAGAACAGGGTCCTCCTGGGTCTGTAGACCAAGTTCCCACACATGGAGAGATAAAGGCTCCAGAGTGAGCTCAGGATAGGACATGTGAAAGGAGCTGATTCAGGAAAATCACAATATAGGTTTCACCAAACACTGAGAAAGAAACCCAAGGTCTGGGTTCAGAGCTTTAGATGTTCACTGGCAGCAAATGGGGACACAGCAGTTGGACTGGGAGCAGCAGGGCTTGCAGCAGCTGGACTGGGAGCAGCAGGGGACACAGCAGCTGGACTGGGAGCAGCAGGGCTTGCAGCAGCTGGACTGGGAGCAGCAGGGCTTGCAGCAGCTGGACTGGGAGCAGCAGGGGACACAGCAGCAGGACTGGGAGCAGCAGGGTTTGCAGCAGCTGGACTGGGAGCAGCAGGGTTTGCAGCAGCTGGACTGGGAGCAGCAGGGTTTGCAGCAGCTGGACTGGGAGCAGCAGGGTTTGCAGCAGCTGGAC
>NC_081557.1:1169616-1179053 GCF_022355385.1 Mustela nigripes | reverse complement strand
GAGCAGCAGGGGACACAGCAGCTGGACTGGGAGCAGCAGGGCTTGCAGCAGCTGGACTGGGAGCAGCAGGGCTTACAGCAGCTGGACTGGGAGCAGCAGGGTTTGCAACAGCTGGACTGGGAGCAGCAGGGCTTGCAGCAGCTGGACTGGGAGCAACCACATGAGCCACAGCTGGAGCAGGAACAGGCTGGCACACAGCAGCACACGGGCTTGCAGCAGCACACGGGCACACAGCAGCCGGAGCCGCAGCCCCCACAGCTGGAGCCACAGCCCCCGGAACAGCCACAGCAGCTCATGGTTCTGGTGGGTTGAGGGTGGAGCAGGTCAGAGCAGCAGGTGCGGAGGACAGGTGTTCAGGTGTGGGGCCTCCTGGGCCGGGAGCCCTTTATACACCTGCCCAGGGTCAGGTGAGGTGCTGGACACACGGCCACTTCCTTGTTTCTATTCATGTTCTCTTCCCAGGGAAAATGTGTGTCCTTTTAAAATAACATAAATATTGCTTTATGCCTGTGACACACTTCCTCCTTACACAATGTTTCCCTCTAAACCTTCAAGGTCAGAGTCCTCTCTTCTCTAGTGAGCCTTTGGAAACCAGGCAAGGTTGGTCGGCTCCCGCGCACCGCCCTTTGTGTCCTGGATAGGCTTCTCTCGCTCTTCCAGAAAGACTCGTTACAGAGTTTTTAGTGGTTTCTTTGTTTTGTGGGAACATTTATAAACCTTGGGCTCTCCCGATTCCTGACCCAAACCGAGCATAATCAGAAGCTATGTTCTACACTACGTCTGGGAGCAGAAGCACCTGGGAGGTCTCTGCCCTTTTCCGTCATTTGGGAATCTGGGATTTTCTCAGGTTCCTGGGTCACCAGGTTTCCCTGGAGCGTGTCTTTGTCTGTGACCCCATGACAAGTCCTGTTTCTGTTCTTCTTGGAGTTCATTGTTCTCCAGTGTCCATGACCTCCCAGCCCTGCCCGTCCCCGCTGCCGGGTTGTGGGTTCCTGGAGGAGTTCCCCTGCCTGCCCGTCACTGTCCCTGCTCCCTGCGCACCGGATGGCATCTCTCTGTCAGTCCTGAGTCTGAAAGGCTCGGGGGCTTCTCTTAGTTCTTCCTTATCCTAGTTTTCCCTTCTTTTTTCCAATTTTTTATAGTAAAATACATATAACATAGAATTTACCACCTTAAGCATTTGTAAAAGATTTGATTTGTTTTTTTGAGAGAAAGCGTGAGTGGGAGAGAAGCAGGGGGAGCAGCAGAGGGAGAGAGAGAAGCAGGTCCCCACTGAGCAGGGACCCCGACGCTGGCTCGATCCCAGGACCCCGGGATCATGACCTGAGCTGAAGGCAGACGCTTCACCCCCTGAGCCGCCCAGGCGCCCCCCATCGTAACCAGTTTTAAGTGCACGTTCAGTGACATTCACGCTGCACTCACCCGTCTCTACTGTCCATCTCCTCAACTCTTCATTTTGCAAAACTGAGACTCTGTCCCCCTGAGACACCGAGCCCATCCCTCCCCCGGCCCCGGCGCCCTCCGGCCACTGTCCGTCCCCGTGAATGTGTCTGCTCAATAGATCTCGTAGGAGTCACACAGCCAGGTTGTGTCCTCTGTGTCTGGCCCACTTTCACTCAGCGTCATGTACTCACATTTCCTCCACGTTGTAGTAGGCGTCAGGATTCCCTTCCTTGGCGCGGCTGAGTGACGGTCCCGTGAGGGCTGGACCACACTCGGCTCACCCTGTCTCCCGAGGACGGACCACGGGGTTGTGTCCGACCCTTTGTGGCTGGGAACGTGGCTCTTCGAGACCCGGCTTTCAGTCCTCCCAGGGACATGGCCGGAAGCGGGGCCGCCGGGGCCTACGGTGATTCCGTCTGTAACTTTCTGAGCAGCCACCACGCTGTTCCATGGAGGCTGCCCCGGTGGACATCCCCGCCGACCCCGCACGGCGTCCCCATGTCCCCACCGCCTCGCTCACACGTGCCACTTTGTGTTTCTTGAAGAGCAGGTGTCCCACGGCGTGTGAGGTGCCCGGGTTTTCCCCCTTAAGGAACCAGAGAGGCTCCGGGGCCTCCTGCTCGGCTCCCAGCATTTTCTGGCCGCCCTGGACACAGTGAAACCCCAGTCCCCTCGTAAGGGATGCCTCTTGGGTGTTGTTCCTGCCCCTCCTTCCAAGCACTCGAAGATCCAGGAGAAGAGTGGGCAGGCGGTCGAAGCTCTGAATCGGGGGCTGCAGGGGACCCTTGTCTGTCCCCCGGCCCACAGAAACTTCTTAAGAATTTCTTAGCGGCTCTGCTCATCCCTCTGGCCTCTGTCTGGGGCACTTTGGCCACTGAACCCCCGACAGGCACAAGAGCTGCCCTGGGGCTCTTCTCCCCTGGAGTTTAGTGAGTTTTTATTTTCTTGTGTCCCCGCCTCTTTGGCGGGTTCCCCACAACATCTCTGCTCTTGTAGTTTGAGTCATTTTAGTTGATGAGAGTGACGGTCTTTCATGCCGTCCTCCATGAGAATGAGTGTCACCTCCAGCCTCTCTTGGGGGAAATGATATCACAGAGAAAGAATACGGACATCCGAAAAAAGACAACTATTGAAAACACAGCATTTGCTACCAAAGAAGAGAAAAAAGCAACTGACCCCCACCCCCACCCCGGAGACGTGTAGCGCAGATGAGGCACGGTCCCTGCTGGTCGCCGTCGGGCTGGAGTCGTTGGCGACCGTGCCTGACTGACCGCCTGACCGGCCCAGGACTGATTTCTTTAAAGAGGAATTGATTCTTAAAGGTCAGTGTATGGATGGAGCCCCGAGGCGAGACACGGAACGGGAAGGAGTATCCAGACAAAGCAGTCTTCACCTCATTCATAAGAACACAAGCGACCCAGCGGAGAACGGACGAAATATTGACACAGACACGGCCCCGGAGAGGACGTGTGCATGGATAACGCCCCGGGAAGGAGGCCGGACCGCGCTGGCCTTTTTGGAATTGAAAACGGAAGCAAGACACCGTCTCGCACCCAGCAGCGCGGCCGTGGTCCGGGAGACGGGCAGGAGCAGGTGCGGGCAGCTCGCGGAGACAGGCCGGGCCGCACGCCGCTGGCCGGAGTGTCCGTGGGGCAGCCGACGTGGACGACGAGTTTTATGAATTCTCGAAGAGTCAAACATGCATTTACCGTGAGACTCACGCGTTCCAGAGCGAGGAACCTTCCCAGAAGGAAACACACAACCACACCAGGGTCTGCGCACGAGCGTTCACTAACCAAAGAGCCCAAGAGCAGGAGCGACGCAACCGTCGCCTGTCGCCCGTGGGGGAACAGGTTGTCCCGTCCCCACACAGCAGCAAGCCCCGCGGGCCGTGGGGAGCGCGGCAGCAGGCCGGCACCGCAGACCCCCGGTTCGGCAAAGGAAGCTGGACGCAGTGAGCACCTAACGTCCTGCTTCCGGAAATCGCCCCCGGGGGGCGGCTGCCCAGACCCGGGGGGTCTCTCACTGTCCCGGGCCGGCGGCGGGAAGAGGAGCCAAGCACAGGAGCGTCCGGGATCTCACGGCGGGGAGGAGACGGTCCCCAGACTGAACCGTGGGGACACTTCGCCACCTTCGCCCATATAATCAATGTCACTGATTTGTGCACGACGTTGTTCCGGAATGCCGGCACTGAGTGTGCCGCGACGTGGGCAGCTGGAAGCAGAGGGAGCCGGTGCCGTCGCCGCTGCCTGCCTGGAGGCGCGTCCGGCCGCAGCTGCGGAAAGGGGTCGGCGCCGAGCTGTGGAGGCAGAACCGGTGCTGCGAGAGGTTAGGACAGCTGGGAGGCGTGGGGACGCAGCCCGCGGAAGCTCGGAGACCTTCCGAGACGAAGAAGACGCTCGCGGGAGAGAAGTGCCTGGGATTCCGCGGACGCGAGACGCTGCAGAAGCGATGTCTCCCTGCGCGCTCCCGGGACAGCAGGGGTGGCGGGCACTGCCCGGAGGGGACACAAGGGAGCTTGCCCCCTACAGAGAGAGCGACCCCTCCCTGCCTCACAGACTAACCTTTAAGGGCAAAGGCCATGTGGTTGGGCCTGGTCACTCACAGGCGGCCAATGAGACTGTAACACAGAGAAAGCTGCACAGTCATGCTAGGTCACACACGGGGGCCAATTGAACTACAATTTACCCTAGTAGACATTTGCACTGGCTTATCACCTTGGTCCGTACTGGCACCAAAAAGGAGGGACCCACACTCCTTGGTAGCTAGGGAGACAGTATGCGCCCCCGTGACTGGATACCTCCACCTGGCCTGACACACCCTTGTGTTTGGGCTTTGTTACCTGGGACTGGTTTCCCGGGCTTGCTTTTAAGTAAGTCCCTGATGGGGGGCAAGGTCAGTTTTCGTTTTACTGCATAAACTACAAAATCACTGTTTAACTCAAGATGGAATCCCTCTGGCTAAATAGGCCCTTATAGGAAGAGTGAACGGAAAAAGTCCTCTCGTCGGCGTAGAGGGAGATCCCGCCGAGCCGAGGTGGGATTCAGCATCTGTGTTTGTCGGAGTGGTGGACACGGCTCCTTCCGCAGGAGACGACCGTCCTCAGAAGGGATCCAGCATGTGATCTCTGTGCCCACCCAGGCCCCAGAGCACGAGTCAAGTCCACAGAGAGGCAAGTGAGGCGAAAGCAACCTGTGCTCCCAACGTGTTCCGTAGGACGAAAGGCGAAGCGGAGCGCATCTGGGGCCGGAGACAGTGTGGCTCAGCGCAGGGGCACGAGCTCTCTGTCTTTGGGCTCCGGGTCCCGGATGCCACAGCTTTGGTTCAGCCCAGGGACGAACACAAGGGGAGCTCCTCAACCTGATACAGGGCAGCGACCGGACCCACCGCTGACACCACACTTCATGGACTTGCATACTGAAAACTGCGAAACACCATTGAGAGACATCGAAGACCAAGGTAAGCAGAAAGGCACCCGCATCCACATACCGGGAGATGTAACATTGTTGAAACGACAATCTTCCTCAAACAGATTGGCGGACCGAACGCAACCCCTACCAAAATCCCAGTTGCTTTTTGCAGAAACTGACAATCTGATCCTACAACTGATGAAAATTCAAGGAATTTCAGATAATCAAAACAGTCCTGGAAAAAAAAAAGGTGGGGAGGTCATCGCTCCCAGTTTCGAAGTGTGCTTCAGGGTGGCGCTAGCTGGGGTGCTGCGTTGCTGCCCTGAGGACAGACGCACGGACCAGTGCAATGGAACTGAGAGTGCAGAGATGGTGAGTTACGTCCCACAGATCGTCCACAAACGTCCCAGAACACTCCGTGGAGCCTCTTGTTCACAGATGGCACTGACACGACGAGACACCCACCGTCACGGGGAGGAAGTTGGATCTTCACCTCCCATCCTATATAAAAGCAGCAACAACCACAACAAACCCTCTACCTGGATCAAGTACTTAATCATAAAAGTTGAAACTATACACCACAGGGGCCCCTGGGGGCTCCGTCACTTAAGCCTCTGCCTTTAGCTCAGGTCATGATCTCTGGGTCCTGGAATTGAGCCCCGAGTCAGGCTCCCTGCTCAGTGGGGAGCTTGCTTCTCTCTCTCCCTCCCTCTGCTCATGCTTTCTCTCTCTCTCTCTCTCTCTCAAATAAATAAATAAATAAAATTTTTAAAAACTATAAACCACAAGACTCTCAGAAGAAAACATAAGCTAGGTCCTTGCGACCTTAGATCAGGCAATGGCTCTGAGATGTGACATCAAAAGCACAAGAAAAAAAAAATCAGATAAATTTGACTCCATCAAAATTTAAAATCTTGTGATTCAAAGAACACTGTCAAAAAAATGAAAAGACAGCCTACAGAGGGGAGAAAATATTTGCAAATCACACATTTCTCAACTGGCTTATATTTAGAATACACAAAACTCTTACTACTCTAAAAAACTGTTTTTAAGACAAATAATCCAATTAAAAATTTAGTAAAGGTTTTGAATAGGCATTTTTCCAGGAAGACACACAAATAGATAATAAGCCAATAAAAAATGCTGAACATTATTAGGAAGCAGGATGTGCCGGTCAGAACCCAGGGAGGTCCCACTCACACTGCCTTGGACGGCAATGATCAAAAAGTCAGAAATAACGAATGTTGGTGAGGGTGCGGAGAAACTGGAACTCTTGCGGCAGCTCCGCAAATGTTACACAGAGTTACCATAGGACTCAGAAGTTCCACTGCTAGACATCCCCAAGAGATCTGAAAACCGAAGTCACGCAAAAACTCGCGCAGTAATGTTCATAGCGGCACGGCTCCCACCTGCCACAAAGCGGAAATGCCCACATGCCTACCAACGGAGGCGTGGATCAACAGAATGGGGTATAGCCCACGACGGAATGTTACTTAGCCCTAAAGAGCTACAAAGTTCTGATCCATGCTATGACATAAACTCAAAGAAACTACGCCGAGGGAAAGAAGACAGACACAAAAGGCCACATATAACCCCATTTATGTGAAATGTCCAAAGTAGGTGAATCCACAAAGCCAGGAAGAAGGTTAGCATTCTGGGGGGACTGGGTGGGAATGGAGGAGTGGAGGCTACCTGCTAACATTCGGGGTTTCTTTGGGGGTGATGAAAATGTCTGGAAGGAGATGGGAGTAGTAGCTGTATTACTTTGTGAATCTACTAAAAACCACTGAATCGTATACACTAAATGGTTATTTTGTCATATATGAATTATATCTCAATTTTAAAATCCATGTCCTATGACTTTGTTTTGGAATAACCCGTATAGTAAACATACCAAATCACCCCGCGGTTTCCATGGAAGGTGTGTAGTTAAGTCACTGACTTCAGACTTTGAAGGTAAAAATTGTAAGTAACCGTAAGTAAATTTAAAGGCAGTACTGACATATTTAGAATAAGTTGGTGTTTACTATATTCAAAGGCTATATTTATCTGGCCCATATACATTACACAGTAAAAGAGTCTTCGATTTTTAGGGGATTTTAAAGTGTCTTACAGAGGGAAACCCCTTCAGTCGGGCATGTAGGGAGTTTGGAAGGAGTCACTTTCAACCTCACAAGAAAACGTTGACCTGAAAACCAACACCCTGCAACAGACCCACCGGAGAACAGAGGTCCCTGGGCACACGGCTGCCACTAGTACCTGGAGAGACAGGGAATCACGACTTATGGAAGCAGAGACTCTGTGGGAACCAGTGCCACAGTGCTGACGTGTCCGAGAGTTATGAACTCCACGTGGACACAACCAAGATTCCCTCGTGCTTTTGGCCAGAGAGGATTGGAGTAGACACTTTGAAACATGCCAGAGAACTCTGTTCTCCATGCGGTCTGCCCTCAGGATAAATCATTTTACCAAGCCTAACCTTGCTGGGGTTTTCTCAGAGCCCAAGGGACCTGGAGGGAGGGAAGGGCCCAGCTCCAGCCCCAGCCCTCACAACCAGCTGGCTGGGAGGAGGAGCAACTCAGACACATGTGTAAAGGTCACGGGCCTGCTCACTAAGAGACTCAGGACACTTCCCCCACACACACCTTATTAACACAGCCCTACGGGCCTGTTTACCACAATTCCATCCACCTGGTACATCACGTCTGGCTCTCAACACATAGTTACAAGGCAGACTAGAAGGCAAACAGCGTAGCGGGAAGACACAGAGCAAGCGCCCGAGTTGGACGCAGACATGGCCGGGATTTTGAAATGAACAGAAAAGGAGGCTGGTCGTGCTGCAAGGAGACAGGCAAGAGCAAGCGGGCAGACGTGAGCTCCAGGAGGAAATCCTGAGAAAGAATCAGAGAAAAGCTGAGATCAAGTATCCCGAGACAGAAATGAAAATCCTTGATGGGCTCCTCAGTAGACCAGACACAATGCGGAAAGATTCCATGAACCCAGAGGCAGGTCAGTGGAAACCTCCCAAACTGGGGGCCCCTGGAGGGCTCGGTCTGTGAAGCGTCTGCCTTCGGCTCAGGTCATGATCCGGGTCCTGGGCGCGAGCCTCCTGTCGGGCTCCCTGCTCAGCGGGGCGCCTGCGTCCCCCTCGCTCTCCCTCTGCCCTTCCCACCGTGCTCAACGGCTCGCTCGCTCACACTCTGCTCTCCCTTCCAAATAAATAAATAAAAATCTTTAAGAAAGAGAGAAAGAAAGAAAAGGAGAGAGAGAGAAAGTTCCCAAACTGAAAGAGAAGAAAAACGTCTGGGGACACGGAACAGAACATCCAAGAGCTGTGGAATTTCAAGACCTCGAGCAATCAAAACGCGCTCGCACGCGTTCCCCCTGGAGCAGGACGGCGGGGAGGCCGGACGGAGCCGCCAGACGCCACCCCTGGGAAGAGAGTCGCCCTAGACACACAGGTCGCTTTTGCCACCACAGGCTTCCCCACTATTTTCACTACGAACCCACTAGCAAAATGTTTGTTTCCAAACCCCATGACCTTGTGCTCTGCTGGTGGAAAGGTCTTAGATCCAGAGGGAGAAATGCTCCCCCCTGGGACACACAGCCCTTCCCCTGGACTGAAGCTTCAGGTGGCCAGTCTGCCACTTTGGGCCCCTCATGCCTCGGAGTCAACAGGCAGCCGGGAGGCTTTGTACTGACTGCAGTGACCGATCCTGATTCCCAGGAAAACTCCGGCCGCTGCCCACACTGGGAGTACGGGAGAGGAGACCGCGCCCAGCAACGGAACTCAGAGGACAACTATGTTAGCGCAGCTCCAGAAGGGCTGCAAATGACCCAGGCTCTGCACCAGGTCCCAGCCAGAACCCCGGGTGCCACCTGCTCCGAATCCCCACAGGCCCCTGCTGTCCCCCAGATGAGCAGGAGGGACACAGCCCTGCTCCCCACCGCCACGGTGGTTTCTGGCTTCCCCCGCTGCCCACACCCTGAGCCCACCCCTCCCACCTCTCACGTGCTGTTTAGGATTCTGTCAAGACTGTTTAGGCTCCACACAGAGTCAAGAGCTGTGTCGGGATGATGACCAATAGGGCCCTGAGGCTCTGCTTCTGTCTCCCGACAAAACCCGAGACAGGAGCCTTGTCAGGGGATGGAAGCCATGTGCTGGGGATGTGCGGAACACAACAGGGGTGCTCGGGAATACCAGAACGTGTGCATTATTAAATTCTAAAAAATACTTGGAATTTTTCTGCTGGAAAGTGGCACAAACAGGAACCAGGAAGTGACTGTGTGTCCAGCACCTCACCTGACCCTGAGCAGGTGTATAAAGGGCCCCAGCCCAGAAGTCTCCACACCTGAGCACCTGTCCTCTGCACCTGCTCCTCTGACCTGATCCACCCTCAACCCACCAGAACCATGAGCTGCTGTGGCTGTTCCGGGGGCTGTGGCTCCGGCTGTGGGGGCTGTGGCTCCGGCTGTGGGGGCTGTGGCTCCGGCTGTGGGGGCTGTGGCTCCAGCTGTGGGGGCTGTGGCTCCAGCTGCTGTGTGCCCGTGTGCTGCTGCAAGCCCGTGTGCTGCTGTGTGCCA
>NC_081557.1:1158871-1166616 GCF_022355385.1 Mustela nigripes | reverse complement strand
CCCCTGCTGCTCCCAGTCCAGCTGCTGCAAGCCCTGCTGCTCCCAGTCCAGCTGCTGTCTCCCCATTTGCTGTCAGCGCAAGATCTGATTGGTCAGCACACACCCCCGCTGGCTATAGATCCAGTGCCCTGGGCAGAACTCAGTACTCCATCTCAAACCCCTGAGTCACAGCCCTGGCCTGCTGTTTCCTGGAATCAGAAGCAGATGTGTTTGGGGCACGAACAGCCCACAACACCTGAGAGGGGCCTGTCTCCCTTGCCACCTGTCATCTTATCTGGGAAGGCTCTCAACAACTCCATCTCCCCGGTCACCACAACCTACCAGGACATTCTGATGACTTCTCCTACCCCAGCCCCAGCCCCTGGGCGTCTCCCTGAGGAAAGCGCCTGGTGCTCTCATCCCCCGCATGTTGCAGTATGAAAATTCTGAGATTCTTGACCTTGTTGGACCTTTAAATAAACGTATCCTTTCCCCACAAGTCTTAGCGATAGTGTGATTCTTTCCTTCCTGCTTCTGTCAGTCTCCCACTTCCAACCTCTCCCTGGAGTGTTCCCCCCCTTTGGACTTTCTGGGTCCCAGCAGGGTACCCAATAACCCCCTCTTCCAGGGAACACGGTGTGCTCAGCACCCCTGCACACACCACACAAGCGTCTGGGGCCCAGGAAAGAACATGCCTGACACCTGCTCAGAGCCGCTCCGGACTGTGGTGCTGGAGGACAGCAAAGGCCCGACAGCCACGAGGGCAACCAGACAGCACAGGGAGATAGGGACCAGCCAAGGCAGGAGTTGGGACAAGCCAACACTCTGGCGAGGTTTGGGGGTAGAATTTTGGACTGGGGAGTTGAGGGGAAGACAAGGCTGCCTCTTTGTTCCTGAGACAGGGAACCCAAAGTGACCTTCTGCATTGGTCTTAGACATCATTTTGCATAAATATCACAAGATAATATCAGTTGGTTTAATGGTTTGCTGTTTGTTCTAAAGGGATTTATATTTTCAAATCTTAATAAAACAAAATGGGAAATGCCACATTATCCATCTATCATGCCCTGAAATTGCTTGTGTCTTGGAGACAAACAGACCATCTCCAGAAAAGCCATTCTCTAATCAGGGGAAGAGTGAGCTCTCCGCACAGAAACCCATTTCTCCCGAGATCTGAAAGTCTGAAGCCCTCAGACACCAGATGTGTGTGTGGATGTGTGCGTGTGCGTGCGTGTGCAAGTATGTGTAAGTGTGTATGTGACAGTGTGTGCAGGCTTGTGCGTGCGTGCAGGGGTGTGTGTGCGAGTGCGTGCATGTGTGCAACCATGTGCGAGTGTGTGTGGGTGTGCCTATGTGGCAAGCGTGTGCATGTCCACGTGTGCAAGTGTGTAAGGTTGCAAGCATGCCCTTTTTTCAAGAGCAGGAGCCGCCACTTCTACCATCAAAGTCTTGAGTGAACCTCTGCCCCACTCTGACCTTTATTTTCGGTACCGCGGTCTACTCTGGGGAAAGTAAAACCTTCCTGTCCCCCGGGGGACGTGGGGCTGGATGAAGAGCAGAGAAAGGCAGGGAAGGAAACCGGCAGTGGTGCTTGTCAGTCCGCCTTTGTGGGCACCAACAGAGAAACATGTCCCTGCTCTGACCCGCCCTGGATTCAGACTGGGGCCGGGGCACCTTCAAGTGGCAGGGGCGGCGAGGGTCACCAGAAGCACCATGGGTGAGGGTGGCCACTTCTGACCCGGGAGAGGCCGGGACAAGATAAACCTAAGTCATGACGCTCACGTGGCTTGTGAGCGGGAAAGCAAAGCACCTCGCTGTACTTCTCTCTATTTTCCTGCGACTCTAAAACTGTTCTAAAAAGTCTGTTAAAACTAGGGGCGCCTGGGGGGCTCAGTCAGTTAAGCCTCTGCTTCCAGCTCAGGTCGTGATCTCGGGGACCTGGGTTCAAGCCCCACCTCGGGCTCCCTGCTCAGCGGGGAGTGTGCTTCTGCCTCTCCTCCCCACTCATACTCTCTCTCACTTGCTTTGCTCGCTCACGTAAATAAATAAATAAATAAATAGTTTTAAAAAATAATATATGGACTGATAAATCCAGGGTGAGAGGATCATGTGCCCCTTGGCTAGGCCTGTGTGGCTGTTAATGCAACATAAAATCACATGTAGCACGTGTGGCAGCCGCACCACACAGAGCCCCACCTTGAGTGTGCACAGAGCTCAACCACCCCAGGCATTTTTTCTACTAGCCAGGTCACCCCCTCTGTGATCTTGCAATGGTTTGGAATGAGAGAGCAGGGTTGGTTGCATACAGTCCTGTCACATCTTTTCCTACAATTCTATTTTTAACAAGTGGATTTGCACAGGAACATTGGAATGCAGTAGTTGGGGGATTTGGAGCAATGGGTGATTTTTGTTTCCAGAATGATCCCGTGTGCGATTGCTGCGATGTTACGGTGCAAGAGTCAAGAGCAGCAACCACAGTGGAAACAGACCCTGAGATGCAGAGTTGGTGGCGTGCCCGCACGGCGCCCCAACCCGTGGGCAATGCTGGCGAAGGCCGTACTCAGGCCTGAACGTGAGGGTGCAGAGCAGTGACAGTAATGAGAGAAGCTCCAGGACTGTGCAGGTGGAGTGAGCAAGAGTCCTGGGAGGGTCCGTCTGCAAACCAGGAAGGGGCCAGATGCTGCCTGTCGTGTTACCGGGAGTCTGGGAAGCTGGAGTGAGCAAGGGTAGCCAGTCAAATAGGGTCAGGCCAAGGGGGTGCCCCTGGCATCACAGTTGTAATACACGCGCTCAAGCACAAGGGTTAGGGTCAGGGTTAGGGCGTCCGCCATCTCCTGGACTGGGTGGCAGAGGACCAAACTGCACAAAGTGCCCACAGTTGGAAGGCTGGCTTGCCAGGACTTCCTGGGCACACGGTAGAGCCTGCACTGGCAAGCCTCTTTTGTGACGAGCCAGGTGGGACATGCCACAGGCTTCACAAGTCAGCAGGCCACTGAGGTGAGAACCAGCCACAGACTATGTAAATGAACAGGCAAGGCTGTTCTCCAGTAAACTTGACAGATGAAAATGGAAGGCTGTACTGCCAGCCCCCGCCCTAAGGGAAGGGGTCCAGGGGTCCAGGGAGAGGAGGACATTTCTCGGGGTCGATTAGGGATGACTTGTCTGCTCCTCTCCCCCACAAAACACTATCTGGTGAGGTCAGGAGGCCGAGTCCCTGTTGAGGGATGAAGAAATGTGTTAGTGAGGAGAGTCTCGGCATCCTTGCAAAGTTCTTTGTGGCTGTCCTCTTCTGGCCAGAGATATTTACCGTGGGGGTCGCCAAAGGCATCCCAGGCCCCCTCACGCCCTTGCGACTCCAGCTAGCCCTTAGCTGTCAGAGGCAAGTGCTCCACTCACCCCAGGAATCTGCAGGCAGGGACCGATGAGACCGAGTGTGCTTTGACCACAGGCATTTATAGCAGGAGCAGCTGATTGGGGCTGGACAGCCCACTGAGCTGCTACTTGATCTATATTAGCAGGAAAACTCTAGGTCCAGTGGCAAAAACACCACCCAAAGCACCATGATGGAGATTTTCAGCCTCTGGCCGCGTTCCCAAACCTGAGTCACATCACAGGTCTGGAGCCCACTGATCAGCAGCAGCAAGGCCAGACCCCCGCAGGAGGGCCCTGCGGACAGCGACATGCATGGCTGTTCTCCTCGGCCCCTCTGGAGGGGTCCACAGCCTGGCCAGAGAAAGGGCAAGAGGGTCACCAGATACCAGCCTTAAATCAGTGCTGGTCCTCGGGGCCCCAAATACTATAGTGGTGCACTACTCAGAGTAAAGGCCCACGGAAGTCAGCAGAAGCATGTGTCGTGGCCTTGGGAAGCCTTAGAGTGGGTCTCGTGGGTCTGCGAACCATCCTGAGTCTGCGTGCCCACGGGGAATAGATAACAGGAAAACACTACTGACGGAATCTCCATACTGCTTTCCAGAACAAGAGTGTGGCAGCAAGATGAAAGCCAGCAGAACTACCCCAATACGTGCACGCACACACACACATACATGCACACACGCACACACACACACACATGCACATGCACATGTGCACAAACACAAAACCAAAGTCAGCATGGCTTCCCCAGGGGAATCCAGAGCTCAGAGCCTCCAGGACAGATCTGGAAGATGCAGGACCAATGATCCCAGCCCTCCCTCATGGGCCTCTCCTGTCTGACCCATACAAAATCCGGATGGGTCTCAGACAAAGGCTGTGGGTTATTTGAACAAGTGTGTGGTGATGTCACTCACAGCTGCTTTTCTGGGCAGTACTGACCTGGCAGAGGTCTTCTCCTCCAGTCCCCACAGCGGAGATCATCAGGGCAGTAACACACTCCTGCTGTTTCCCTCAACACGAGACCACGCCTCCACCCTGATGTTCTCCATGACTGCTTCGATGGTCCACATGTCCAGGAACATGGCACTGCACTGCTCCATGATGGAACCATGTCAGCTGACTCAGCAGAAACACTTCACCCCCCCAGGAGAAGCCCCACAGCCCCACAGTGGGACACAGGCATACTCGAGGACAGGCGCAGACCCTGTAACACGGGTGTGGCTCCTATGGATCCCATGGTTGAGGAAGCCTCAAAACATTCCTTCTGAAGCGGGGCAAGGTTGCCGTACCTTCTAAAACACACCATTTGCTGAGCCTTGTAGGATTTTCACATACATTTGGGCATGTCGAGTTCAACCATTAAGTAAACAACTTCCAGGTGTGAGCAGGCTCCCACCGACAGATTTTGCAGGAGAGCCAGGCTGTAACCCAACTGGCCGTTAGAGCCACGTGAGCACGTGCACCCACTGGCGCATGAAGGGTCCGTGGTGGGCAAACACTTTCTGGAGCCTGGCAGACCCCACGTAGCCGGTCCCCTATGCCAGAAGCAAGCCCAAGTTTTTACCCCCACCTCCAGCCACAGAGTGAAGGCACAGGGCTCAGCACAAGGGTGGGTGGGGCACTCCATGGTGTGACAGGTCAACCCCCATGGGAGGAAGCCCCATGTGGCTTCCATCTCTGTGTCAACGGCAGTCCTGCAGAAAGAATCAGGAATGACTGTTCAAAGAGGAAGACATCCCACAGAATGGGCCGCCTTGTCTACCTGCCTATGGGGAGGTCCTCTGAGGTGGGCACCCTCCCCAGGGCACGTAGACGGGACGTGAGTGACTGCACACTCTGTGCCCATTTCTCACCACCGAGCTTCCAGTCGTGCAAACCTTCAGTGGCTTGTGATGGTGCAGCCATCCACCTCTGGTGCAGAGAGAGGCACAGGCCAGGCCCTGGGGTGTCTTCATCCATGGGGGCCATTGGGAAATCTGCTCGAGGCCCCACATGGAGGGCAGAAGCTAACCTGGAAGTCCTCCCGTGCGAGCCACAGTCCAAAGGGACAGCAGAGGGGGCCCAGGAGATGTCTGCAGTGTGGGTCAGAGGGAGTGAGGGGAGCCACCAGCCAGCGTGCAGGACAGAAAGCACACCTTGGGATTCACGGGCACACGTTATTGAACAGGGACAGCTCACATTCACCAGGACAAGGGCTCGGATAATTCTTATCTGGTTGGTGAAGAACCTGTACTTCAGGAGCTCAACAGCGCACCGGACGTGAGATGACAGACCATGAGATCTGTCTGTTTTTAAAGAATTCCACGGGATCAACCAAGATCTTAGTGGTCTTGGGCCTGGGGTTATGGGTGATTTGTTTCCTTCTTGAATTCTCTACTTGTATTTAACTAAGACCACATTGTTCTTTCAGTACAATACGTAACACAGTCTTGGTTTCAAGTGTGCGGCACAACGGGTCTGTGTTTGTACCTGTTGTGATGTGATCGTAGCGTGACCAACACCCATCACCACTCACGGTCACAGGGCTGTTTCTCATGGTGGGAGCGTTCAAGAAGTCCTCTCAGCAGTGTTCAAATAGGCAGCACAGTCTTGCTGGGGCACTTGGGCGGCTCCATGGGGTGAACATCCCATTCTTGGTTTGGCTCAGGTCATGATCTCAGGATGGTGGGACTGAACCCCATGTCGGGCTCCATGCTCAGCTGGGAGTCTTCTGGAGATTCCCCCACTCTCACTCTCTCTCTTTCTCCAAAACAAACCAAAAAACCAAACATGTGACACAGTTGGCTGTTGGCTGTTGACTCCGGCGGCCATGCTGTCCGCCACATGCACAGGACTTACCTATTTCACAACTGAAGTTGGTACCTTTTGCCCCTTCACCCATCTTGCCCACTCCCAAGCCCCACCTGGGCAACCACCAGTCTCTTCGCTGTGTCTGTGGACTTGTTCTTGGAATGTTGTTGTTTTTAAGTCCCACATGTATGTGAGATCACATGGTGTTTTACTCCCACTATCTCATTTCACTGAGCATGATGGTCACAGGGTCCATCCCTGATGCTGAAAATGGCAAGATATCCTTCTTTTCATGGCTGAGTAATATTCCATTGTTGATGTACACCACATCCTCTCTACCCGTTCATCTTCAGCAGACACAGGCTGCTTCCATATCTTCGCTGTTGTCAATAGTGCTCCAGTGGACATGGGGGTGCAGGGATCTTTTCAAGTTAGTGTTTTCATTTCATTTGGATAAAGACCCAGAAGTGGAATTACTGGATCATATGGTAATTCTATTCTTAATTTTTTGAGGAACCTCCATACTCTTTTCCACAGAGGCTGCACCAACTTCCATTGCCACCAATAGGACACGAGGGTTCCCTTTCTCTGCATCCTTACCAACACCTGCTGTTTCTTGTCTTTTTGATTCTAGGTATTCTGATAGGTGTGGGGTGATACCTGACTGTGGTTTTGATTTGTATTTCCCTGATGGTCAGCGATGTTGAACATCTTTTCATGTGTCTCTTGATAATTGTAGGTCTTCTTTGGAAAATTGCACATTTCTGAATCAGATTGTTCTTTACTGAGTTGTATAAGTTCTTTATATATTTCAATATTAATCCCTTATCGGATAAGCAATTTGCAAATATTTTCTCCCATTCAGTATGTTTCATTTTCATTTTGTGGATGGTTTCCTTGGCTGTATAAAAGCTTTTCAGTTTGATACAATCCCACTTGTTTATTTTTGCTTCCGTTGCCTTTGCAAAGACCTCATTTTTATTTATTTACTTATTTTTAAAATAATGTCTACACCCAACATGGGGTTCCAACTCATGATCCCAAGATCAAGAGTTACTCTACTAACTGAGCCAGGCATGTGTCTCTGCAAAGATCTCATTTTTAAAAATGAAATATTAAAATTAAATATGGGAACAGTTTGGGTACCAAAAACTACAGCAAAGGTGAGAAAGAGCCTGGGATCCATCAGTTACATGTTGCTACAAGATAACTAGAAGCATCATAAATCCTGGAATTGTTTCTTTTTACAGGAAATAAACAAGATGAGGTCAAAGACAAATTTAGACACTTAGGAAGGCATCTGTTGGTTGAAAGCCAACAGAGGGCCATGGATTCCTGAAGTACAAAAAAAGACATCACTCCAGAAAAATAGCACAAGCAGAAACGAGGAAGTGGCCGTGTGCCCAGCATCTCAGCTGACCCTGAGCAGGTGTATAAAGGGCTCCCAGCCCAGAAGGCTCCACACCTGAACACCTGTCCTCTGCACCTGCTCCTTTGACCTGATCCACCCTCAACCCACAAGAACCATGAGCTGCTGTGGCTGTTCTGGGGGCTGTGGCTCCAGCTGTGGGGGCTGTGGCTCCAGCTGTGGGGGCTGTGGCTCC
>NC_081557.1:1135863-1155871 GCF_022355385.1 Mustela nigripes | reverse complement strand
CCCTGCTGCTCCCAGTCCAGCTGCTGCGTCCCCATTTGCTGCCAGTGCAAGATCTGAGGCTATGTCCATGGACCTCAAGTGGCCCCCACAGATCTGGGATCTCTAGGAAATGACCAGCTCTTCATACCAAAGCCACTAATTGCAGATCTAAATCCATCTTTTCCAGAATTGGCAGCCCAAATCTCCAGTCCCAGTGGGGTTGCTCCCCAGATAATGAAAGAGAAGTGCATCTAGTCTTACCTTTTGTCCTACTCTAAATCCCCTGCCTCATTTGCCTTGGAGAAAAGTACTTTCCTCCCCCCTCAACAATTACAGTCCCCTCAAGACAGATCCACAGAGTCATTACCCTCTGCGCCACACGTGGGACTTGGCTGAGCCTGGAAATACCACCAGGTCAGTGGCTGGAGTCCAGGCTTGGGAGGTACGCCCTGTTCTCCCCTGCCCCACACGTCACCGGGCTCAGCTATGCACCTCCTTCTGACTCCCCTGTGCTTCTTTCACCTAGGAAGGTCCAGAGTGGACCTTGTGACCTCACTAAATAAACACATTTCTAGCTCAAGCACTCTCTGTCTCCATGATGCCTCTTTAATAGATATTCCAGTGACAAATTAAACACCTGCGCGTCGCCGATGAGAGTAGAAACAGGTGCAATTATTTTTTCTGAAGACGACTTGGCAATATTTACACCAATTTCACTATTGCTAGTATTATTTTACTTGCTTTGGGAACATTATTCAATGTAATTATCAAAGAGAATGAAATGCAAAATGTAACAATTGAAAAGAAAAAGCAAAATGATCATTATTTACAGATGGTTCCATTGTACAACTGGAAAAAAATAAAAACAAGTCAAATGAATAATACTCAAAATGGAAGTATTTGGATAGAGGGCCAGGCGTGTAATTAACATGTGATATTAATGTCTCTCTATTCGCATATAACAGACAGAAATATGATAAAAGGAAGCCCACCCTCTACATAGGAGGCTTGTAAGAAACACTTTTAAAAGAAAAGCTGCACTTCTGGTGCTAAAAACTGAAACTGTCCAGATGGCCACTAATAGCAGGAAAGAATGTTTATTTGTGACATAGTCACTCAGTGAGCCACTTCATGTCAATGAGAACCCTACAGACACAGTGTTGAGAAAAGGAAGCCAGACAGGGGCACCTGGGGCTCAATTGGTTAAATGTCTGCCTTCGGCTCAGGTCATGATCCCAGGGTCCTGGGGTTGAGCTCTGGATCGAGCTCCCTGCTCTGCGGGGAGTCTGCTTCTCCCTCTGCCCCACCACTCACACTCACTCACTCTCTCCCTCATATATAAAATGTTAAAAACAAGAAGAAGCCAGACAAAGGGATATATATTTTATGACTACTTCTATATGAAGCACACATGCGAAAACAACAACAAAAAACGCTTATCTATTTCACCAAAGGTCAGGATAGGGGTCCCTTTAGTGGGAAAGTGGCTGGGAGGGCGACACAGAGCGTTTCTATGGTCTGGTGATGAGCTATTTCTAAATCTGAGTACTGGTCACATGTGTATCCCATTGGTGGAAATTCAGCATGCTGCCTTACGTTCATTTTTCTCCATGAATTTGTATTTCAGTAAAATTTTTCATGAAAGTCTTTAAAAATCTATGTGAAGAAAGGTGGAATATACTGAGACACAAACAAAAGAATAGATAATTCTTATTTTAATAGGAAGTTTTAATATTTTAATCAAGTCAATTCTCCCTAAATTAATCTAGACATTTGATCTGAATAAATATACCAAGAAAGTATTTTAAGTAGCTTTGCTGGTTGTAACATTTATACAGAAAACAATAGCCATGAAAATGCTAAAAAGGAAGTGGGCCAGATATCAAAACTTACTACAGAGTATGATAATTCAAACAACCTAACATAAACACATGAAAATCCAGTAGATAAATATAAAAGAAAAGAGATACCAGAAACAGAACCAAACATGCATGAAATACCTACATGAAAAAGATAGCATTTTAAATTCATAAGAAAAAATATTGTTCCATATATGGTGTTAAAACAATTATGTAGGATCTAAGAAAATTAAAATTGGGTGATTACCTCACCTCTTAATCCAAAAATAAATTCCATACAGAGTATGGGATAAAGACATAAACAGAAGTAGAAATAAAAATAAAAATAATTAAAAGTAAATAGGAATTTTTTAAGTAACATTATAAGAGAATAGTTCTTTCTAAGCATGACACAAAATTCAGCTGTCCACTAAAGAAATGAGTGATAAAAGTTGGTATAAAAGAAAAATAAACGAAAATACCTGCATGGAAAAAGGAAAAATTTCTAACAATGTCAACAGATAATTAACAAAGAACAATCTGATGTCTGAGGTGCTGGCATCTGTCTTGTCTGACACACAGAACTGACTAGAATAGTGGCTTTGTTTAGAAGCCACTCAAAAAAAAAAAAAAAAAAGCCACTGCAAGCATACACGATCACATGACACATTAAAGCCACAGTTCCAGAGCAGATGCCAGGGGGTTCCAAAGATTACAGGCTTCTGAGAAACAGGGACAAAATGTTTAGAGATTTTGGGATGACTGAGAGCACACACACACAAACTCCAAGAAGACACACATCCTCAGAAAAGGTTTGAGAGGTTCCAGAACCTCTAGCTAGGCTAATCAGTGAATGTCACCCACTGTACAAAGCCAGTCAGTAAGACTGGGAGGGGCCGTTGTTTATTTAAATAACGAAGTCTCAATGACAACAATAAAAATGCAAATCATACAAAGAAACAGGGATACATGGGACAACCAAATGAATAAAATAAAACTCTAGAAACCAACCAACCCTAAAGAAATAAAGATCTATGAGCTGTCTGACAAAGAGTTTAAAATAAATGTCATAAAGAGGCTCAATGAGCTAAAAGAATGACAACTGAATGAAATCAGGAAAATAATGCAAGCACAAAATGAGAATATCAACAAAGAGAAAAAACATTTTTCAAAAAAAATAGAACAGAAATACTAGAGCTGAAAAATACAATAATGGAACTGAAAACATTTACTAGAGGGATTAAATGGAAAACTTGTGAGTTTGAAGACAGGTTGTTGAAATCAAATCCGAAAAGCATGAAGAAAAGTGAAGAGAGCCTACGGATGTGTGGGTTGTCATGAAGGAGACCGATATATGCATTGTGGGAGTCCCAACAGACGCTGCAGAAGACAAAGAGGCAGAGAGTTTATTTGAAGAAATAATGGACAAAAACTTCTAATCTGAGGAAATAAATGGATGTATAAATTCAAGAAGCTCAAAGAACTCCGGTCATATTAAATCCAAAAAGATCCACATTGAGATACATTACAAACTGTCATGTGCAATTTTTCCCTTAGAACATATTTCTTGAAGGCTATTTGCTAGGCAAATGGGTATATTCATTAAGTGCAGATAAATATATATTTTGAATTGCTGATTTGTTTTTGATAAGCAGTAACCCCACATAGTAAATATAACACACTCTATTGCAGCTGTGCAACTTATCACAAATTTAATGTCTTAAAATGACACCAATTTATTATCTTACAGTTCTGGGGATTGGAAGACTCACCAGGTCTAAATAAAGGAGTCAGCAAGTCTCAGTCTCCCCTGGAGGCTCAAGGGAAGAATCCATTTCCTTGCCTTTTCTAGTTCCTAGGAATCGCCTGTGTTCCTTGGCTCATCCCCAACCCCTTCCATCTTTAAAGCACATCACTCCAGTCTCCAGTTTTGTGGTTATGTCTCCTTCTCTGGCTCTCAAAGGACCTTCATATAAAGATTCCCTCTCACAAAGACCTTGGTGATTCCACTGGGTATGCCAGGATTATCCAGCATAATCTCCCATCTCAAGACTGTTAATCACATCTGCACAGTCTCCTTTACCATGTGAGGTAACATATTCATAAGTCCCAGGGATTAGGACATCCTTGGGGGACTGGAATCCAAACCACCCAGGACATAGGATTTGCCCTGGGAATGGATTAGGAGTGAAGGGAAAGGAACATAAGAATAAGCACTGCTAAAGATGAGTTTATAATACATAAAAATTAAAAAATAAACTTTCATGAGCTATCATGAGCTATCAATATTTTCATGAGCTATCAGTATTTACAATAAACAGAAGGATCAAGAACCTAAACTTATAAATTAGAAGAAAAAGAATATGAAAAAAATGCTATAAGCACATATATCTAAAACTATTAAAAATGTAAATAACTGCATTTGTATAGGAAGAATAAACTTTAAAAATAGATTTATAGGAGTGTTCATAGAGAATTACCAATATGAAATGCAATGTCACTAAAATTAAAAATCCAACATCCCAGTTAAACAGAAAAGTACATACAGATACAGGAGGGTCATAGGAAAGGAAATCAATTGGGATGCAGTATGGAAAAATATTTGAATATGAAAAGACCCTTAAGACACATGAAGACTAGAATGAAAATGTTCAATATATATCTTATGTGAATTTTGGAAGAAGTGTACAGAGACAGTAGATGAAATTCAATATTTGGACCCAATAATCATCCAAAATTAATAAAAGGATGAAGTTCATATTGGATCATTGCAAATCTAAAGCATGACAAATAAAAATATAAGTAAATCCAAACCTAGTCCCATCATAGCAAAACCTCAGAACACAACAGTAAGTAAAAAAAAATCTTAAAAGGTATCAGAGAAAAAAATTAACTTATAATTCAACTGACAACAAACTTCTCAATGAAAGGGCAAGGAAGTAAAAAAAAAGTCGGGAGGGTTCAAATACTAAGCAGGAAATTTTTAACCTAGAATTCTATACCCAGCTAAATTACCGGTCAATAATTAAGTATAAAATAAAGATACTTCCAGAAAATTCAGACTGATGGAACTTACCCACCAGCAGACCTTTGCAGTAGTAACTTACTATGAATGTAATTCAGGAAGAAGGAAATTAAACCGAGAGGCAAGGAACAGGTTACTAAAGGAAACCATCACATGAGAAGATATAAACCATGTTGGCTAACAAAAACAAACAGAACCTCTTACACGTTGGTGGGAATGCAAGCTGGTGCAGCCCCTGTGGAAAACAGTGTGGAGGTTCCTCAAAACGTTGAAAATAGAGCCACCCTATGATCCAGCAGTCACACTACTCGCTATTTAGTCAAAGGATACAAACATAGTGATTGGGGTCACATGCACCCCAATGTTTATGGCAGCAATGTCCACAATAGCCAAACCATGGGAAGATCCCAGACGTCCCCTGACAGATGAATGGATAAGTAAGATGCGAGATATATGTTACTCAGCCATCAAAAGAACGAGATCTTGCCATTTGTGTTGACACAGATGGAACTAGAGGGTATTACGCTAAGTGAAATAAGTCAGTCAGAGAAAAACAAATACTATATGATTTCACTCGTGTGTGGCATTTAAGAAACAAAACAAATGAACACAGGGAAAGGGAAGGAAAAATAAGATGAAAATTGAGAGGGAGGCAAACCATAAGAGACTCTTAACTCTAGGAAATAAACTCGGGGTTGCTGGAGGGGAGGGGGCGGGGGGAAGGGTAGCTGCGGGACAGGCATGAAGGAGGCACTAGACGGAATGAGTGCTGCGCGTTATATGCAACTGATAAATCACTACATTCTACCTCTGAAACTAGTTTTTAAGAAGTGAAAAATAAGGGGTGCCTGGGTGGCTCAGTGGGTTAAAGCCTCTGCCTTCGGCTCAGGTCATGATCCCAGGGTCCTGGGATCAAGCCCCACATCGGGCTCTCTGCTCCAAGGGGAGTCTGCTTCCTCCTCTCTCTGTCTGCCTCTCTTCCTACTACTTGTGATCTCTGTCTGTCAAATAAATAAATAAAATCTTTAAAAAAAATAAAAATAAAAATAAAAAAATTTTAAAAAAAGAAGTGAAAAATAAAAATCTTGCAAAATCAAAAAAGTGTACAAAAAGATTCTTCAGTGCGTAAGTGGGATCAATAAGCTTTAGACTCTACTTCAGACCTAGAATTGCTTTGCCTTTAGTAATGCTTTAACCTTCATTTATTCTCACTAAGTGGAGAAAGATCTGAAGTCGTACAGTCTCTGATTTTAGAATCCTGATTTCCTGTGGTTTTTAGAAAACTGGTACCCATGTACTGAGTCATCCGTGCATATGCCACACAGATTCTTCTGTGTTTGTGTAGAGTAGGGGTTGAGTGTCATGACTTCTCCCCGATCTTTGCTCTCAACTGACTACCTTCCATCCTATTTCACAGAGAAAACGGAACCCTCAGAAAGGACCGCCGTAGCTTCGTGACCCACATCTACTTCCCATAGCTCCTGTGCCGGTCACCTGGCCCACCTCCTGGGATAGGTCATGAACAGTCCCTGCTCCAGCCTAAGGCCAGCCCCAGCCCAACTTGTCCCTTCTAGTCCATTCAAGGCGTCTCTCCAAGACTCTTCCCCACGCACCTGCATCACCTAGGGAAGCACTCCGTCATTATCATCCATAAAATAACTTGACCTGGGAAAGTTCTGGAGGCGGGTGGTGGTGGTAATGGTACAGCACAAATGCACTTAATACTACTGACTGTTGGCTTGAAAACGGAGAAGATGGCAAATTCTAAGTTTTGTGTTTCATTGTTTTCACATTTAAAAAAACGGTGTTATTTTTCACATCTTAAACTCTTGAATCCACCTCTCTCTCAAACTATTGTCCTACTTCCCTACTCAACTTACCAGGACGGCCTTTGAAAGACTGAGGTTCACCGTCTCTTCTCTCCTCACTCCCACACTTCCTCTCGGGAAACGTCGTCTTAAAAGTCTACTTTATCTAACACTAAAGCAAAAATATACTCTGGTCTTTTGGGTTAATATCTTCCTTCTGTATATTTTCCTGTTTATTTTCAACATTCCTGTGCCATTACATTTTGTAACTGTTCTCTTAACAGATTTTTAAAACCCTGAAGATTTGTCTTGGACATGATGAGATCGATTCTTTTTCACTGGGATCGTGGATATGCCTGGCTGGGATTCTTCTCTCTTTGATGCGTCCCACTCACCACGTTTTTTCCTTGCCCTGCCTTTCTTTAATGTCCTCAATTGTATTAATCTAATTTCTCCTTCTTTCTTTCCACCCCCACTGAAAACTCCAGGATTTTTAAGAAAGTGTGTGATTTATTTCTGTTGATTCGGGTGTGGGTTTCAGTTGTGTGTCAGGAGAAATGTTTCTGGGTGATTAGAGACAAGAGGTCGAGCACCCACAGCATTGCCTTCCCAAACATGGGAGCCTGAGCGGTGAGAAAAGCTACTGCCAAAACCAGTTAGTGTAGAAACAGCTGCTGTCCTTGCCGAACATGTCCACACAGCCCTCACTGGGGCATGACCAGCCATGGACACAGGACAGGACCACCAGCACCGCTTTTTATAATGCCAAGTCTTGGTCATACGTCCCTGCCCTCAAGAATGGCAGGACAGGAGAGAGAAAATTGACCATTCTGCCTTTTATCCTGGAAGACAGCTTGGCCTCTGGATTTCCCGAATACAAGAGATGGTTCCAAAACATGCCAAATGGTGTTACAATATTCTTTTAGCCATTGCCTTTAAATATTAAAAGCGATTCCTGGTCAAAGGACAAATTCACGAGGCAGACACAACATTCTCAAACATGAATGCACCTACCAACACAGACTCAAAATACAGAAAACAAAAATGGGAGGATTATAGGAGAAATGGATACACCGACAAACGTCTCTTGGCAATTAGGAGAAAAATAAAATGTTATCAGTACAATTAGAGAAAATTCAAATCGTCCAACTAAAAGGATGTTTCCCCGGAGTATATATTGAACACAGCGCCCAACAGTGAGATAACACACATTCTGTTCTCAGAGACGAGGCGCATTCGTCAAAATTAACCGTATTACTGAACTGGACCCATTTTTGCACAAGCCCTTAAAAAGATGTCAAAATGCAAAAACCAACGGGATGAATTTGCCCAAAAGACCTTATAAGTGTCCCACCCCAAGAAATAAGGATGGGTACAAAACAAAGCGACACGACAGTCAACCAGATAGAAAGTACCTCTCCACCGTCCCAGCTCGAGCTCCACCGTCCCAGCTCTGAGCAGGTGGCAAGTGCCGGGCGTTGCTGCTGCAACAGACAGCCTTATAAGCTGTGTGAAATATCTCCACCAACTGGAAACCATTACCTGCGATTTTCTTCAACAAAGTGAAACCATATGAAAACAGTGCCAGCTGTTGGATAGCACGTGCTGTTGGTCAGAGAAGTTTGCACAGGCACCGGTCTGGGACTGCCAGCTGCCCTCAGAAACACGAGTACACATGCCGACACCGTGTCCATGCAGCTCACGGCCCCAGTCACCCCCAAACACAGCTGCCTCCGGACTCCCTGAAGGCACCCCCTTCCCATCCTGCTGAGGTCGTCCGTCCGTAACTGGCAGATACTGACCTCACATGCGACTGGCATTTTTTTTTTTTTTTGTAAAGAATCTAAAGGAAATGAAATTATCTGCCAGGGGCGCCTGGGTGGCTCACTGGGTTAAAGCCTCTGCCTTTGGCTCAGGTCATGATCTCAGGGTCCTGGGATCAAGCCCCGCATCGGGCTCTCTGCTTGGCAAGGAGCCTGCTTCCCCCTCTCTCTGCCTGCCTCTCTGCCTACTTGTGATCTCTGTCTGTCAAATAAATAAAATCTTAAAAAAAAAAAAGAAAGAAAGAAAGAAAGAAATGATCTTCCCAATTTAAGGCAGCTCCAGCCTTGCAACATGGATTCAATGGTTTAAGAATTCTGAAGTATATTTTCAAGAATTCACAAGAGAAGTCTGAACACAAACAGCATGCAAACGTTACTTTACTTGAGTACAAAAGTGTCTCCTGCACTGCAGTTTGGAAATACATTGTCAGACATTCCAGTTAAAAAGTGAGAACGCACTGGATCCTGGATAGAACATAAGCAAAGCAAACCTTCTACCGTCTTCACGTGTATTTGTTAAGGAACTGATGGAGACTTCACGACATTAACAGAAAGGGAAGGAAGCGTGATAAGGTCAGGTGTACATTACTCCGACCGGAGACACAGGCGACCGCAAAGTTCTCACGTCACACCATGAGCAGAATCCGGTAACAGGAGGTACGTTTCAAACAGAAGTACTCAAGGCTCATGAATTATTTGATCACCCCATTAAGATACAGTAGCGAAGCAGAAGTATTTTAGAAAAGATGTCAGCCTCCTGCTGATTTCACGTGAAAATGCTGAGCAGCCAGAGACGCCGTTGAGCGCGCCACAGGCCACCGCGAGCGGGATGTCACGGCAGCTGCGGACGGAAGGAGCTGATCGCAGGAGAACGTGAAGTCACGCGCAACACCGTGCGGAAATAGAAATGCCGGTGCCCGGAGGTTGGCCGCACGTGCGCGGACACCTTTGACGCCTAGTAATTGCCGCGACAGTACCACGAGGGCAAAGAAAACTTCGAGACCCAACAATCAAGAAAGAAACCGGGAGCATCAGAGCGACGAGAAACCCCTGAGATGTCTTTGTGCTCTCTCTCTGGAAAACAAAATCACGAG
Source organism: Mustela nigripes (assembly GCF_022355385.1). NCBI lineage: Eukaryota > Metazoa > Chordata > Mammalia > Carnivora > Mustelidae > Mustela > Mustela nigripes. Next base: position 1,146,304 of record NC_081557.1, on the reverse strand, counting down.
ACTGTTGCCATAGGAAGGGCCACCAACAATACCTGGCCAAAACGCAGAGTGGAAGGAAGGAGCCTGGGTCCGGAGGGGCGTTCGGGCCATCAGTTCAATGAAATCACGTTACTTTCCTAGACTGGACTGTGTGGTCTTTGCCAGCTTCTTTAAATGTCTGGTCTGTTATGACGTCCATTATTATTATTGTTATTAAACTACAATAAATACACACCCTTCCTCCAAAATCAGAGGAAGCACACAGGTCTTCTTAAAGTCAAGAGTTTAGGCTTCAGATGAGGCCGGCGCTCCATCGGCCAGAACATTCTGCGGGACGTGTCCCCTACGGCCCGCCTGGGAAAGCTCGGGAGGATGACAGGGCACCGCGTCCCAGGAACCCCCGGATGGGCACCTTCCCCCTAAAGCCTTTGGACAAGGAATCCCCAAATCCCCCAGGATAAACACTTTTATTAAAAAATCCAATTAAACAAATAAAAGTCCGGTAAGTAAAATCCTAACACTCTAGATCATGTGCCGCCCAGAAACCATACCAAGCCTGGATACCTCAGAACAACTTTATGAAACATTCAAGGAACAGCCTCCTCTGCCCATGAACTGCTCGCGGGACGGAAGAACATGGCACGGTCTCCGGGTCTCTGCTGGGGCGCTTGGTGACTGGGCGGGGTCCGGCCAGAGGCCGATGCCTGACAGAGGCTCTTGCATGTAAACCCAAGACCCCACACGAGTCCGGGGGCTCGGGGGACCTGGTGCACCGACTCAAAGTTTTATTCCGTTTGCTTTCTTCCCCGTTTTTCCATATGTCGGAGGTGGGAGGCTTCCCCCACAGCCTCCTCAGCTGGGCCCATGATAAGCTCAGCAGAGCAGAAGGAGGGAGACCCGCCCTCCGCATAGAACGGAGACCTCATTGTGAGGTTCACCTAGAGAGACCCCCCACCGCCCCCACCTGCCCCGCTCCCACCCACACGGTCTCTGCTCCCCACCTATGGAGCCTAAAGCGGGTGCCGCCAGCCCACATACACCCCGAGCCCTTTCCCTGAGCCTTGGCACCACTCCTCCCCACACGGAACGCCTTCCCAAATGCTGTTTACCGGCCTCACCTCTCCAAGGGATTTTCTGTGGAGGGGAGCCTGGGGGGCTCAGGTCGTTGAGCATCTGACTCCTGGTTTTGCCTCGGGTCGTGATCTCAGGGTCAGGAGGTAGAGCCCGTGTCAGGCTCTGTGCTGAGCGTAGAGCCTGCTTGGGGTTCTCTCTCTCCCTCTCCCTCTGACCCTCCACCCCTGCACTCTCTCTCTCTGCCCCCCCAAAAGAATATTCTCTTGGCCAAACCCCCAAACACACACCCAGGAGTCCCCTCCCAGAAGCAGCCCCATCCACCGGGCGCACGAGGAACAAGAAGAAAGCCTTCACCTCCCCAACACCGACCCGGTGTGGCATCCGTAGGGGACTGACAGCTTCAGTGCGGGCACGTGGCAGCTCGCCACGTCCAGGACTGGTCTCTGTTAGCCTGCTGCTAAGCATTCACCCTTCTCAGGTGGGCCAGCCTGGGCCACAGCCCCCGCCTGCCAGTCTGAGGTCACTGGGAGCCACCCAGCAAGCGATCCTGGCCCGTGGCCATGCGGTCTCCCGCAGAATGCAGGAGCACTGGCCCCCTGCACTGCCCGGGCGCACAGGCAGCCTGCCCATCTCCTCTCCACAAGCCCCGGGGCTTCTCTCTCCAGCTGTCCTCCACGGCCGCCGCAGCTCAGAGCCCAGCTCTCCCCAGCACACCCCAGCTTTGGGGAGAACTCCACACAGGGCCCCCAGACCTTATCTGAGGTCCCACCGGGGACAGAGGGAGGGGGAGGAGGCTGCAACCCAGGCCCGACTGGGAAGAGGGTGTCCCTGTGGGGCACCTGTGATCTGGGACATTGCCAAACAACGTCGGAAAAATGTTCAGGCATCTTGAGCAAAAAAACAAACCTCTGCCCAAGACGGGACAGAATGAGCAGAACACCACCACGGCGGGTGAGAGCACCCGGCTTCTGGGGAGGAGGAAACACAAGGAACAAAGGGCCAGGGGAGGCAGTGACAACAGGAAATGGCCGTGTGTCCAGCACCTCAGCTGACCCTGGGCAGGTGTATAAAGGGCCCCGGCCCAGAAGGCCCCACACCTGAGCACTGTCCTCCGCACCTGCTCCTCTGACCTGCTCCACCCTCAACCCACCAGAACCATGGGCTGCTGTGGCTGTTCCGGGGGCTGTGGCTCCAGCTGTGGGGGCTGCGGCTCCGGCTGTGGGGGCTGTGGCTCCGGCTGCTGTGTGCCCGTGTGCTGCTGCAAGCCTATGTGCTGCTGTGTGCCAGCCTGTTCCTGCTCCAGCTGTGGCTCCTGCGGGGGCTCCAAGGGGGGCTGTGGCTCCTGTGGCTGCTCCCAGTCCAGCTGCTGCAAACCCTGTTGCTGCTCTTCAGGCTGTGGGTCATCCTGCTGCCAGTCCAGCTGCTGCAAACCCTGCTGTTCCCAGTCCAGCTGTTGCAAACCCTGTTGCTGCTCTTCGGGCTGTGGGTCATCCTGCTCCCAGTCCAGCTGCTGCAAGCCCTGCTGCTCCCAGTCCAGCTGCTGCGTCCCCGTCTGCTGCCAGTGCAAGATCTGATGGCACAGCCTGTCCAGGCTCCCGCTAACCTCCTCCAGCTGCAGCGTGCAGCGAGGCCCCCGGTCCCATCAGGCCCCGAAAGCTCTCGCCCTCTCACCCTCCTTCCTCCGAGTCCCCGTCTCCAGCACCGGAAGCTCCGTTCTGCGTCATGGGCCATGGCTCTCTGCTGCCCCCGAGAGAGTCTTACCCAGAGGAAGGCCATATTCTAATGCTGCCCCACAGTCCCACAAGAGGCAAGGGGCCCCTTCCAGGCGCTGACCCCATGCTCAGGCTTTACCAGTGATAGGTCAGCAACGTCCCCCCCTGGCCCCGCACTCTGGAGAAGCACGGTCTCATCACGTCTGAGCTGCTTCCTCCCACAGACAATGTACAGTCCAGAAAGGCTCCTTCCTTCCCAACATGTTGCCATATTTGTCTGTTAAAATACACCAAAATCCCCTTTCAATAAAGTCATCGTTCACCACGAAACAGCTTCGCTTCATTCGGTGTGACTTTTTCATTGTGGTCTCTTCACTGCGCACAGATGAACAAGAAAGGTCCCTGGCAATCGGCTTGGGGAATCGGCAGGTGCTCCAAGTGTCCTCCACCGCCCCGAGGGTCCTCCACCGAGGTTTTGGCATGGGGCATCTCAGGCTTGGTGAGGGGGCACAGAGGTCCAGGCTCCAGGTCAGGACATGGGGCTGGAGTCTTACACCGGTGACCGTCCAGCTGTGGGACCCCCCTCATGTGGCAGTGACCTTGGAGTGTTGGGGCCGGCAGCCTCTCCGTCCTGCTGCCCCGGCCCAGCGGAGGCTGGGAAGCACTCTCCAGGCTCCCTTGCAGCTCTGGCTGCAGACCCGATCAGGCTCAGCCCACCTGCCTTTGCCTTCTCATGATGTTTGGACAGAAAACAAGGCCGGAGTGCCAGGACTTCTGGGACCTTGTAAGGTGACATTCACAATATCCCCCGATCGATGGGCCTGGTGCTTGTCAAAGTGCAGGGCCTGGATCTGGATGCGGCGGGCAGCCGGTCCTCCAAACCACTGGCACTGCGGTAGTGGGACGGGGCGTCCCCAGAGACGTCCTGCCCTCATCCCGGCGCCTGGTGCACCTGCTTCGCGGCCAAGGGGGCCTCACGGTCCTCGTCAGCTGGCCCCAGAGAGATCGTCCTGGGTTACCCACTATGGGGTCCTGAAATGGGGCGGAGGCAGCAGCTGAGGCGGCGTGAGGGCTCCCCTGGCCACTGCTGGCTCGGGAGACGAGGCAGCGGTCATGACCAAGGAGAGCCGGCGGCTGCCAGAAGCCAGAAAAGACAAGGGGAAGCTGCTCTCCGGCGTGTCCACAAATAAACATGGCCCTCCAAGGCCTCGATGCTCACGTGAGGAGGCCCGCCGTGGACTCCGACCCAGGACCGGCGAGGTGGCCGTGCGTTACAGCAGCCCCGGGAGCCAACCCAGGTGCAGAACTGTCTGTTACCTGGGATGAAGCCCAGTCTTGGCGTCTTGGGGTCCCCGTGGCTCTGGCACCCCGGAATGAAATGTAAGTACGGGGTGTGCGTCCCCTTCTCTGAGCTACACCAGGTTTCCTCCTGGAGTGGCAAGACCCCGAATCTCGTGCCTGTTTGACTCGATCTCGCGACGCCCACAGAGTCCCCAGAGGGCCGGCGCTTGGCCAGGGGTCCCTTGACCCAAGGGCAGACACGGGTTGCGCCAGCCGTGCCTCTGACCGCATGCCTGTCCCTCGGAGACGGCAGCGGGCCGAGCCACTCGTACCCACGTCCCTGCACGGCCCCCCGGAGCGAACACAGCCACGACATTTCATACCAGCGAACTCTCGCTTTAAGAAATGCAGAAAGAAGCTCTCAGGCGGGAGAAAAACAATCCCATAAAAACACGGATGTGCGGGAAGGAACAGAGAGCCCGAGCCCAGGAACATACGGTGAGGGCTCGTCAGAGACGGAGTCATGTTCCCAAACTTTCATGCACTGAAGCCCAGCGCCCCGTGTGAGGGACGGTGCATCTGCGGAGGGGACTGTGAAGGGGCAGCCTGTCTGCGGAGGTCACTACAGTTGAGTAAAGCCATAAGGGCAAGCCCCAGACCTAATAGGACTGGGGTCCTTATGGAACAGGAGGAGACAGCAGATCTCCCCCGCTCTGTGCACAAGGGAAAGCCGTGTGTGGACACAGCGGGCCAGGGGCCGGCGGCAAGTCGGAAAGAGAGGCCTCACCTGAAACCAAGCTTCCTCTGGGGCGTCCGGCCTCCGGGGTGGTGAGGGGTGAATGTCTGTTCTGAAGCCCCGGCGCGGCGCTCTGCTCTGGCAGCCCCAGCACAGACGGTGACGGATAGGGAGACGGCGGCTCAGGGTCTACACTCGGTCCGAGGGAGCCAGCAGGACGCAGTGGGGCTGATACACCCTCGGGCCCCGGGACAGGAGCAAAGCACCAAGCGTGAAGGCAGGCTGTGTGTGTCAAGGAAGGGACAGGAAATAAGTGCCCAGACACAAAAGGAAATTCAAAATAATCTACAGATTCAGTATTCTAACCAGGAAGTAGATTAGCACCAGCACCGGGTGAAAGGTCAACATAAAATTGATCTCCCTTATACGCCAACAACACTTAGCAGAGCACGTCACCCAGACGGCTGCGGGCACGCGACAAAATGCTCCACATCCCAGGGCATCACGGAGAACGCATGGAAACCGCAACGAGATTCCCCGTGGCGCCTGTCGGAACGGCCGAGCGAGTCGGGAAACGCCAGGCGTCGGCGAGGACGCGGACAAAGGGGAGCCTCGTCCCCGCGGGCCGGATGTGAGCTGGGGCAGCCGCACGGGGACGCGGCGGGGAGGGGCCTCGGGGAGGGGACACGGAGCCGCCCCCGCCCCAGCGGTTGCGCGATGGGGACTCACCCAAAGGATACAAATGTAGCGAAAAGGAAGGGCACGTGCACCCAACGTCCACAACGGCCAGACTATGGAAAGAGCCAGATGTCCACCGACGGGTGAACAGATAAGAAGACGTGGTCCATAGGCACAATGGAATATGACTCAGCCGTCAAAAAGGAGGAAATCCTGCCTTTGCAACGACGTGGATGGGACCGGAGAATATAATGCTCAGTGAATCAGTCCACTGGGGAAAGACAACAACCGCCTGATTTTACTCAAATGTGTGATTTAAGAAACAAAACAGAGGATCACGGAGGAAGGGAGGGGCAGGTAAAACAAGGCGAAGTCAGAGAGTGAGACAACCCGTACGGGACCCATATGTCTCGGAAACAAACGGAGGGTTGGAGGGGGTGGGGATGGGGGTTGGGGGGCTGGGAGGGCTTTGAGGAGGGCACGCGATGCAGTGAGCACTGGGGGTTACTCACGACTGAGGAATCACCGACCTCTACCTCTGAAGCTGTAACAGGCTCTGTGTTGACGCTACTGAACTTAAGTCAGTCATAACAAGGGGGGGGGTACATTAAAAACCTGCAGCATTTATAATTCAGGCCCCCAAAATCATATACCTAGAAATGTAAGTCATACCAAACATTGCACAAAACTTCTAAAATGAAAATCACGAAATGTCTCTGGGAGAAATTAAAGAGGGTTTGATGAGCAGAAAGCAGCCTTGTATCCACGCGCTGCACTGAAGACCATGATTTCCCCCAAATTCGTCAGCACGTGCCATCGCGGCACTGAAAGCCCAGCGGACGCTCCTGTTGTCCCGAACTCCGAGAGGCTCGCTCTGAGCGGAGTCGCGATCCTGGGCTCCGGCCCGCACGAGGGGCGCGCGCTGAGGAAGCCGCTCTTCCTCTGCCCCGAGGGTGTCCGTCTGTCCGGTTCGTCGCCGCCGGCGTCAGATCCGGCCGGACGCTCACTGATGCGTCGACAAGACATGTGGGTTTTCTCCTGATTCCCTCACCCGGGTAGTTCCACGGACTCAGGAAACCAGCTCGGGACCCCAGAGGTAAAGTCCACTTCGCCAAAGTGGGCTACCCAAGTTGCGTTCGGCCAGATTCCTTTCTGCTGAGCAGTTTTTATGTTCCCAAGAAGCCAGGGGTGATGGTTTTCTCGTTCTGAGCCTCCCGAGGGTCACACCAGCAGAAACGCCCTGCGGACCCGCGCGGCCCGGCCGTGCTCTTCTAGCCGCGCAGAACCGAGGGGAAGCGGCCGCGCGGCCCCGGCTGGCGGAGTGAGAAGGCCGAGCCAAGTGGCGCCGGGCGGCAGCTCCGAGCCACACGGAGGAGCACCGGGAGGAAAGGGTAAGGCCAAAGCGCTCCGGGCCCCACGGACTGCGGGGCTTACGTTCTACACAGAATCAGGAGCCACGATGTGGGAAACGTGGGGTGAGGAGCGTGGCCAGGGGCCCTGCGTGCTCTGCCGTGCGGAACCAGAAAATACAGTTGATGGGATTTGTATGCATCAGGAAAGTGCATTTTCAGATCCAGGGTAAGCCTGGAAAGAAGAGTACAATGAGGTCGACGCCCCACAGGAGCAGGAAGGGTAAAAATCGGGTTTTCTGCCCGTGAAGAGAGAGGACGGACCCCACGGAACTCGAGGCGTGAAATGGGGCGTTTAAGCCTGAATAGTGACGGCAGGAGATGTGGGCGCCCTGAATGTCCAGCTACAGGACAAGTGTGGACAGGCTAGTTTTAAAAAATGAAACAAAAAACATTTAAGCTTTTTTACTTGTTTAAGAGAGAGAGCACAGAGCAGAAAAGAACATGAGTAGGAGGAGAGGGGCAGAGGGAGGGGGAAGCGGGCTCTCCGCCGAGCAGGGAGCCCCATGCGGGCTCGATCCTGGGACCTTGGGATCCTGACCTGAGCTGAAGACAGATGCTTAACGACTGAGCCACTCAGAAGTCCCTAAACAAACTTTCTTAAACCCTGCTACAAGCAACACCCGTAGAAATAAAACCACAGACACGTCCGTCGACAACAAAGGATAGGCAGACAAGCAACTTGCAAATACAGCATTGAGCCAGGATTTCTCCACAGGGAAGGGACGGCGGCCATGGGCGAGCATGGGGCTGGTGGGCCGCACCGCACCCGCCCGGCCCGAGAAGGAGACAGGACACCCAGCACCGGACCCAGGTCTGTGCCCGGCCGCTCCGAGGCCGCTGCTCCCGAGGGAGTACAGCTCCCACGGAACAAGGGTAATGATGAGCGATGGACACAGGACAGAGAAACGGGAGGAGACCAGAGCACACACTGTTCAGACAGGGACCCCCCGTCCAGTTCCCCGCCTCATGAGAAATGCCAAGTCAAACCCAACCATGCTGTCCGGGCGGGAGCCAGCGAGAGCGCACACAGGCAGGGACGTGAGCGGCCAGAGCCCCCGGACGCAGCGGATAGCCGTGGGAGCTGCCACGGGCCCTGCCGCACTGGGTCCCACCCGCCAATGTGGGACGCTGTCCTGCGAGGTAGTGACTCCGCCCTGGGTGCCCCCACAGTGGAACCGAGCGTCAAGCCTCAGGGGTCCCGTGCAGGGATGTCCCCAGGACGCCGTGCACAGTGACCCAAAGCCGGACCCACGTGTGCGCCCACAGCAGATGGGACACACGAGCGGAGGCGTCCATCCCTTCGAGGGGCTGCTGAGTGGTTAGAAGAAAGGGCTCGGGGACACCATAAACGCGCGGAGTGGGGTCGGCGGACACGTAGCCTAGAACTCCACAGACATCAACGTTCATCAGTGGGGGCACAGGTCAGGACAGCGGGTCTTTGAGGGGAGGGCTTGCCGTTTGCGGAGGGGGTGTGGGCTCCGGGTTCGGTGAGGGGCCGCTCGGCACCAGACGCAAGCAGTGGGGGCTGCGCGGGGCTCCCTTTGCAGAGCGTCCTGGTCTGTGGGCTCGCGGGTTTCCCGTGGGGCCGGCACGCTTCACGGAAGCACAGTGGGTTCAAAAGCAGATGCCGGGCGAGCGCTCCTCTGCTTCTGTCCTGAATCCGCGGGAAAACCCACGAGTCCACTCAGCAAGTTTGTGGGGCACCTGTTACGTCTCAGGGGCTCTTCAAGGCATGGGGGAGACAGGAGGATAGAAGGTTCGTGCTTTTACTGAGCCCCCCCGCGGGGCAGGGGGCGCGGGGTGGCCCAACGGCGAGAAAGGGCGGCAAGCGGAACAGAAGGTCAGGGAACGGGGCCAGTGAGCCAGGAAGGAAGGAAAGGGGCAGGCCGAGCGGGGTGAGCTGAGCAACAGCGACATTTCCGGAGTTAGGACCCTGCTGAGACCGTGTCACTTGAGCAAAGGTTGGAAGGAGGTGAGGACATCGAGGGACAGACAGGGCAGAAGCCCAGGGCACGAGCTGGGCTGCGGGCGGGACGCCAGGCGGGAGCTGGAGACTCGGGAGCCAGAGGGGCAGTGAGAGAACCCAAGGTCCCAGCGGGCATCAGGCAGGTCTGGTCTCGCAGCCCGAGGACACGGGGTCTGTCGTGAGTGGGACGGGCTGCCCGGGAAATATGTAGGGCAGAAAACTGACAGACCAGCAAGCACACGAGGGTCCCGTGGTGACAGCAGGCTGGTGAGGGACGGGGGAGGAGCTCCCGGACCCAGGCCTCACCAGGTGGGTGGAGCGCCCAGGGTGGAAGCCGGCAGACTCTGGGTGAAGCAGAGCACCAGGGGCCGCCCCAGGCTGGCAGACCCGCTTCCAGGCACCCCGTCCCGCCAGACTGCAGGAGCCCCTACAGCCTTAGGGTAGTGCAGACAGCCCTGTAGGGACGGAGGGCCAGGCGGGAACACCAAGTCCTTAAGAGAATAATAAAAATTTTAAAATCATGCATTTGTTCCTTCGATTAAAAAAATTAATTTTAGTATACTAAATAATAAAATTAGTCTAAAAATTAATTGGAAATTAGCAGTCTTAATCTGCTGGAAGAAGCCGGATCCTAGGCAGTAAATCAATGAGCCCTGACTGCAGGCCACGGGCCCCTCCCCGAAGGGCCGCTGAGAAGCCAGGCCCATGGGGATGGGGCCATGGGGGCCATGGGGGCTCCTCTCCCCTCGAGGCCCACTCATGGTCAGCATGAAAGACAGGTGACCAGTTCCTAGGAATGCCAAGAAGCAGAACAGGCCAGAGCTCGGTTTCTAATTATAGGGGCCACGGAGAGCGGAAGACACCACATTTAGAACGTGGTGCAGCCAGAGCCAGTGAGAGGCACAGGGAGAAAGTCACCAGTCGGCAGGAGTGGCACAACAGGAATTAGGAAGTGACCGTGTGTCCAGCACCTCACCTGACCCTGGGCAGGTGTATAAAGGGCCCCAGCCCAGGAGGCCCCACACCTGAGCACTGTCCTCCGCACCTGCTCCTCTGACCTGCTCCACCCTCAACCCACCAGAACCATGAGCTGCTGTGGCTGTTCCGGGGGCTGTGGCTCCGGCTGTGGGGGCTGTGGCTCCGGCTGTGGGGGCTGTGGCTCCAGCTGTGGGCGCTGCGGCTCCGGCTGTGGGGGCTGTGGCTCCGGCTGTGGGGGCTGCGGCTCCGGCTGTGGGGGCTGTGGCTCCAGCTGTGGGGGCTGCGGCTCCGGCTGCTGTGTCCCTGTCTGCTGCTGCAAGCCTGTGTGCTGCTGTGTGCCAGTCTGTTCCTGCTCCAGCTGTGGCTCCTGTGGGGGCTCCAAGGGGTGCTGTGGCTCGTGTGGGGGCTCTAAGGGGGGCTGTGGCTCCTGTGGCTGCTGCCAGTCCAGCTGTTGCAAGCCCTGCTGCTCCCAGTCCAGCTGCTGTGTCCCCTGCTGCTCCCAGTCCAGCTGCTGCAACCCCTGCTGCTCCCAGTCCAGCTGTTGCAAGCCCTGCTGCTCCCAGTCCAGCTGCTGCAACCCCTGCTGCTCCCAGTCCAGCTGTTGCAAGCCCTGCTGCTCCCAGTC
>NC_081557.1:1124120-1135763 GCF_022355385.1 Mustela nigripes | reverse complement strand
CCCTGCTGCTCCCAGTCCAGCTGTTGCAAGCCCTGCTGCTCCCAGTCCAGCTGCTGTGTCCCCATCTGCTGTCAGTGCAAAATCTGAGATATGAGCACAGGCTCAGAGGGGCTCCTGGCTTCTGACCACACCTGATGACTCATCGCATAGCCCCAACACACCGTTCTGCGTCCATCCCCTTCATGAATGACACAGACTGAATCTTCAGGACCAGACATCCTGTTCCACGTTTCGCTAGGGAGAAGGGGGTCTCCCTCATACTCTGATCCATCCATGGACCAGATTTGACCAAAGAGAAATGTCCTCTTTGCCAACTTGACGTTGCTGTCCGCAGGCTCCTTGGTCACGGAGCCTCAGAAAACCCACCTCTCGTGCGCTGACTAGGTCCCAGTGCTGTCCCAGCCAGGCCCCCTTCCCCACCTCTTCCTGCTCAGCCCTCCTCCCCACCTTGGCTGGTGCTGATCCCTAGAGCGCGGCTGCCCAGATCCAGCACCCACACTTCCCCCCCTCCCCGGGCATCTCCCCTGACACCAGCTCCTCCTGACGCTGGGTCTGGTAAATCTGACCGTGAACTTTGTGAGGCTTCCACATAAACCAATCCTCCAAGATCAGGCCTCATTCTTACAGCTGTGGTGCACCCGGTGGTGGAGACCAGGGCGCACTGGCTCGGTGCCTGGGGACACTTGTATTTAGTGCACAAGCTTCTCAGAGTTTATCCGGAGAAAGGACTGGATGCTCACAGATTTCGTGGGTAAGGTTGGTTCACACAAAATTATCTAGAAGAGGATGGATTAGGAACCACCTGAAATTGCAGGACGGATGCTCGTCTGTGTGATGGGGAGGACGCGGGGCGCATCCGGCGAGAAGGACCCCAGGCAGCCGGGCCAAATGCCTGTGCTTCTTTACGGCCTGGGGATGCGGTTTTCTTACTACGCAACGGAAAAAAAGCCGCGACACGAGACGTTACAGAGCTGTGATCACGGCCGTGTGTGCCACACAGATGGATGATGATAATCTTTAAGAATCTCATGTTTAATATTAAAAATTAATAAACTTTAACAAGTGCACAGGGGCGGGACCCACGAGCCTTCCTTGCGGTGAAGCGGCTTACGCAGCGACGAGCTCTGGGAGCTGGGAGCTCTGGGACAGGCCCTTCCACACTCAAATCCACAGCAAAGCACGGAACAGACACACAGCGCCCAGGTGCTGTTCTCCGACCCCCATGGAGAAACAGCTGCGCCCGGCCGGTGCTGGGAACCACAGCGGACAGCAGGAGCCTGCGGTCCTCGGCAGAGCACCCCCCGCCCCGCCCCGACACTCAGTTTCAGGCGGACCCTGCCCTTCTGAGCCTCTGTTGGCCTTGGCAACACCCAAGAAGAGTGAGGCTGCTTTTCAAGAGGGCCCTGGAAGCTCCTGTGAGACCCAATCCACTTTCCGCTCAAAGTTAGGAAACCGTTAGCGGGGCTACAGCGGGTCAGGCCTAGCGCCCCGGGGCAGGTGACACAGACACGGCAGAGCCAGTGCCCAGGAAGGCAGGGGGTGTCGGGGAGGCTCGCGCGGGGGACCGGTGTGCTCCCAGCAAGGCTGGACGCCCCTCTGGGCCGGGGCACGAGCTGGCATCACTCACGGGCGACCACCGTCAGCCAAGTGAGTGTGTGAGGACGCGTGGCCGGCAGCGTGGCCTTTCCCGTGGCCGCGAGCCAGCAGCGCGGCTGTCCCCGCGGCGCCACACGGCGCCAGGACGGGAAGGGGGCCGCGTCTCCCCGCTGGCTCCGGGTCCTCCGCGCACAGGCCGGGGAATCAACAGGGATTAGGACCCGCACGCGGGGGAGCCCCCGTAAGACATCCGAGAGGGACAAAACTCATTGGTCACCAGGAGAGTCGGCCTCGCAGCCGCACGCGGACCCGAGGGAGCCCTGGAGGCGCCGAGTCAGCGGCCGCAGCAGAGACGCGCGCGGCGGGGCTGAGCCTGCGGGACCCGCGAGAGCGCGGCGGATCCCAGCGCCCCGGCTCCGTCCACCGCGTGTCCACCCACCTGCGGGGACCGCAGCTCCGCGGCGGCGCGGGGCAGGGCGCGGACGCGCGTGGACGCGGCGCCCCCTCATCCAGCCTGGGAACCGTCCAAGGACCCGCCGCAGGCAGAGCGCGCAAGGAAACGCCCCTGGAGTCGCGGAAAGCGAGGGGCTGGGGCGCGACGGGAACAGCGGAGGGCCGAGGACGCCGCGCGGGAAGGGGGCGAGCCCGTGGGCAGCGCTCGCGGGAGGCCGCCGGCGGCCCGTGCGGTCCACGGCAGCGCTTCCCCCGGCCGCTCGGAAGCTCCGCGTCTGCCTTCGCACCCGGATCTGGGCCTCACGCTGTTTCAGGGTCGGGTCAGCCTCGGGGCTCCAGGCTCTGCGGGGAGCTGGCGAGGACTCCCCGCGCCTGGAGCCCCTCCCCCGCCGTCCCCTTGCCCTGGACCGCAGCCTGCCACCTGCCTGCCGGGGTCCCGGCTGCTCAGTCCCCTTCAGCGCGTCTCTAAAAACCACAGCGGCTGAGGACGCTTCTGAATCCTGTGCCTGTGACCTCTGGGGACGCCCGTCTCAGCCACGCCTGGGGAGGTGCGGTCCTACCCAAGGCCCTGCAGACCAGGATAGCCGTAGTCCTACTACCTCTGGCAAATAAGTCAACTTCTCGTAACAAAATAAATATGTTTCATTTAAAACAAAACAGAAAAAAACCTTTTTTTTTTGCCAAATAAAAAAATCCATCTTAATACATATAAGGAATTTCCAGAGACCCCCTACCATCGCCCAATAGCCCAGCTATCTTGAAAAAGAACAAAGTTTAAGGACTCATACTTCTTGATTTTAAGACTTACTATGAAGTACAGTAATCATAACAGTGTGACGCTGGCTTATAGACCAGGGCCAGAGAGCGCTCGGCCCAGAAGTCGCCCTCCCCTCACACGGCCGGGCCCTGGTCTTCAACGGGAGTGCCAAGACCAGTCAGTCACAGCAAATGGTTCTGGGATGACTGGGTGTCCACAGGCGGAGGACAAGAGTGAAGCTGGACCCCCACCCTCATACCATATACAAAAATTAACTCAAAATGGATCAAAGATTTAAATGTAAGAGCTAACACTATAAAATGCAGAGGAAAACATCTATGTAGTCAAAGCACACCACCAAGAGAGTGAAAAGATAACCCACAAAAAGGAAGACAATATTTGCATATCGTATATCAGATAAGGGCTTAATATCCAGAATACTAAAAGAACTCCTACAACCGAATAACAACAACAACAAAAAACCTAATTAAAAAATAGGTAAAAGATTGAACAGGCCTGGTTCCAAAGAAGACACCACTGACCCGTCAATGTCATTAAGTGTTTGAAACCCTTAGCCATCACAGACATACAAATCAAAACCACAATGAGATGCCACCTACAGCCGCAATGGCAGGTGACAATTTAAAAAAAGAAAGAATTAGGACAAGCGTTAGGGAGCAGGATTCGGAGCCCTCGTGCACAGCTGGTAGGAAGTAAAACGGGGCTGTCGCTGTGCAAACAGCAGGGCAGTTCCTCTGACTGTTACACACAGAATTGCCATCTGACTCAGCAGTTCTGCTCCCCAGTGTTTCCCCAAAGGAAGCAAGGGCAGAGCACAGACACTTGACACCCAGAGTCACAGGGGCAGTGTGCGCAGCAGCCAAATGTGGAAACCACCAAAGAGCCCATCAACAGAAAACAGGTAACAAATGTGGTCTACCCACATGTGGAACGTTATTCATCCATAAACAAGAACAGGACCCTGAGCCCTGCTACAATGTGAGCGAGCCGAGAACATGACCCGCCGAGTGCAATAAGTTGGTCACTAAAGGATGAACGCTGTCCTACTTAGTGCGTATGAAATAGCTAGAATGGGCAAATTCCTGGAGGTTGAAAGTAGATTAGAAGCTATCACGGCTAGGGAGGGGGGACATGGGGAGTTACTGCTTAATGGGGACAGAATTTTTCTCCGAAGTGATGAAAGAAATCCAGAAATGGGGGAGAGGTGATGATTCCAGAACATCGTTAACATACATAAAGCCACAGAATTGTAGGGGTAAAATTATTTTAAAATATTACTTTAAAACAACAATAAGTCAACCAGATATCTTACTTAGATATTATGATTCCCCTGGTATTTTGGTGGGGACTGCATTAAAGGTAGATTGCTGTGGGTAGTATAGGCATTTAAACAAGCCCTATTAATATACCGATGGCATTTCTCACAGAGCTGGAACAAGCAATCCTAAAATTTGTATGGAACCAGAAAAGCCCAAAATAGCCAAAGGGATGTTAAAAAGGAAAACCAAAGCTGGGGAGGAGTCAAGATGGCAGAGGAGCAGCAGGCTGGGACGCCTTCAGGTAGCGGGAGACCGGCTAGAGAGTTGTCAGACCATTGCGAACACCTACAAATCCAAGAGCAGCACCAGAAAATCCACCACTTTCTGAAAGGTAGCACCTGCGGAGAAGCCACTCCAAAGCGATGGGAAGACAGACCGAGGGGGGAGGGGCCGGCTCCTGGCAAGTGGCGGAGCAACGGAGCACAAAATCAGGACTTTTAAAAGTCTGCTCCACGGAGGGACATTGCTCCAGAGGCTAAGCCAGAGTGAAGCCCACATGGGATCAGCTGGCCCCAGGTTCCATGGGGTCACAGAAGGATCGGGGGTGTCTGAGTGTCATAGAGCTCACAGGTATTAGAGCAGGGAAGCCAGCTACAGAGACGGAGCCAAGGAGTGAGCTCTCAGCTCGGGGTTACCTTGAACTATAATCCATGGCACAGGCCACTGCTCTGTGAGCGGAGACCCCACAAGATCCTGCGAGACCCCTGGAAGAGTGCAGGGGTCTGCGGGGTTTGGAAACTCCAGGTGGATCTGTGTGCCAGACACAGAGACACTTGGTCACAGGCTGGGTGAGCTCGGAGCGTGGCCGGAGGCCAGGGAGACGGGAGTGAGTGAGCCCTCTCCGAGGGCGCACTGAGTAGTGGGGCCCAGGCTCTTGGCTCCTCCGGGCTGGGGATTGGGCGGTTGCCATCTTCATTCCTTTCCTCTGGAGCTCTATGGAACACGTTCAGGGAACAAAAGCTCCCGAAAGCAAACCCGAGATTACTTAGCCCAACCCCTGGCAAGGGCCGTGCATTTCCGCTGCGGGCAAAGACACTCGAGAATCACTACCACAGCCCCCCACCCCAGAAGATCAACAAGAAATCCGGCCAAGACCAAGTTCACTGACCAAGGAGAACAGTGGAATTCCAGAGGAGGAGAAACCAAAACATGGAATTCATGGCTTTCTCCCCATGATTCTTTAGTCTTGCAATTAATTAATTTTTTTATTTTATTTTTTTTCTTCTGCTACATTTTTTAAGCTTTTACCGTTTTCTCTCTTAACATTTTTTAACTGGTTTATCTTAACAATACCTTTCATTTAAAAAATAATAATAATAATCTTTTTTGAAC
Organism: Mustela nigripes; assembly: GCF_022355385.1. Lineage (NCBI taxonomy): Eukaryota > Metazoa > Chordata > Mammalia > Carnivora > Mustelidae > Mustela > Mustela nigripes. The sequence continues at coordinate 1,130,285 of NC_081557.1, read as the reverse complement.
CTTCATTCTTATATTTTATCTTTCATTGTATCTAACTTTAGTTTTTGTATAAACATAGGGTTGTTTCTTCTAAAAAATTTGGGGTACAACTTCTTCTAATAGATCAAAATATGCCCTAAATCTAGCTCCAGGCTTGTTCTATCTCCAGCCCCAGAAAATTCTCACCACTTTCTTTTCCTTTATTCTCCCAACCAACTCCTTATCAACTCCTTTTTTAGAAAGTTTAAAAAAAAATTTTTTTCATCTTTATGGGCATGTTCCATCCCTTCATTGTGTTTAACCCTTATATATGCTTTTCATTCTTTAAAATTTGGGGAGTAGTTTCTTCTAAGAGACCAAAATGCTCCCAAAATTAAGTGGGTGACCCTGTTCTAGTCACCAATCTAATATATATATATTTTTTTCTTTTTTATATTTTTTCTTTATTTGTTTTTTTTTTTCTCTGAACTTCTTTTTATCCCCTTTCTCCCCTCCACAATTTGCAGTCTCTTCTGATTTGGTTAAAGCACATTTTCCTGGGGTCTTTGCCACCCTTTTAGTATTTTATTTGCTCCTTCATATATTCTTATCTGGACAAAATGACAAGACAGAAAAACTCACCACAAAAAAAATAAAAGGCAGTACCGAAGGTTAAGGACCTCATCAATACAGGCATTGGTAATATGTCAGATCTAGAGTTCAGAATGATGATTCTCAAGGTTCCTTATGGACTTGAAAAAGGCACGGAAGATATTAGAGAAATCCTCTCCAGAGAGATATAAGCCCTTTCTGGAGAAATAAAAGAACTAAAACCTAACCAAGTTGAAATCAAAAAAGCTATTAATGAGGTGCAATCAAAAATGGAGGCTCTCACGGCTAGGATAAATGAGGCAGGAGAAAGGATTAGTGATATAGAAGATAAAAATGACAGAGAATAAAGAAGCTGAGCAAAAGAGGGACAAACAGCTACTGGACCACGAGGGGAGAATTTGAGAGATAAGTGACACCATAAGACAAAGCAACATTAGAATAATTGGGATTCCAGAAGAAGAAGAAAGAGAGAGGGGAGCAGAAGGTATATTGGAGAGAATTATTTTAGAGAATTTCCCTAATATGGCAAAGGGAACAAGCATCAAAATCCAGGAGATGCAGAGAACCGCCCTCAAAATCAATAAGAATAGACACCGTGTCACCTAGTGGTAAAATTTGCAAGTCTTAACAACAAAGAGAAAATCCTGAAAGCAGCCTGGGAAAAGAAGTCTGTAACATACAATGGTAAAAAATATTAGATTGGCAGCATACTTATCCACAGAGACTTGGCAGGCCAGAAAGAACTGGCATGATATATTCAGAGCACTAAATGAGAAAAACATGCAGCCAAGAATACTATATCCAGCTAAGCTATCACTGAAAATAGGAGAGATTTTAAAAAAAAAAGTTTCCATAACAAACAAAAACTGAAAGAATTTGCAAACACCAAACCAGCTCTACAGGAAATACTGAAAGGGGTCCTCTAAGCAAAGAGAGACCCTAAAAGTAGTAGATCAGAAAGGAAAGACAGGAGACAATATACAGTAACATTCACCTTACAGGCAATACAATGGCACTAAATTCATATCTCTCAATAGTTACCCTGAACGTAAATGGGCTAAATGCCCCCAATCAAAAGACACAGGGTATCAGAAGGGATAAAAAAATAAAACCCATTAATATGCTTCCTACAAGAAACTCATTTTAGACCTAAAGACACCTCCAGATTTGAAGTGAGGGGGTGGAAAATTATTTACCATGCTAATGGACAACAGAAGAAAGCTGGGGTGGCAATCCTTATATCAGATCAATTAGATTTTAAGCCAAACACTATAATAATGACACAATGAAATGGAAAAATGTTCCATGCTCATGGATTGAAAGAACAACTATTGTGAAAATGTCTATGCTACCTAAATGCTATCTACACATTTAATGCAATCCCTATCAAAATCCCATCCATATTTTTCAAAGAAATGGAACAAATAATCCTAAAATGTATGTGGAACCAGAAAAGACCTCGAATAGCCAAAGGAATATTGAAAAAGAAAGCCAAAGTTGGTGGCATCACAATTCCGGACTTCAAGCTCTATTACAAAGCTGTCATCATCAAGGCAATATGGTCCTGGCACAAAAACAGACACATAGATCATTGGAACAGAATAGACAGCCCAGGAATAGACTCTCAACTCTATGGTCAACTAATCTTCAACAAAGCAGGAAAGAGCGTCCAATGGAAAAAAGACAGTCTCTTCAACAAATGGTGTAGGGAAAATTGGACAGCCAAATGCAGAAGAATGAAACTGGACCATTTCCTTACACCACACATGAAAATAGACTCAAAATGGATGAAGGACCGCAATGTGCGAAATGAATCCATCAAAATCCTTGAGGAGAACACAGGCAGAAACCTCTTTGACCTCAGCCACAACAACTTCTTCCTAGGAACATCACCAAAGGCAAGGAAGCAAGGGGAAAAGTGAACTATTGGGACTTTATCAAGATCAAAAGCTTTTGCATAGCAAAGGAAATGGTTAACAAAACCAAATGACAACTGACAGAATGGGAGAAGATATTTGCAAACGACATATCAGATAAAGGACTAGTGTCCAAAATCTATAAAGCGCTTATCAAACTCAACACCCAAAGAACAAATAACCCAATCAAGAAATGGGCAGAGGACATGAACAGACATTTCTGCAAAGAAGACATCCAGATGGCCAACAGACACATGAAAAAGTGCTCCATATCACTTATGCATCAGGGAAATACAAATCAAAACCACAATGAGATACCACCTCACACCAGTCAGAATGGCTAAAATCAACAAGTCAGGAAATGACAGATGCTGGCGAGGATGCGGAGAAAGGGGCACCCTCCTACACTGTTGGTGGGAATGCAAGCTGGTGCAACCACTGTGGAAAACAGCATGGAGCTTCCTCAAAATGTTGAAAATAGAACTGCCCTATGACCCAGCAATTGCACTACTGGGTATTTACCCTAAAGATACAAATGTAGTGATCTGAAGGGGCACATGCACCTGAATGTTTATAGCAGCAATGTCCACAATAGCCAAACTATGGAAAGAACCTAGATGCCCATCAACAGATGAATGGATAAAGAAGATGTGGTATATATATATATATATATGTATATACATATATATATAACGTAATACTATATTATATATATAGTATATATATATATACTGTGTATATATATATATATTATATATATATACTATATATATAGATATAACGTAATACTATGCAGCCATCAAAAGAAATGAAATCTTGCCATTTGCAATGACGTGGATGGAACTAGAGGGTATTATGCTTAACAAAATAAGTCAACCAGAGAAAGACAACTATCATGTGATCTCCCTGATATGAGGAAGTGGAGATGCAACATTGGGGGTTTGAGGGGTAGGAAAAGAATAAATGAAACAAGATGGGATCAGAAGGGAGACAAGCCATAAGAGACTCTTAATCTCACAAAAAAAAAAAAAAAACTGAGGGTTGCCAGGGGGAGGGATGTAAGGAGAGGGTCATGGGGTTATGGACACTGGGGAAGGTGTGTGCTATGGTGTGTGCTGTGAAATGTGTAAACCTGGTGATTTACAGACCTGTACCCCTGGGGCTAATAATACATCATATGTTTTTTTTTTTTTTAATCTTCAAAAAAAGAAAAAGAAAACCAAAGCTGGTGGCATCACAATTCTGGACTTCAAGCTGTATTACAAAATTGTGATCACCAAGACAGTATGGTACTGGCTCAAGAACAGACACATAGATTAATGGAACAGAACAGAGAGCCCAGGAATGGACCCTCAAGTCTATGCTCAACTAACCTTTGACAAAGCAGGAAAAATGTCCAGTGGAAAAAAAGGCAGTATCTTTAACAAATGGTACTGGGAAAATTGGACAGCCACATGCAGAAGAATGAAACTGGACCACTTTCTTAGACCACACACAAAGATGAACTCAAAATGGATGAAAGACCTAAATGTGAGACAGGAATCCATCAAAACCCTAGAGGAGAACTCAGGCAGTAAACTCTTTGATATTGGCTGTAGCAACTTCTTGCTAGACACATATCTAAAGGCAAGAGAAACAAAAGCAAAAATGAACTATTGGAACTTCAAGATAAAAAACTTCTGTACAGGGTCATCTGGGTGGCTCAGTGGGTTAAGCCTCTGCCTTCAGCTCAGGTCATGATCCCAGGGTCCTGGGATCAAGCCCCACATCGGGGTCTCTGCTTGGTGGGGAGCCTGCTTGCACTCTCTCTCTGCCTGCATTTCTGCCTACTTGTGATGTCTCGCTCTCTGTGTGTGTCAAATAAATAAATAAAATCTTTTTTTAAAAAGCTTTTGCACAACAAAGGAAACAGTCAACAAAACCAAAAGCTGTCTACAGAATGGGAGAAGATATTTGCAAATGACTTATCAGATAAAGGATTAGTATCAAAAATCTATAAAGAACTGATACAACTCAACACCCAAAGAACAAATAATCCAGTTAAGAAATGGGCAGAAGACATGAACAGTCATTTCTCCAAAGAAGACATCCACATGGATATAGACACATGAAAAAATGCTCAATGTCACTTGGCCTCAGGAAAGTACAAATCAAACCACAGTGAGTTACCACCTCACACCAGTCAGAAGGCTAAAATTAACCAGGAAAAAAAACAATTGTTGGTGAAGATGCAGAGAAAGGGGAACCCCTTACACTGGGGTGGGAATGTGAACTGGGGTAGCCACTCTGGAAGACGGTATGGAGGTCACTCAAAAAGGACTGCATGGAGCACTAGGCATTATATGCAAACAATGAATCATGGAACATGACATTGAAAACTAATGATGGACTATATGGTGACTAACAGAATTTTTTTGTAAGTCAAAAATAGAACAACCCTATGGCCCAGCAATTGCACTACTAGGTATTTACACAAAGGATACAAAAATATAGATTCAAAGGGGCAGCTGCACCCCAAGGTTTACAGCAGCAATGTCTGTAATAGCAAAAGTACAATAAGAGTGGAAAGAGCCCAGATGTCCATTGACAGACAAATGGGTAAAGAAGATGCAGTATAGATACACATTGGAATATTATGCAGCTGTGAAAAGGAATGTTCTCTTTTCATTTGCAATGACATGGGTGGAACTAGAGGGTATTCTTTTAAACAAAATAAGTCAGAAAAGACAAATACCATATGGTCTCATTCATATGTGCAATATAAGAAACACATAGGGGAAGGAAAAAAGGAGAGAGAGACAGAGAAGGAAGACGGCCATAAGATACTCTTAGAGAACAGACGTAGGGTGGAGAGAGGGAGGTGGGGGATGGGCTGGCTGGGGGTTGAGGATTAAGGAGGGCACCTGTTGTGATGAGGACTGGGTGCTGTGTGTAAGGTGAATCACTGAACTCTATTCCAGAAACCAGTGCTGCGCTATATGCTAACGAACTAGAATTTAAACAAAAATTTTAAAAGAAAAAGAATTACGATTCTCCTAAGTCATCTCTATGGGAGGTGGTGGTGGGAATTGGGACAGCACCACCGGCACCTGCGAATAAGCCTGGCCTTCGTGTGCAGCCTGCCAGGGAGAAGCACACACACACCTAAGAACTGCAGATACTCCAGCCTCTGAAAATTCAAGAAAAACTAAGAATCCTAGAAATTAGTTTCTATTAATAACAGTGAAACGAAATGGGAAGAAGTTAAATTTAGAAACATGAGAAAGGATGTCAAAGCCAGTGGGAGGTCAGGATGGCAGCCCTGGAGAAAAGGCACAAACAGGAAGTAGGAAGTCAGTGTGTGATCAGCCTGATCTCTGGGCAGGTATATAAAGGGTCCTGGCCCAGAAGTCTCCACACCTGAGCACCTGTCCTCTGCACCTGCTCCTTTGACCTGCTCCACCTTCAACCCACCAGAATCATGGGCTGCTGTGGCTGTTCCGGGGGCTGTGGCTCCGGCTGTGGGGGCTGTGGCTCCGGCTGCTGTGTGCCCGTCTGCTGCTGCAAGCCCGTGTGCTGCTGTGTGCCAGCCTGTTCCTGCTCCAGCTGTGGCTCCTGTGGGGGCTCCAAGGGGGGCTGTGACTCGTGTGGGAGCTCCAAGGGGGGCTGTGGCTCCTGTGGCTGCTCCAAGGGGGGCTGT
>NC_081557.1:1123656-1124020 GCF_022355385.1 Mustela nigripes | reverse complement strand
GGGGGGCTGTGGCTCCTGTGGGGGCTCCAAGGGTGGCTGTGGCTCCTGTGGGGGCTCCAAGGGGGGCTGTGGCTCCTGTGGCTGCTCCAAGGGGGGCTGTGGCTCCTGTGGGGGCTGCAAGGGGGGCTGTGGCTCCTGTGGGGGCTGCAAGGGGGGCTGTGGCTCCTGTGGGGGCTCCAAGGGGGGCTGTGGCTCCTGTGGGGGCTGTGGTTCCTGTGGCTCCTGTAGCTGCTCCCAGTCCAGCTGCTGCAAACCCTGCTGTTCCCAGTCCAGCTGCTGCAAACCCTGCTGCTCCCAGTCCAGCTGCTGCAAACCCTGCTGCTCCCAGTCCAGCTGCTGCAAACCCTGCTGCTCCCAGTCCAGC
>NC_081557.1:1086311-1123646 GCF_022355385.1 Mustela nigripes | reverse complement strand
TGCTGTGTCCCCATTTGCTGCCAGTGCAAGATCTGAGGCTGTGACCACAGACCCCAGGTACCTGCAATCTCAGTTCCCCTGGCCATGACCAGTGAGACATTCCATATCCCCGGAGCCCAAATCCCTGTCCATCTTCATCTGAAAAGGAGTGGCTGAGACTTTGGGCAGGAGTCCCAGCTCACCAGATGCTGTTCTCTTACCCATCCTGGAATCCCTCCCCACTCACCTTCCAGAAGGCCCTTCCTCCGTGTCCACTGCATTTGTATCTCAGCTCCTTGGGATCTGAACCTCTAAACACCCACCACTCCCCCCAGTGAATTTGGTTAGGAATAGGCTTGCGCTAGTACCATCAGAGACCATCCCCTTCCCACCACCTGTCCTTTCCACCTTTAACACCTGAGCTGAGGCTGCTGTGGGACTCCTGGGAGGCAGTCTACCCCCAGCTCTGGAGCTGCCTGGGACCCAAACCATCACTCCTCTTCCCTGAGCCTTCCTCCCCAGCCCTGTTCTGTGTCTACAAAGGTCTGCTCCAGACCCTGAAAAGCTCCTAAATAAATACATTGTCAAACCACAAGCCTTGGGCTCCCTGTGATTCCTTTCTTCCTTCTCCTGCAGTTGAAGAAGGTGCCCAAAACACTGGCATGAAAACCAGTGAAGTATATGATGTTACAAGTGTTTAGCTGGTAATGCCTATTCAAGATGCACATATTCCCAGAATATGTCCTTGGGTGCAGAGGCTGAGCTCTCGGACCTGGACCACATCCACCGGCAGGTGCTCTGGCCAAGGCACTCCCCCTATCCCACACCCCAGGCATCAGTTTCCTGGTGGCTCACACAGTTCAGCTACCTGTGGTCAACCTCCATCTGGAAGTAGATGGTCCCTTGAGGTGGTGTCAGAAGTCGAGAGCAAAGGTTATGCTGTGGCCCCATACCCACATCATCCACCTCACTTCATCTCAACACACAGGTATTTTATCATCTCACATCATCACAAGAAGGGTTAAAAACTTGACCTTGGAGCTGTAGGGGGGAGGACAAGATGGCAGCCAAGTAGGGGGTCTCGTTTCATCTGGTCCCTTGAATTTAGCTAGATATCTATCAAACCGTTCTGAACACACATGAATTCAACCTGAGATGTAAGATTTATCTGGATCTCCACAAGCAGAAAAATAACTTCAATAGATGAATGGATAAATAAGATATGGTCCATATATACAATGGAATATTACTCAGCCATCACAAAGGATGAATACCCAACTTTTGCATCACCATGTGGGACTGGAGGGGATTATGCTGAGTGAAATAAGTCAGCAGAGAAAGACAATTATCATATGGCTTCATTTATTTGTGCAACATAAGGAATAGCACAGAGGACATTAGGAGAAGGAAGGAAAAAATGAACGGGGAGAATCAGAGGGGGAGACGAACCTGAAGAGACTAGGGACTCTGGGAATCAAACTGAGGGTTTCAAAGGGGAGGGGGATGAGGAGATGTGTTAGCCCAGTGATGGGTATTGAGGAGGGCATGGACTGCATGGAGCACTAGGTGTTATACGCAAACAATGAATCATGGAACACATCAAAAACTAATGATGTACTGTATGGTGACTCATATAACTGAACCTTTGGGGGAAATAGAGGAAGATAAACCGAGGGGGAGTGAGCTTCCATAAGCTGGCCATTAGAAAGTGATATAACACTGGGGCAAATTTTCAGGACCCTTGGAAATCTGCTCTAGTGAGAGGCACCCCCAAGGGCACAAAGGATGAATAGGGCAGAATTCTGGGTGGATCATTGTGGTCTCAGGATTCCAGGAGACTCAGAAAGAATGGGGAAGCCTGAACCGACAGAGTACTCAAGCAGTGGAGTGGGGAGACTGGTTATGGTCAGCAAGTCCAGAAGGAACTTTCAGCTCTGGACACCATAAACCATGAGCCAAGCCAGACCACCCTGAAAAGGACTAGGGGCGGGCTAACATCCTAGGGGAGATGTAGAACAGCTTGTGCCCATGACAGGGACAGCTGTCAGTGTGCTGTGGGGCAGCACCCAGCATGATTAGGGAGCTGTGGAAGAGGGTGCACCATGAGCCCACTTCCCCTAACAGTTGCAAAGTCACAAAGCACAGAGATGCTCATGGTCTTCATGACTCCCTCAGGAGAGGTGTAGCATACAAGAGCTGCATGAGTCTGTGGAGTTTGGTACACACAGAGGTGGAGATGGTTTGACCTGGAGGATTTGTTGGTGGGGGAGAGGGGCAGGGTGTACCACGAACTTGCGACTCTGGGCCAGAGATTCCTGCAAGGCCAGATGTGCTCTGACCCAAAAGAGATGTAGAATGATGCCAGGGAACAAAAGCCACACAGCTGACCAGCTCACATTAAGCCCATCCCCCTGACAAGGGGAGGGGCAACGCACCCAGGCAAAGATGCCTAGGAATCCGAGCAGCAGGCACGGCCCCCAGAAGACAGACTAGAAGAAGAGGCGAACGATAAGCTTATTTCCCACAGGATTGTAAAACTCCAGCACCAGGGGAAAATAACATAGGGAGCTCCAAGGGTTCCCTTATGACTTGTCTATACGTTAGGCTAAAATGTTTACATTCCTTCTTTAATTTCTTTTCTTATTTTTTCTTTCTTTTTCTTTGTTTTTACCCTGTTCCCATTTCAAATAGATTCTTACTTCCCAACCTATTTTATTTTATTTTTTTTATTTATTTGTGAGAGACAGAAAGAGCAAGAGAAGGAGGAGAGCAGAGGGAGAGGGAGAAGCAGACCCCCCACTGAGCAGGGAGCCAGACACAGGGCTCAATCCCAGAACCTTGGGATCATGACATGAGCTGAAGGCAGCTGCTTAACTGATTGAGCCACCTGGGCACACCCCCAACCAATGTTTTTAAGTTGCTTCTTAACTTTTTTTTTTTTCACATCTATGTTTTAAAGATTTATGCCCCATACTAGCCTGCTTTTCACTCTACTCAATTTATCTTAATATATATATAAGTTCTGATTTCTTTGCTGTTTGGGGATATAGTGCCTTCTACCACACAGACCAAAAATCAAACAAGAACAGGCAGATCGCCCTGTTTTGTCCACCCTGAGAAATTATAATCTCTCTCCCCACCATCCCCATTTTTTCTTTTTTATTGTTTTAGATCATCTTGGCTCTGCTTGCATACCTGTGGTGGCTTTTGACCACTTCATATTTTTTCTAAGGTGCATTTTGCTTGGGTCATGGTTGATATTTTGGATTCTGTCCATTCACTCAACCATCCCTTGATAGAATGACTAGGAAGAGGAACTCCCAACAAAAAAAAAAGAACCAGAGACAATGTACTCTGCCACAGAACTAATGGATATGGATATAAGCAAGATGTCATAGATGGAATTCAGGATAGTAATCATAAAGTCAATAGCTAGGCTTGAAAAAAAGCATTAGTGGCAATATAGAATCTCTAAGAGCAGAAATGAGATCCAATCAAGCTGAACTTAAAAATGAGATACAGTCTAAACTGGATACTCCAACAGCCAGGGTTTATGAGGTAGAATAACCAATCAGTGACCTAGAAGAAGAGCTGATAGAAAGGAAGTCGAGGAATATAGGAATAGGCAGCTAGTAGTCCATGAAAACAGACATATCAATGATGCCATGAAACATTCCAATGTCAGAATTATTGGGATCTGAGGGAGTGGCGAGAGAGAGAGGAATAAAAGGTATATTTGAGCAAATCACAGCTGAGAACTTCCCCAGTCTGGGGAAGGAAACAAGCATTCATATCCAAGAGGAAGAGAGGACCCCACCCAAAATCAATAAAAATAGATGAACATTCTGACATATAATAGTGAAGCTTGCAAATCTTAAAGCCAAGGAAGCTATCCTGAGAGAAGCTAGATGAAAGAGATTCCTTATGTGTGGAGGGAGGAACATCAGAATAACATCAGACCTATCCACAGAGTCCTGGCAAGCCAGAAAGGCCTGGCAAGACATATTCAGGGGACTAACTGAGAAGAACATGCAAGAGAGATGGGGCAGCTGGGTGATGGATATTGGGGAGGGTATGTGCTATGGTGAGTGCTGTGAATTGTGTAAGACTGATGAATCACAGACCTGTACCCTGAAATAATACATTATATGTTAATTAATTAATTAGTTAATTAATCTTTGAAATGTATCTAAGAATACTTTATCCAGCAAGGCTGTCATTCAGAATGGATGGAGAGATAAAGAGCTTTCTGGACCAGCAGAAACTGAAAGAATATGTGACCACCAAGCCAGCCCTGCAAGAAATATTAAGGGGGATTCTGTAAAAGAAGAAAACCCCAAGAGTAATATGGACGAGAAATTGATAGAGACTACCTAGAGGATCAGGGACTTTACAGGTAGTATGATGGCACTAAAATTGTATCTTTCAATAGTTACTCTCAATGCAAATGTATTAAATACTCCAATCAAAAGATACAGGGTTTCAGATTGGATTTTAAAAGCAGGACCCATCCACATACTGTCTACAAGAGACTCATCTTGAACCTAAAGACACCTCCAGATTGAAAGTAAGGGCACAGAGAACAATTTACCATGCCAATAGACCTCAAAGGAAAGCTGAGGTAGCAATTCTCATATCATACAAATTAGATTTTAAACCAAAGACTATAGTAAGAGATGTAGAGGGACACTATATCATTCTGAAAGGGTCTATCCAAAAAAAGATCTAACAATTGTAATTATCTATGCCCCCAACCTGAGAGCAGCTAACTACCTAAACCAACTAATAACCAAAATAAGGAATCATACTGATAATAGTACATTGATAATAGGAGACTTCAACACTCCCCTCACAGCAAAGGACAGACCCCCTAAGCAGAAGATCAACAAACAAGAGCTTTGAAGGACACACTGGACCAAATGGACTTCATAGATACATACAGAACATTCCATCCTAAAACAACAGTCTTCTAATTCTTCTTGAGTGCCCATGGAAATTTCTCCAGAACAGATCACATACTGAATCATACATCTGGTCTCAACTGATAACAAAAGACTAAGATTATTCCCTGCATATTTTCAGACCACAATGCTTTGAAACTGGAATTCAACCACAAAAAAATTTTGAAAGGAACACAAACACTTAGAGGTTAAAAAGCATCCTGCTAAAGAGTGAATGGGTCAACCAGGAAATTAGAGAGGAACTTAAACAATTCATGCAAACCAATGAAAATGAAAACAAATCAGTTCAAAATCTATGGGATACTGCCAAGGCAGTCCTCAGAGGGAAGTATACAACCATCCAAGTCTCACTCAAAAAATTAGAAAAATCCCTAATGGCTAGTGATGATGAACATTTTTTCATGTGTCTGATAGCCATTTGTATGTCTTCATTGAAGAAGTGTCTGTTCATATCTTCTGCCCATTTTTTGATATGATTATCTGTTTTGTGTGTGTTGAGTTTGAGGAGTTCTTTAAAGATCCTGGATATCAACCTTTTGTCTGTACTGTCATTTGCAAATATCTTCTCCCATTCCATGTGTTGCCTCTTTGTTTTCGACTGTTTCCTTTGCTGTGCAGAAGCTTTTGATTTTGATGAAGTCCCAAAAGTTTATTTTCACTTTTGTTTCCTTTGCCTTTGGAGACATATCTTGAAAGAAGTTGCTGTGGCTGATATCGAAGAGGTTACTGCCTATGTTCTCCTCTAGGATTCTGATGGATTCCTGTCTCATGTTGAGGTCTTTTATCCATTTTTAGTTTATCTTTGTGTACAGTGTAAGAGAATGGTCAAGTTTCATTCTTCTACATATAGCTGTCCAGTTTTTCCAGCACCATTTATTGAAGAGATTGTCTTTTACCATGCTGTCTTGGTGATCACAGCTTTGTAGTAAAGCTTGAAATCAGGTAATGTGATGCCCCCAGTTTTATTTTTGTTTTTCAACATTTCCTCAGTGATTCAGGGTCTCTTCTGATTCCATACAAATTTTAGGATTATTTGCTCCAGCTCTTTGAAAAACACCGGTGGAATTTTGATCGGAATGGCATTAAAAGTATACATTGCTCTAGGCAGTATAGACATTTTAACAATGTTTATTCTTCTGATCCAAGAGCATGGAATGGTCTTCCATCTTTTTGTGTCTTCTTCAATTTCTTTCATGAGTGTTCTGTAGTTCCTCGAGTACTAGCCATCAGGGAGATTCAAATTAAAACCACATTGAGATATCACCTTACAACAGTTAGAATGGCCAAAATTAGCAAGACAGGAAACAACATGTGTTGGAGAGGATGTGGAGAAAGGGGAACCCTCTTACACTGTTGATGGGAATGCAAGTTGGTGCAGCCACTTTGGAGAACAGTGTGGAGATTCCTCAAGAAATTAAAAATAGAGCTTCCCTATGACTCTGCCATTGCACTCCTAGGTATTTACCCCAAAGATACAGATGTAGTGAAAAGAAGGGCCATCTGTACCCCAATGTTTAGAGCAGCAATGGCCACGGTCGCCAAACTGTGGAAGGAACCAAGATGCCCTTCAACGGACGAATGGATAAGGAAGATGTGGTCCATATACACTGTGGAGTATGATGCCTCCATCAGAAAGGATGAATACCCAACTTTTGTAGCAACATGGATGGGACTGGAAGAGATTATGCTGAGTGAAATAAGTCAAGCAGAGAGAGTCAATTATCATATGGTTTCACTTATTTGTGGAGCATAACAAATAGCATGGAGGACAAGGGGAATTAGAGAAGAGAAGGGAGTTGGGGGAAATTGGAAGGGGAGGTGAACCATGAGAGACTATGGACTCTGAAAAACAATCTGAGGGGTTTGAAGTGGTGGGGGGTGGGAGGTTGGGGGAATCAGGTGGTGGGTATTAGAGAGGGCATGGATTGCATGGAGCACTGGGTGTGGTGCAAAAACAATGAATACTGTTATGCTGAAAATAAATTTTTAAAAATTAGAAAAATCCCATGCACAAGCTAACCTCACACCTGAAGGATCTGGAGAAAGAACAGCAAATAAAGCCTTTAAAAAGCAGCAGAAGAGAAATTATAAAGATTAGAGCAGAAATCAATGAAATAGAATTAGAAGAATAGTAGAATAGATCAATGAAACTAGAAGCTGGTTCTTTGGAAAAATAAACCTCTGGCCAGAATTATCCAAAAGAAAAGATAATTGACCCAAATTAATAAAATCTTGAATGAAAGTGGAGAAATCACAACTAATACCAAGGAAATAGAGACAATTATTATAACTTACTACCACATACCGAAGCTACGTGCCAACAAACTAGGTAATCTGGAAGAAATGGATGCATTCTTGGATACTTATAAGCTACCAAGACTGAAACAGGAAGAAATAGACAATCTGAACCAACCAATAACCAGCAAGGAAATTGAAGCAGTCATCAAAAACTTCCCAAAAAACAAGAGTCCAGGGCCAGATGGCTTCCCAGGGAAATTTCACCAAACATCTAAAGAAGTCATACCTATACTACTGAAGCTATTCTGAAAAATAGAAATGGAAGGAAAACTCCCAAACTTGTTCTATGAGGCCAGGATTACACCAATCCCAAAACCATACAAAGACCCCACCAAAAAGAAGAATTACAGACTAATATTCCTGATGAACATGGACGTCAAAATATTCAACAAGATCCTAGCCCACAGGACCCAACAGTACATTAAAAGGATTATTCACCAGCACCAGGTGGGATTTATCCCTGGGATACAAGAATGTTTCAACATTTGCAAATCAATCAATATGATGTACTACATTAATTAAAGAAACAGTAAGAACTGTATGATCCTCTCAATAGATGCAGAAAAAGCATTTGACAAAATTCAGCATTCTTTCCTGATTAAAACTCTTCAAAATATAGGGATAGAGGGAACATACCTCAATATCATAAAAGCCATTTATGAAAAGCCCTCTGTGAATATCATTCTCAACAAGGAAAAACTGAGAGCTTTTTCCTTGAGGGCAGGACACAACAAGGATGCCCACTCTCGCCACTTTTGCTCAACATAATGCTAGAAGTCCTAGCCTCAGCAATCACAACAAAAAGAAATGAAAGTCATTCAAACCGGCAAAGAGGTCAAACTCTCTCTCTTTGCAGATGATATGATACTTTATGAGGAAAACCCAAAAGACTCCACCCCAAATTACTAGAACTCATACAGTAATTGATCAGCACGGCAGGATACAAAATCAATGCACAGAAATCGGTTGCATTTCTTTTGTTTTTTTAAGATGCAGCAATGAAAAATAGTTGTAGTTCCATGGTCATGGATAGGAATAAACATTGTGAAAATGTCTATGCCGCGCAGAGCAATTGACACTTTCAGTGCCAACCCTATCAAAATACCATCGACATTTTTTACAGAGCTGGAACAAGGAACCCTAAAATTTGTATGAAACCAGAAAAGATCCCAAATTGCCCGGGGATTGTTGAAAAAGAAAATCAAAGCTGGAGGCATCACAGTCTGACTTCAAGCTATATTATAAAGCTGTGATCATCAAGACAGCATGGTATTGGCACAAACAGACACATAGATCAATGGAACAGAATAGAGAGCCCCAAAATGCACCCTCAACTCTATGGTCAACTAATCTTCAAAAATCAGGAAAGAATATCCAATGCGAAAAAGACAGTTTCTTCAATAAATGGTGCTGGGAGAATTGGACAGCCACATGCAGAAGAATGAAAGCATGTACATTGTCTTACACCACACACAAAGATAAACTCAAAATGGATGAGACCTCAGTGTGAGATGGGAGTCCATCAAAATCCTAGAGGAGAACATAGAGAGTAATAGAGAGTAAACTCTTTCACATTGACCACAGAGACTTCTTTCAACACATGTCTCTAAAGACAAGGGAAACAAAATCAAAATGAACTTTTGGGACTTCATCAAGATAAAAATCTTTTTCACAACAAAGGAAACAGTCAACAAAACTAAGAGGTAATCTTCTCCACAGAATGGGAGAAGATATTTGCAAATGACATATCAGATAAAGAGTTGGTATCCAAGATCTTTAAAGAACTTCACAAACTCAATACCTCCCCAAGAATTAATAATAATAATAATAATAATAATAATCCAGTCAATCCAGTCAATAAATGGGCAGAAGACATGAACAGACACTTTTCCAAAGACATACAAATGGCTAACAGACACATGACAAAATGTTCAACATCATTAGCCATCAGGAAAATACAAATAAAGACCACTATGAGATAATACCTTTCACCAGTTATAATGGCAAAAATTGGGGTATCTGGGTGGCTCAGTCATCAAGCGACTGCCTTTGGCTCAGGTCATGATCCAAAAGTCCTGGAATCAAGTCCCTCACAGGGTTCCCTGTTCTGTGGAAAGCCTGTTCTCCCTCTCCCATTCCCCCTGCGTGTGCTCCCTCTCTCACTGTGTCTCTTTCTGCCAAATCAATAAAGAAAATCTTTTTTAAAAATTAGAATGGCAAAAACTAACAAGACAGGAAATGCTAACAAGGATGTGGAGAAAGGGGAACCCTCTTACACTGTTGGTGGGAACGCAAGCTGGTGCAGCCACCCAGGAAGACAGTATGGAGGGTCCTCAAGATATTAAAAACTAGAGCTACCCTACGACCCAGAGATTGCACTACTAGGTTCTTACCCCAAAGATACAGATGTAGTAAAAAGAAGGGCCATCTGCACCCCAATGTCCATAGGTCAATGTCCACACTTGCCAAACTGTGGACGGAGCGGAGACGCCCTTCAACAGATGAATGGACAAAGAAGATGTGGTCCATGTATACGATGGATTATTCCTCAGCCATCAGAAAGGATGAATCCCCACCATTTGCATCGACATGGGTGGGACTGGAGGGGATCCTGCTGCGTGAAGTACATCGAGCCGAGAAAGACACTTACCGTATGTTCTCCGTCGTACGTGGGACGTGCGGAGCATGAGGAGCAGCGCAGCGGACCCCAGGGGAGGGAGGGAAACTGAGGGGAAAGAAATCGGAGAGGGAGACAAACCATGAGAGATCCTGGACTCCAGGAACCGAACTGAGGGCTACAGAGGGGAGGGGGATGGGGTAACCGGGTGACGGTACTAAGGACGGCGCGTGTTGGGATGAGCCGGGGGTTATCTGCGACTAATGAGTCGCTGAACACGACACTGAAAACTAATGATATACTATATGTTGGCTAAACAAACATAATAACAAATAAATTAAAACATTAAAAAGTAAAGACTATGTCCTACGGAACAAATGCTGGCTAGCCCCAAGAAGACCACAGGTGAGGCTATTTGGGAAAACATTCCTTATAAGAGGAAGTATGCGAAAGCTTCCCAACAGTCCGGCAGGTGACTTGGTGAGGTAAGAAAGCTTTGCATGCACAGGTGGACGCCAGGCAGTGGCCCAGACTGCAATCTTCACGTCTGAGAAGGTAATTTTGTCACCAGGAAGGATCATGAGGGGCTCAGTCTCTCGGGCTTCTGAGAGCCCGGACCTGAGTGACAGGTATGTAAGTGCACCCCACTGCTCTGCCGGGCCAGCGCTAGTGACCCACCTCGGGAGCACCCTGTTGCAGGGGGCTAGGCGCCCCCCTCCTGGGGCTCAGTGCATGTGCCCTTCTTTGCTTGCCAAGACGTTTTGTCTAGAACTACAGAGGAAGGTTTGTCCCTGTGAGAAGGTGACATATAACGCGCACAGAACTGATGAACCAGGGAGGGACAGTATATGGCTTTAAAGTGTGGGGACAAAGATGAGAGAAAACGTCCACGTGTAGAGAGCGATGCGGGCGGCAGAGACGGAGGGTGAGCACAAGATTTTTTGCACATCTTCCAGGACTATTTGCCTTTTAAACTACATATTTATGATACTGATTTTAAATGTAGCTTAAGGTAACATGTAGGGGGCCCTGGGGGGGCTCCGTGGGTTAAGCCTCCAACTCTCGGTTTGGGCTCGGGTCCTGATCCCAGGGTTGTGAGGCCAAGCCCTGCACCGGCTCCCGGCTGCACCCGGAGTCGGCGTGGGGTCCTCTCTCCCTTCTTTCCCTGCCCCTCCCTGGCTCGTGCCCTCTCTCTCTCAAGTAAGTGAATATATCGTCCTTTTTTTGTCTTTTTTCTTTTTGTTGTGTTATGTTAGTCACCACACAGTACATCATTGGTTTTTGGCGTTGTGTTCCATGATTCGCTGTTTGCGTGTGACACCCAGTGCTCCGAGCAACCTGTGCCCTCCTCAATACCCACCGCGGGGCCAACCCTCCCCCACCCCCTCCCCCCGACACCCTCATTTTATTCCCCAGAGTCCACAGTCTCTCATGGCTCACCTCCCCCTCCAATTTCCCCCGCTTCATTTTTCCCTTTAGTCTCCTAATGTCCTCCGTGCTGCTCCTTATGCTCCACATGTAAGTGAAACCTTATAATGATTGACTTTCTCTGCTTGACTTACTTACTTACTTCACTCAGCAGAATCCCCTCCAGTCCCGTCCCTGTCGATGCAAATGGTGGGTGTGCATCCTTCCTGCTGGCTGAGTAATAGTCCATTGTATGTATGGACCACATCTTAAAAAAAAATAATAAAATAAAATAACATAAATGTAAAATAATCCAGACCACTTAAATTTAAATAAACAGTCTTCTAAGTAATTCTTAAAGACACAGACATTGTGGGCATCGGGACTCCCGGCCCCTTAGGGAGAAACACTGGGTCTCTCAGCAATGGCTGCAACCCCTCGCCGGCACTGCGAGCCCTTAGTGAGCACCTGCTGGATGCCGGCCTTGCTCTGGCCCTCGGGTAATGGCAGTAAACAGCACGTGAGACCCGAGCTGGTCCTGCCGGGCGCCGCGCGGAAAGACATGGAAGCAGCTGGGGGCCCGGTGCAGACAGCCCTCCTGTTCCATCCCAGTCTAGGTCACAGCTGTGCTATGGCCCCTCCACGAAGCAAGAAAGGGGAGGTGTGTTTCTCCTAAAGGGAAAACCATTCCATGTGAAGAGCTAACCTTGCACTGAGAGTGTCTCTTTGCTAACTCTGGACACTAACATCTCCTTAACCGATACTGACTTCATGAGAGATGCTGTTTACTTCCTCACTGGGCAAAATTAAGAGCTGTCAGCAGTAAGCCCTTCGCTCCACTTTTCTTCTTAATTTTATAGATCTAAGAAATTCGGAATCTGACAACCATTCTTAGGCCTAGTAAGACATTCATTCTCTTCCACAGCAAAAATCTATCAGATAATGTGGTGGTCTGCTGACTTTCCTGGTGTGTCCACCTGGACACCAGAAAGCTCTCTGTGGATATCCACAGAAAAGAAGGCAGTCCCCAAACTCTTCATCAGAAGGCTGGCTGCAACTGTCTTATGTGTATACCAATTAGAATGATGCTGCCCACATTTCTTTGTCAGCAACCTGACTTTTTTCATAAAATATATAGCCTGGAGGGGCACCTGGGTGGCTTAGTCGGTTGAGCGTCAACTCTTTTTTCTTTAAGATTTTATTTATTTATTTGTCAGAGAGAGAGAGAGAGCACAGGCAGGCAGAGTGGCAGGTAGAGGCAGAGAGAGAAGCAGGCTCCCCTCTGGGCAAGGAGCCTGATGCAGGACTCGATCCCAGGACCCTGGGATCATGACCTGAGCCAAAGGCAGTAGCTTAACTGACTGAGCCACCCAGGCTACCTTGAGCATCAACTCTTAATCTCAGCTCAGGTCCTGATCTCAGGGCTGTGAGCTCAAGCCCCACACTGGGCTCCACACTAAGAAACCCATCACCGTATATCATGGATATCCCTCCTAGGAAGAAGACAGGTGTAAGTTTGGGTTTCACCAGGCACGGGCATGCATGTAAATAACTTTTACACAAGTAGGATCATGTAACATACTGGATTCATTTTTGTATTCTCCACTGCCTCTTTGCCTGCCTCCTACGGCTGGCCTCCTCTGTCCCCAACAACTATTCTGCTCCTCCCTGACGCACATACACAAAATATGTGTGAGGGATATTTCATACTCTTTCCGCAACCCTCCCTCCTGCCGTGTGGCAGGAGGAACAATTGGTCCAGGCTCTCAGGAAAACAGCATGGTGGTTCCTCAAAAAATTAAAAATAGAACTTCCGTGTGATCCAGTCATTCCAGCCCTGGGTATTTATCCAAAGAAAACAAAAACACGAATTCAAACAGATACCTGCAGCCTCACATTCATGGAGGCATTACTGACCACAGCCAAGGTACGGAAGCTGCCCAAGTGTCCGTCCATGGATGAATGGATAAAGAAGAGGTGGGGTGTGTACAGTGGACTATCTCTCGGCCATAAAAACAGAATGAAATCTTGCCATTTGCAATGATGTGGATGGAGCTAGAGAGTGTGATGCTGAGTGAAATTAGTCAGAGAAAAGCAAACACCATGTGACTTCACTCATATGTGGAATTTAAGAAACAGAACAAATGAGCAGCAGGGAAACAAAAGAGACAAACCAGGAAACAGAGTCTTAACTCTAAAAAACACACTGATGAGCCCGGAGGTGGGTGGGAAGGTGGGGGACGGGGACGGGCGATGGGATGAGCAGTGCTCTGTTGTCCTGCTGTGGTGAGCACCAGGCGACGGGCAGAAGGGACCTCGCACACCTGAAACCAGCATCGCACTGGATGTCGACTGTCCCTCAACAGCTGGGAAGAAATAAACAAGAAGAAATACTTCGTACGGTTTTGTTCCCAAAATGAGATCCGATTGTGCTTGTTTCTCTACATCCACTTTTCTCACCAACAAATTCCTTGGGGAAATTTCTCCAATTCAACCGATATGGCCAATCTAATGTTTCTAATAGGTATTATTATTGGTGTCGAATTTGGTTGGGGGGGTTGCCAATGTGTGTGTGTGTGTGTGTGTGTGTGTACATATATATATGGTCTGTTTCTACTCACTTTTTACTTTTAGTAATTTCAAGGCAATTGTATTGATACCACCTAATTTTATTAAATGATGCTTTCAAAATAAAACTACACCAACTTACATCCCAAGAACAATGTACAAGAGCTCCTTTCCCCAACTTCATGAGCAATGGCTATCATCACTCTTGCTAATTTTTACCAGACTGGTGGATATCCATATCTTACTTTTAATTTGCTTTTATCTGACTGCCAGTGAATCTGACCTATTTGTCAACGTGTAGGAGCCATTGTGCTGTAAGGACCAGAACCAGTGGACAAGTCCAGCAAGGACTCAGGACACAAGATCAACACATGGAAACTGACGGTATGTCTGTTCACTTCTCATGAAGGATCTGAACACAAAATTAAGAAAAAACCTCATGCCCAACAGAAGGAGAATGAAAGAATAAAATACTTGGGAATGGATTTAACAGGAGAGGTACAAAGCCAATATGCTGAAAGTGACAAAACATTGTTAAAAGAAATTAAAGGATATGTAAGTAAATGTGGAGATTGAATGTTTGAGCCCCACCAAACGCACTCACTGAGCACTGGGTGTAGACACAGAGACTCAATGGAAGTGATTGTGGTTACATAAGGTTAGAAGGGTGGGCTGATCCCAGAGGACTGGTGTCCTGGTAGGAAGAGATACCCAGAGCACTCTCTCCATCTCTCGCTCTCCACTGTTCTCTCTCCATCTCTCTCCTCTCTCTCTCTCTCTCTCTCTCTCCTGCTAGGGAAAGGCAGTGTGTCCACACAGTGAGAACACAGCCATCTGCAACCCAAAGGAAGGGTTTTCACCAGAAACTGAATCTGTAGGCACCCTGCTTTGGGGCTCTGCCCTCCAGGACCATGAGAATTAATTTCATTTGTTTAAGCCATCATGTCTGGCATTTTGTTATGGCAGGCAGAGCTCATTAATACAAAGCTCACAGGCCTGGAGACTTAATGAAGTTGAGATGGCAAGACTGAGTCACAGAGTCAGTGTGCTCCCCGTCAGAATCGCAGCTGTCTTCTTGGTGGGAACTGAGAAGCTGACTCTAAAGCCCACATGGAAACCCAAGTGACCTTGAGCAGCCAAAACAATCTTTGAAAAGGATGGGGCACCTGGGTGGCTCAGTGGGTTAAAGCCTCTGCCTTTGGCTCAGGTCATGATCTCAGGGTCCTGGGATCGAGTCCCGCGTCGGGCTCTCTGCTCAGCGGGGAGCCTGCTTCCCTCTCTCTCTCTGCCTGACTCTCTGCCTGCTTGTGATCTCTGTCAAATAAATAAATAAAATCTTTTAAATTAAAAAAAAGAGAGAGAGAGAACAGAGGGGAGGAGCAAGATGGTAGAGCAGAAAAAGATTTTTCTTTTTTTTTCTTTCTTTTTTAAAGATTTTAAATAAAATCTCATAAATAAATCTTTAAATAAAATCCCCCTCCTTTCTCCTCTGAGAGAGGCAGCGCAGGAGAGTGTAACAGGAATCTGCTGGGTTTGGAGACTCCAAACGGGGTGTGCACCAGAGACAGAAACGCTCCGCCACAGGCCAGCTGAGCTCCCAGCGAGCCCGGCCAGACACCAAGGAGACAGGAGCGATTGACTGCTTTTCTCCGAGGGCGCACTGAGGAGTGGGGCTTCAAGCTCTTGGCTCCTCCAGACCCGGGGATTGGGCAGCCGCCATCCTCATTCCCGTCCTCCGGAACTCTACAGAAAGTGCTCAGGGAACAAAAGCTCCTGAGAGCAAACCCCAGCAGATGACTTAGGCCGGCCCCTGGCAAGGGCGGAGCAATTCCGCCATAGGCAAGGACATCTGAGAATCACCGCAAGAGGCCCCTCCCCCAGAAGATCAGCAAGAACATCCCGCCAAGGCCAACTTCACTCTCAATGAGAACCGCAGAACTCCAGAGCTAGGGGAGTGCAACACATAGAATTCATGGCTTTTCCTCATGATCCTTTAGTGTTTCAAAGTTAATTTTTTTATTTAATTTTTTTCTTATTTTACTTTTTAAATGTTTCCTCTTTCCTATTTTAACATTTTTTAACTTTTATCTTATCAATACCTTTTTTAAAAAAATCCTTTTTAATTTTGATTGTTATAGTCATATTCTATCCCTTCATTGTATTTAACCTTATTTTTTGTATACATACACGTTTCACTTTCTTTAAAATTTTGGGATACAGTTTCTTCAACAGATCAAAATATACCCTAAATCCAGTGTATGACATTGTTCTAGTCTTTTTTTTTTAACCAACTTCTTATCAATTTCTTTTTTAGAATCTTTTTTAAGTTTCATCTTTACAGTCATATTCTATCCCTTCATCGTGTTTACCCTTATTTTTGTATATATGTCTTTATTTCTTTAAAATTTGGGGAGACAGTTTCTTCTAACAGACCAAAACACACCCAAAATCAAGTGTGTGGTCCTGTTCTATTCACCAGTCGAGAATAAAAAATATAGATATATAGATACATACATACATATCTATCTATATATATATACCAAACCTGAAGAGACCCAAAACTGGGGGGGGGGGGAGAAAAAAGGAGAGAAAAAAGGAGAAAAAGTATATGTATATCTATCTTTCTTTCTTTCTTTCTTTCTTCTCCCCAAAGTCACAGGTCTCTTCCAATTTGGTTAGTGTGTATTTTTCTGGGGTCATTGCTGCCCTTTTAGTATTTTGTGCTCTCGTTCATCTATTCTTATCTGGATAAAATGACAAGGTGGAAAAACTCACCCCCAAAACAAACAAACAAAAAGAGAACAAAAGGCAACACTGAAGGCTAGGGACCTAATCAATATGGACATTAGTAAAATGCCAGAACTACAGTTCAGAATGATGATTCTCAAGGTGCTACTGGGCTCAAAAAAAAGCATGGGAGATACTAGACAATCCCTTTCTGGAGAAATAAAATGCCTTTCTGGAAAAATAAAAGAACTAAAATCTAACCAAGTTGAAATAAAAAAAGCTATTAATGAGGTGCAATAAAAGATGGGGGCTCTTACTGCTAAGATAAATGAGGCAGAAGAGAGAATTAGTGATATAGAAGACCAACTGATGGAGAATAAAGAAGCTGAGAAAAAGAGAGACAAACAACCACTGGACCACGAGGGGAGAATTTGAGAGATAAGTGATACCGTAAGATGAAACAATATTAGAATAACTGAGATCCCAGAATAAGAAGAAAGAGAGAGGGGGCAAAAAATGTATTGGAGCAAATTATAGCAGGGAATTTCCCTGATTTGGTGACGGGAACAAGCATCAAAATCCAGGAGGTGGCGCACCTGTGTAGCTCAGTTGGTTAAGCGGCTGCCTTTGGCTCAGATCATGATCCAGGGTCCTGGGATTGAGCCCCACATCAGGCTCCCTGTTTGGCAGAGAGCCAGCTTCTTCCTCTCCCTCTGCCTGCTGCACTGTCTACTTGTGCTCTCTCTATCCATCAAATAAATAAATAAAATCTTTTTTTTTAATCCAGAAGGCATAAAGAACCCCCCTCAAAAAAAAAAAAAAATGGGTCAATATCCCATCATCTAATAGTAAAACTTACGAGTTTCAGTGACAGAAAATCCTAAAAGCAGCTTGGGACAAGAAGCCTGTAACATACAATGGTAGAAATATTAGACTGACAGCCGACCTATCCACAGAGACCTGGCAGGCCAGAAAGGGCTGGCATGATATATTCAGAGCACTAAATGAGAAAAACATGCATCTAAGAATACTATATCCAGCTAGTCTGTCACTGAAAATAGAAGAGAGATAAAAAGCTTCCAGGACAAATAAAAACTAAAAGAATTTACAAACACCAAACTAGCCCTACAGGAAACATTGAAAGGGATCCTCTAAGCAAAGACAGAGCCTAAAAGTAATAGACCAGAAAGGAACAGAGACAATAAACAGTAACAGTCACCTTACAGACAATACAATGGCACTAAATTCATATTTCTCAATAGTTACCCTGAATGTAAATGGGCTAAATGCCCCAATAAAAAGACACAGGGCATCAGAATGGATTAAAAACACAAGACCCATTGATATGCTGTCTGCAAGAAATTCATTTTAGATCCAAAGACACTTCCAGATTTAAAATGAGGGGATGAAAAACAATTCACCATGCTAATGGACATCACAAGAAAGCTGGGGTAGCAAACCTTACATCAGATAAATTAGATTTTAAGCCAAAGTCTATAATATCATACTTAAGGGATCTCTCCAACAAGAAATCTAACAATTTTGCAGACTTAGGGTTTGGGGGAGGGGAGTTAGGTGAGCCTGGTGGTGGGTATGAAGTAGGGCATATATTTCATGGAGCACTGGGTGTGCTGCATAAACAATGAATCTTGGAACACTGAAAAAATAAAATTAAATTAAAAAGAAAAGAGAGAAATATCTATGCCCCTAACATGGGAGCAGCCAATTGTATAAACCAATTAATAACAAACACATCAACAATAATACCTTAATAGTAGGGGACTTAAACACCCCTCCTCACTGAAATGGACAGATCATCTAAGCAAAAGATCAAGAAGGAAATACAGACTTCAAATGACACACTGGACCGGACGGACATCACAGATATATTCAGAACATTGTATCTCAAAACAACAAATAGACTTTCTTCTCTAGTGCACATGAAACATTCTCCAGAATAGATCATATCCTGGGTCACAAATCAGGTCTCAAGTGGTACCAAAAGATTGGAATCATTCCCTACATATTTTCAGACAACACTGCTTTGAAACTAGAACTCAACCACAAGAGGAAAGCTGGAAAGAACTCAAATACATGGAGGCTAAAAAGCATCCTACTAAAAAATGAATGGGTCAACCAGGAAATTAAAGAAGAATTTTTAAAAATTTATGGAAACAAATGAAAATGAAAACATAACTGTTCAAAATCTTTGGGACACAGCAAAAGTAGTCCTGCAAGGAATGTATATAACAATACAAGCCTTTCTCAAGAAACAAGAAAGGTCTCAAACACACAACCTAACCCTACACCTAAAGGAGCTGCAGAAAGAACAACAAAGAAAGCCTAAACCCAGCAGGAGAAGAGAAATAATAAAGATGAGACCAGAAACCAATGAAATTAAAACCAAAAGAACAGTAGAACAAATCAAAAAAACTAGGAGCTGGTTCTTTGAAATAATTAATAAGATTGATAAACCCCTGGCCAGACTTACCAAAAAGAAGAGAGAAAGGACCCAAATAAGTAAAATCATGAATGAAAGAGGAGAGATCACAACCAACACCAAAGAAATACAAACAATTGTAAGAACATACTATGAGCAACTCTACGCCAACAAATTTGACAATCTGGAATAAATGGATGCATTCCTAGAGACATATAAACTACCACAACCATACCAGGAAGAAATAGAAAACCTGAACAGACCCATAACCAGTAAGGAGATTGAAGCAGTCATCAAAAATCTCCCAGCAAGGGGTGCCTGGGTGGCTCAGTGGGTTAGGCAGCTGCCTTCGGCTCAGGTCATGATCTCAAGGTCCTGGGATCGAGTCCCACATCGGGCTCTCTGCTCAGCGGGGAGCCTGCTTCCCTCTCTCTCTCTCTGCCTGCCTCTCCGTCTACTTGTGATTTCTCTCTGTCAAATAAATAAATAAAATCTTTAAAAAAAAAATCTCCCAGCAAACAAGAATACAGGACCAGACAGTTTCCCAGGGGAATTCTAGCAAACATTTAAAGAATTGATACCTATTCTCCTGAAATTGTTCCAAAATATAGAAATGAAGGATAAACTTCCAAACCCATTTTATGAGGCCAGCATCACCTTGATCCCAAAACCAAACAAGGATTCCATCAAAAAAGAGAATTACAGACTAATATCCTTGATGAACACAGATGCAAAAATTCTCACCAAAATACTAGGCAATAGGATCCAACAGTACATTAAAAGGATTAGTCACCACGACCAAGTGGGATTTATTCCAGAGCTGCAAGGTTGGTTCAACATCTGCAAATCAATCAATGTGATACAATACATTAATAAAAGAAAAAACAAGAACCATATGATACTCTCAATAGATGCTGAAAAAGCATTTGACTAAGTATAGTACCCTTTCTTGATCAAAACTCTTCAGTGTAGGGATAAAGGGTACATACCTCAATATCATCAAAGCCATCTATGAAAAACCCACAGTGAATATCATTCTCAATGGGGAAAAACTGAAAGCTTTTCCCCTAAGGTCAGGAACACAGTGGGACTGTCCACTATTACCACTGCTATTCATCACAGTACTAGAAGTCCTAACCTCAGCAATCAGAAAACAAAAAGAAATTAAAGGCATCCAAATCTGCAAAGAAGTCAAACTATCACTCTTTGCATATTATATGATAGTATATATGGAAAACCCAAAAGACTACACTCCAAAACTTCTAGAACTTGTACCTGAATTCAGTAAAGTGTCAGGATATAAAATCAATGCACAGAAATCAGTTGCATTTCTTTACATCAACAGCAAGACAGAAGAAAGAGAAATTAAGGAGTCAATCCCATTTACTACTGCACCCAAAACCATAAGATACCTAGGAATAAACCTATCCAAAGAGGTAAAGAATCTGTACTCAGAAAACTATAAAGTACTCATGAAAGAAATTGAGGAAGACCCAAAGAAATGGAAAAACCTTCATGGATTAGAAGAACAAGTATTGTGAAAATGTCTGTGCTACCCAAGGCAATCTGCACATCTAATGCAATCCCTATCAAAATACCATCAATTTCGTTCAAAGAAAATGAACAAATAATCCTAAAATTTATGTGGAACCAGAAAAGACCCCAAATAGAGGAATGTTGAAAAAGAAAACCAAAGTTGGTGGCATCACAATTCCAGACTTAAGCTCTATTACAAAGCTGTCATCATCAAGACAGCATGGTACTGACACAAAAACAGACACATAGATCAATGGAACAGAACAGAGAGCCCAGGAATTGACCCTCAACTCTATGGTCAACTAATCTTCAACAAAGCAGGAAAGAATGTCCAGTGGGAAAAAGACAGCCTCTTCAACAAAAGGTGTTGGGAAAATTGGACAGCCAAATGCAGAAAAATGAAACTGGACCATTTCCTTACACCACACATGAAAATAGACTCAAAATGGATGAAGGACCTCAATGTGTGAAAGGAATCCATCAAAACCCTTGAGGAGAACACAGGCAGCAACCTCTTTGACCTCAGCCACAACAACTTCTTCCTAAGAACATCACCAAAGGCAAGGAAGCAAGGGGAAAAGTGAACTATTGGGACTTTATCTAGATCAAAAGCTTTTGCACAGCAAAGGAAACGGTTAACAAAACCAAAAGACAACTGACAGAATGGGAGAAGATATTTGCAAACAACATATCAGATAAAGGGCTCGTATCCAAAATCTATAAAGCCTTATCAAACTCAACACCCAAAGAACAATCCAATCAAGAAATGGGCAGAGGACATGAACAGACATTTCTGCAAAGAAGACATCCAGATGGCCAACAGACACATGAAAAAGTGCTCCACGTCACTCAGCATCAGGGAAATACAAATCAAAACCACAATGAGATATCACCTCACACCAGTCAGAATGGCTAAAATCAACAAGTCAGGAAATGACCGATGCTGGCGAGGATGCGGAGAAAGGGGCACCCTCCTACACTGTTGGTGGGAATGCAAGCTGGTGCAACCACTGTGGAAAACAGCATGTTGGTTCCTCAAAAAGTCGAAAATAGAGCCACCCTATGACCCAGCAAGATACAAATGTAGTGGGGCGCCTGGGTGGCTCAGTGGGTTAAGCCGCTGCCTTTGGCTCAGGTCATGATCTCAGGGTCCTGGGATCGAGTCCCACATCGGGCTCTCTGCTCAGCAGGGAGCCTGCTTCCCTTCCTCTCTCTCTGCCTGCCTCTCCATCTACTTGTGATTTCTCTCTGTCAAATAAATAAATAAAAATCTTAAAAAAAAAATTTGTTAAAGATACAAATGTAGTGATTTGAAGGGGCACGTGCACCCAATGTTTATAGCGGCAATGTGCACAATAGTCAAACTATGGAAAGAACCTAGATGTCCATCAACAGATGAATGGATAAAGAAGATGTGGTGTGTGTATATATATATGTGTGTGTATATATGTATATATATATAAAATACAATATTATGCAACCATCAGAAAATGAAATTTTGCCATTTGCAATGATGTGGATGGAACTAGAGGGTTTTATGCTGAGCGAAATAAGTCAATAAGAGAAAGACAATTATCATATGATCTCCCTGATATGAGGAATTTGAGAGGGAGCGTGGGGCGTTGTGGGGGTAGGGAGGGAAAAAAATTGAAACAAGATGGGATCGGGAGGGAGACAAACCATAAGAGACTCTTAATCTCAGAAAACAAACTGAGCGTTGCTGGGGAGGAGGGAAGGGATGGGGTGGCTGGTGATGAACACTGGGAAGGGCAGTGCAATGGTGAGTGCTGCGAAATGTGTAAGACTGATGATTCACAGACATGTACCTTGAAGCAAATAATACATTATATGCTAATTTAAAAAATAAAAATATATAAATAAAATGAAAAAAAAAGGGAGAACAAAGTTGGGGTTCACATTTCCTGATGTCAAAACCTGCCAGAAAGCCACGGTGGTGAAGACAGTGTGGCACTGGCTTAAGGACACACACACAGACCAATGGAATAAAATAGAGAGCCTCACGCACATGGCCAGGTTTTGACGAGGGAGTCAAGATCCCTGGGTAAAGAAGCGTCTCTTCAGAGAATGGGGCTGGGCTGACTGCACAGCCACATATGAGGGGACGAGTCAGAGCTGTACATGACACCACACACAGAAGCTAATTCAAAATGGATCAACAAGCCCAAATTTAAGAGTCAAACTGTACCACTCTTGGAAGGGGACCTGGTTAGATCTTCATGAACTTGGGTCTGGCAGTGGTATCTTAGGTCTGATGTCAAAAGACAGGAACAAAAGAAAAAAATAGATAAATTGGACATCATCAAAATTTGAAGAGTTTATGCCTCAAAGGACATGGTCAAGACAGTGAAGATGAAGCCTAAGGTGGGAGAAAATATCTACAGATCCCAGGACCGATAAGGCGCTAGTGTCCAAAATATATAAAGAACTCTTGCAAATCAAAAATACAAAGATAGGGGTGGCTGGGTGGCTCAGCGGGTTAAAGCCTCTGCCTTCAGCTCAGGTCATGATCTCAGGGTCCTGGGGTCAAGCCCCGCATCAGGCTCTCTGCTCAGCAGGGAGCCTGCTTCCTCCTCTCTCCCTGCCTGCCTCTCTGCCTGCTTGTGATCTCTGTCTGTCAAATAGTTGAATAATAAAAAACAAAACAAAACAAAGCAACAGAACTAAAAATCAGATAGCCAACAAGCACACGAAAATATTCTCAACATCATTAGCATCAGACAAGTACAAATCCTCACCAGAGAGAGTACCACTTCATGCCCACCAGGATGGCTCAATAGAAAATATGAGACACTAGCAAGCGTCGGAGAGGATGCGGGAAACATGGGACCCTCGTAACTGTTGCTGGGAGCATGAGCTGCTCAGCCACTGTGGAAGGCAGCCCAGCAGCTCCTCCAAGCTAAACGCAGAGTCCCACCGTCTGACCCAGAAGTCCACCCAAGAGAATGAAAACATATGTCCACAGGATGCCTGCACTCAAAAGCTCATGGCAGCATCTTCACAACAGCCAAATGTCCATCAGATGATGGTTGGATAAAAGATGTAGCTGACCCATAAAATGGATTATTATTAACAAATAGTATCTGATAAACAAATAGTACCTGATAAACAAATAGTATCTGATAAAAAGGAATGAAGTATGGCATAGGCTACAGCAAGAATAAAACTCCACACGTTATGCTAAGTGGAAGAAGCCATTTGCAGAAGACTGCCTATTATAGCATTTTATTTTTATGTAATTTCCAAAATAGGCAAATACATAGAGACAGAAGGCAAATGAGTAGTTGTGTAAAGCTGGAGCCAGGAAGGATGAATTGGGGGGTTTTCTCCTGAGGTGATGAACATTCTGTATGCTCCATGGTGGGTGTAGTTGTGGAAACACTGACCACCACCCAGCTGTGCACCTTCAGTGAGTCAGTGCTATGCTGTGTCAGTTTTATGCCAACCAGCCATTACAAAAGAAGTCATCGGAGAGGTTGAAGGTCAGTGGAGAGGGTCCCTGCCCCTGGATGGAGGGTCCTTGTGAGGTCAGGGCACAGAAGAGTGTAAGCTAGAAAGGGGGTAGAGTAGTTGGGGGAGAGGTGCATAGTAGAGCACGATATGGGGTTGGGCTCATCAAGAGAAAAGTCAAGTAGACCCCCAACCGAGCGGAGAGGTCAAGACACCGAGAAGACCCAGAAACTATCGGAGAGCACGGCCTCGAGCCGGTAGCCAAACTCACTGAGCAGTGCGGTCCTGGCGTCCTGTTCGCATGACCAACCAACCACGGCAAAGCTGCAGGGTTCGGGGGGCATGAGGAGCACCCTAGGTCCAGAGCCAGTTCCCAAAGTTGGCAGTGGGGATTGTCATTTGCACGACTCAGTTCCTGTATAACCTTTTATAGTTTTGTCCAAAGATAAGTCCAATTCCAAAAGTGAGATATCGAAATCTCCTTCCATAATTCCATTTTTACTTGTCTCCCCCATGCACTTGTAATCATTTTTGTTGAACAATGCAGCAGCTCTGCTGTTCGGGACACACAGGTCCACCATAGTTTCAGCTTTTCCGTAGAGCTCACCTGCTAGCCTCAGCCTCTTTACCCCGTTCAGTGCTTTTAACCTTCAACGTCACCTTGTACACTTGCTGCCATGGGCTTGTCCATTCTTCTCCTCTGTATCACTCACCTGATTTTCAGCGCTTCTCCATCGCTCTGTTACATGTTTCTTGGAAACTTCCTGTGACCGAGTTTTGACTTTTTCCACAAGTCCCTGTCTTCATCAGAAGAAGGCAGCCCCCTCCTGAGGAGGCTGTCCTGTTACTCGGTGTCTGGACAGAGCATCCC
This sequence comes from Mustela nigripes, assembly GCF_022355385.1. Taxonomy (NCBI): domain Eukaryota; kingdom Metazoa; phylum Chordata; class Mammalia; order Carnivora; family Mustelidae; genus Mustela; species Mustela nigripes. The sequence goes on along the minus strand of NC_081557.1, from coordinate 1,098,774 downwards.
TCAAGGATTTCTGCAGATGGGTGGGTTCCTGGGTGATAGAACGGCTGTATCCTCATTCTTTCTGTGTGGGAGTTTTCCACAATATTCCTCAGGGTCGTTTCTCCTAGCAATCCTCCCTGAGACTCAATGAGTCTTTCCAACTGCTGACTCGACTGCTAACTAGCTCTGGGGATTGTCTTACTGGACGCATCACTCCTGCCTCTGCCCTGGCCGTCTGCCTGCCCCTGACCGCACTCCTATTGTTCCTGCATGCCATGTCCTCGGTGGGATCTCACCCCTTCCTCTTGTCGCTTTGCTTTGTGCTCCTGTTCTGTGATGTGAGATTTTCCTTTCACTTAGTCTTCCAGAGCAATCATCTCAGCCCGTGACTGTCCTTCAAGTCATCCACATCTGCATCTGCATCTACAGCTACGGTTTTTTGCTAAATTGTACTTCTTTGAGGCAGTTTTAAGTTCACAACAAAACTTAGAATAAGCTGCAGAGGTCTCCCACAGACCCCTTGCCTCCCCACATGCACAGCCTCAGTCACCGTCGACGTCTCCACCAGACACAGCTTTGTTGAAGCTGATGAATCTGCACTGACATCCTTGGGTGCAAAGTCCTTCATCTACACCTTCACTCGTGATGTCATATGTTCTATGGGTTTTAACACACATATAATGGCATGTATCCACCACCACAGTGTCACACGGAGGGGTCTCCCTGCCATAAAGCCCTCCCCGCCCCACCTGTTAACCCCTCCCCCCACTCCAAACTGTACGACCGCCGATCCCTGTACCGTCTCCCTAGTTCTGCCTTTTCCAGAATGTCTTAGAGCTGGGATCACACAGTCTGTGGTTGTCTCCTTTCACTTAGGAAGAGGGATTTAAGGCGTCTCCATGACTTTTCATGGCTTGATAGCTCATTTTTTAAACATTTTTAGCATATTTAATTTTAAAGAATATTCTAGTGTCTGGATGGACCACAGTTTATTTATCCATAACCTGCCGAAGGGCATCTTGGTTGCTTCCAAGTTTTGCCAATTATAAGTAAAGCTTCTATAAGCATCTATATGCAGGGTTTTGAGTGCACATGAGCTTTTGCTCCGTTGAGTTAATGTTAAGGAGCACAATTGCTGGATCGTATGGGAAGTGTTTCGTTTTGCAAGAAACCACCAAACTGTCTTCCAGAGGGGCTGCACCATTCTGAATGCCCACCGTGGTTAGAGAGCGCTCCTGCTGCTCCTTGTCCTTGCCAACACTTGGTGTTGCTTGTTTAGTTCTTCTAAATCATGATTTTTTTAGTTTAGTGACATGACATGATTGCTTATGTAGAAAATCTCACATAATCAACAAAAAAACATAGAGCTACTAAGTGATGGTAGCAAAGTTGCACGATACAAGGTTAATATAAAACATCAATTGCTTTTTCATATCCCAGCAAGGAGCATTTAGAATTTGACATTAAAAACTCAATATCATTTACATTAGCACCAAAAATGAATTATTTAGGTAAAAACCTAATAATATATATAAGATATATTCAAGGAATCTAAAAAACTCTAATGAAAGAGATCATCCCAACTTGATGTGCAGATTCAGTGTGAGCCCAATAAAGATCCCAGCCTGTTGTCGACAAACTGGTGCTGGAGACTCTAGCAAAAAGCAAAAGACCCCGAAGAGCCAACACTAATAGAGGAAAACAGAGCCCGAAGACTAACACTCCTCAGCTCGAGACCCACCACAGGCCACAGTAATCAGGATGACATGGCACTGCCGATAAAACAGACAGATACACGGAGCCATGAACAGAGAACCCGGAAACAGACGCACACAAAGGTAGTCAGCTGATGTGACAAAGGGGCAAAGGACATTCAGGGGAGAAAGGACGGTCTTTCCAGAAAACCGTGCTGGGCCTCTTGGACATCTCCATGCGAGAAAAGAAAAAAGAGGGGCTCCTGGGTGGCTCAGTTGGCTAAGCATCTGCCTTTGACTCAGGTCATGATCCCAGAGTCCTGGGATCACATCCCAGGATCGGCACCCAGCTCAGTGGGGGGCCTGCTTCTCCCTGTACCCCTCCCCCTGCTTGTACTGTCTCTCAAGTAAATAAATAAAATCTTTAAAGAAAAGAAAAAAGAAAGAATCTATATCCAGACCTTACACCCTTCCCAAAAATAAACTCAAAATGGACCACAGACCTCGCATAAGACACAAAACTATTAAAGTCCTAGAAGATAACAGAAGAGAAAATCTAGGTGATCTTGGGTTTGGTGACTACTTAGACACAACAACAAAAGGACATCCTTCCAAAAAAATTTAACAGAAAAATTTGTTAAGTTGTACTTCATGAACATTAAAGACATCTGCTCTATGAAAGACACTGAGAAAATGAAAACACAAGACACAGCCTGGCAGGGGGGGACACAAAACACATGTCAGATACAGGAATTGTATCCAAAATATACAAAGAAATTTTGAAACTCAACAATAAGAAAACAAACAACTCAATCTAAAAATGGGCAAAAGAGCTGTACATACACTTCACCAAAGAAGACACAGAGATGGCACATAATCATATGAAAAGATGCTCTATGTTCTAGGTCACTCAGGAAATGCAAATCAAAACAACATTGAGATATCATCACACACCCCTGCTGGGAATACAATAATGGTGCAACCACTTTGGGCAATTTCTTACAAAACTAAATATACTCTTACCTTATGATTCAGCAGTCACATTCCTTGGTGAATTCCTTGGAGGTGAGAATTTACATCCATACAAAAACCTCCATGTGGATATTTCTAGCAGCTTTATTTATAATTGTCAAAACTTGGAAATAGCCAAGATGGCCGTCAGTAGATGAATGGATAAATAAACGGTGAAAAGTCCAGACAACGAAATACCATTCGGTAGTAAAAAGAAATGAGCTATCAAGCCATGAAAAGTCATGGAGGCACTTTAAATGCATCTTACTAAGTGGGAAAAAAAGTCCAAAATGGCCACATACTACCTGATCCAAACGCTATGATGTTCTGGAAAAGGCAAAACAAAGGAACTGATAACAAGATCAGTGGTTGCCAAGGGTTGGAGGAGGGAGGGAGAGAGATGAACAGGCAGAGCACAGAGGATTTTAAGGCAGTGAAACTATTATTCTGTGTGGTACCATCACCAAGAATATATGTCATAATGATTTTTCGAATCCATGGAATATGCAACAAGAGTGACCCTAAACTCTGGACTTCAATTAACACTAGTGTATCCATATTGGTTCGTAAGTTGCAACAAATGTACCACATGAGATGTAAGAAATATGGAAAATTCAGGGGGTGGTGGGAAAAGAGGGTATATGGGAATCCCCTGTACTTTCACTCATTTTTTCCTGTAAACCTGAACCTGCTAAAACTAAATTGTCTATTTTTTTTAATCTCCATGGGCATACACTAGACTTGTCTGAACTAGTCTTCCTCTCTTGTTCACCTGACATTCATCCCACCAGAAACTCCATTTTATTGAGATCTGGTGCCCAGACTCCTTGTCCCTCCAACTTGCTCACCCCCTTGTGTGATGCCTGTGTCCTGCTGCCCCGTGGGGCCCACTTCACCTGCTAGAGCATCTGTAATGGCTGCATTCCCACAAGATGTGGAAGTTCAGACCTCCAGCGAGGCAACAGGTGGGATCCACTCTGTTCCTCAGTGCTCCCATGTCCTTCCAGAAGTAGAGGACTCATTTCATCTTTTTCTTAACTGTGCAGGAGCAGAGGCAGAGAACGCTCAGGAGGCAGACAGACACTAATTTGCACTGTGCTCCATGGCTTAATGTGGTCAGTCCTTGCCTAGGCCAGGGTCTCTGACTGTTCCCAACTTCTCATCAAGCTCAGAGGTTCAAGGAAAGCTGAGCCTCCTCTACCAGCTCACCTATGACTTCCCTGTCTGCTGCCCTTGAAAGACCCATGGCTGAGAATCAAGGTTGGCAACAGGGAAAAGATGCTACATAGTCAAGCTGCCATCACCCAAGAATGCCCTCTAAATTTTACTTCTGGATGTAGATACAAACGTTATCAACTGAATACAACAATGTATCAAACTAAAAACACACTATGACCAAGCTGGGTTGCATCCCCAAGCACACAAGGATAGTTCAATACCAGGAACTCCAGTCAAAGCAGCAGATAGACAAAGCGCCACCTTCCCATTGACTAGGAAGACCTGGGATGAGAGCACAAGCCAGGCGCAGAGACAGCGCACTGATGTGTTAAATTCACTGTTCAATCAAGTACAAGGCTAACCTCATGAGGAATAAGGTGCATCACTTCAGAAATTATCACATAACATGCTGATTTGGAGGATCCCTTGTTAGTATCAGAATCAGAGGTAAAGACTATAAAGACAAGGTGGGAAATTTTTATATTAAGGGGAGCAGTCCAGCCATGGGTGGATGGTTGGAGGCCAGTCAGCAGGAGGCTGATGTCCAAAGGCATGGCCAAGAGAAATTAGGAGCAGGGACATCTGGTATGCAGACTTAAGTTTTCCTTCTCAGTAGAGTAATCCTCTTATGCTCACCTCAAGCTTTATAATCATCTCTTCAACCAAGAAACCTTGCATTGGCCATGGCTTGCTGTTTGGAAATAAATCACCCCTTCTCCTTTGGGGCAACGCTGAGAAGGGCAGCAGACTCAGAAGCTGGACGAAGTAGCTCAAAATGAATGGATGGTCTGAATGGAAAGAGGACAAACAGGAACCAGAGATATTTCTGCGGTTTTCAGAAATAATCAAGGAGAAAAAGGATTCCTTTCCAAATACCAGGACAGGGGCTGGATTATTCTTATTCTGGTCATTAAGGAATGGGCGTTTCCAGAAGGGACAAGGCATGGATAAACTGATGGAATATAAACACACACACACTTACTCGTACTTACAGAAACCAACCAAAATGTCACCCTAGATGGCAGGATTATGGGAATTCTTTTCTTCTTTAGATTTTTATTGTTTCCAGTAAAGACCATGGACGATTTTTACGATCTTAACATAGAAGAGGACTATTGGAAGAGGTCAGCACAGCACAGGTAATGGCACCGGGGCAGGAGGAGCCATAGGTCACTTGAGGCGAACAGAGAGTGCAGGTGACCAGTGCCTGGGCTCCTGGGGAAACAAAGACATCCTGGAGCTGAGGTTCTAATTATAGGGCTCAAAACAAAAGTGGAAGAAGACAAATTTAGGAAACAGAAAGTGGATGCTCACCTGAGCCAGTAGGAAGGCACTGGCAAAGAGGAAAAATAGGGCTGGAAAACAGTATAAACAGGCACAAGGAAGTGACCTTGTGGCCTGTGAAGCCACTAGACAGGTATATAAAGGGTCCTGGCCCAAGTGTCTCCACACCTGAGCACCTGTCCTCTGCACCTGCTCCTCTGACCTGATCCACTCTCAACCCACCAGAACCATGGGCTGCTGTGGCTGTTCTGGGGGCTGTGGCTCCAGCTGTGGGGGCTGCGGCTCCGGCTGTGGGGGCTGTGGCTCCGGCTGCTGTGTGCCCGTGTGCTGCTGCAAGCCTATGTGCTGCTGTGTGCCAGCCTGTTCCTGCTCCAGCTGTGGCTCCTGCGGGGGCTCCAAGGGGGGCTGTGGCTCCTGTGGGGGTTGCAAGGGGGGCTGTGGCTCCTGTGGGGGCTCCAAGGGGGGCTGTGGCTCCTGTGGGGGTTGCAAGGGGGGCTGTGGCTCCTGTGGGGGTTGCAAGGGGGGCTGTGGCTCCTGTGGCTGCTCCCAGTCCAGCTGCTGCAAGCCCTGCTGCTCCCAGTCCAGCTGCTGCAAGCCCTGCTGCTCCCAATCCTGCTGCTGTGTCCCCTGCTGCTCCCAGTCCAGCTGCTGCAAACCTTGCTGCTGCTCTTCAGGCTGTGGGTCATCCTGCTGCCAGTCCAGCTGCTGTGTCCCCTGCTGCTCCCAGTCCAGCTGCTGTAAGCCCTGCTGCTCCCAGTCCGGCTGCTGTGTCCCCGTCTGCTGTCAGTGCAAGATCTAAAGCTCTGAACCCAAACCTTGGGTTTCTTTCTCAATATTTGGTGAAACCTATATTCTTGTGGTTTCCCTAAATCAGCTCTTTTCACCTGTCCTCTCCTGATGCATCCACAACCTTCTCCTACTTTTCATTCCTACACATACCTCCTTCCTTGACTCATCTCCACCTCTGAGATCTGTCTTTAACCTCATCACTCAGAAATATTTTCTGTAGATGCCTCTGCTTAGAAGCAGGTGCCAGCTGATGCTACAATCAGCTCTTCCAACTTGGGTGGGAGCTGGCTGAGAAGCAAAGTCAGGTCCAGGTTTCTGAGTGAAAATTGAGACTGCTTTAATCTGGCTTCTTAGCCGTAAGGATGCTGGATCCTACTGGGCCACTTTCTGCTCACCTGTAACTCTCCTCTCCCTACAAGAACTTCCTTCTTTCCTGCTGCCTCTAACTCCACTTGTTTAAAACAATAACACTTGTATTTCCCTTTAATAAAATTTATCTTGTCTCTGTAAGCCAGCTGTACACTTGGTGTGATTTTTTTCTTTTCAAACTTTTTCCCATATGGTGACAAATTAGCAACATCCTTGTAAATGGGCTTTTGGATCCACCAACTCTGTTGGCACATTCACAAAGAACCATCCATTGACTCCTATGTTCCCAATGGACACCAAACATCTTCACCCTCTCCGCTCCAAGGATAAGAGAACTCAGCCCCAGCAAAGTGGGCGAGGGAGTCGGCCATGGGAGGTAGAGATGGGCAGCAGGTGCTGGGTGCTGACAACCACCTGAGCAGGGACTAGGCGTGTGCATCCATGTGAGTAAGAGATGGATGACCTTCCCTATCCCCTCACCACCCAGGTCCTATAGAGAACGCTGGTCCTTGGGAAGACGCCAGAACAGGCCAAGTTCAGGGAGAGGAAACATAAGCATCAGGATGCACCTTCCATGTGAGTTACAGTCCACCTTCGATTCAAATACAAAATTAGGATTCTAGACTTCAAACTGGAGTTACCAGAAAGCTACAGCCCTGCTCACAGCACCATGAGACAACAGTCTCCCCCCAGGAGAGGCAAGATCATCTTGGCACAAGGTTGTTTCACACTGACATGCGTGTTGAGACTATCCTCGGAACAGGGAACACAGGCACAGGCACTGTTTTAGAAACTATACCTTTTCCAGGGAGGAGGGGACAAACGTTACATGAGGATGTTCCTCAGCCAAATAAACACTGCATGAAAACACAGAGACACTGTGAGCAGCGAATCCCAATACAGTGTCCAGGAAAACCTAAATGGCTGCAGGTGATGGGCTGAAGAAATCCAGCATGCCCCTGAAGAAAGGATCCTTGAGATAAAAGAGATAAGATGTAAGAGAAAAAGACAAGTTAATCCAGAAATAAAATATCAGACTTTTTCCAAGCATAGTTAGGAGGCAAGGAGAGGGCAAAAATCTGTGCCAGACATCTCGTCTCACCAGGGAACGGGGTTGTTGTTTGTTTTGTGATGTCAAAAGAAAATACGACTTAAGGAATTTGGGTCAAAATCTCAGTAGGGGAATTTTAGAAAGGTGGACGCCCTGCGGGCTCATCTGTATATTCCTACATCCCCACATAAAAACAGACCAGGCAGCTAGACAGGAAAACCAAAATTCCTTGGCTGAAATTTATAACAAGATCAGGTGAACTCCAAGGTACAAATTCTCAAGAGCCACAAGTTCCCTGTGGTATCAGCATCTCTGCAGGAGAAAGCAAAAGGAAGCAAAGGGACATGTGAGAGAGCTGAAGGCAGGACAGCCTCAGAAGAACCACTGGTCTATGTCAGAAAGCATGGTGTGTGCCTGGAGTTTAGCATCTGAACCTGGACGGCTTTCCCCACCGTGAAGGGGAGTGGCTTTAGGGGACTTCAGTGAGTCCTTAGGGCAAGAGATGGGCAACAGAAAGAAACTCGACCCGACAGACCAACAAGTCGCCTGCCATTTCAAAACAAGCTAATAAACAACCAGAGGAACATAAACAAGACAAAGGAACAACATAAGACAGAACACCAAGTTTGGATGAGGGGAAACCCCTCATGGGAAAATGAGAGATAGAAGGAAAATCACTCCAGAAATCAAGACTAAAATGAAGGAAACACGGCAAATGAAAAAAACACATTTTAAGGTCAAAATGAATGAGATAAAAAGGATTCAAGAGAGAGTGATGAATATTGAACACAGGCAAAGAAGATCCCAAGTGTTAAGCGTGGTCCTTGGGGAGAAAGGAAGCTGTGTGGGACAGTCACACGATGAAATCAACCTGAAAAGGCACGAGGAAGGAGAGGAGAGAAAGACTGACAGGCTGAATCTATATTAAATACAAAATAAGAGGCAGGTTTAAAACCAAATGTGTCAGAAATTACACTAAGTAGAAATGGACAAAAATATGCTACCTTAAATACAAAGATTGCTGGAGTAGATTTGCTTTTAGTCTAATTTCATACCAATTCAAAAGCCACATTTAACCAAAGTATAGAGAAAGGTTAAAAATTTTAAAATGGGGAAAGATATGCATGCAAACAAAGCTCTGTCAATAGCAGGCCAAACAGAAACAAAAAGCCCCAAAGAGTTACTGGAGAAGACGAGTATCGCTTCCATAAACTAAGAGTTCCCACCACTTAAAATTTGCGTGTACGGAACGAAACAGCCTTAAAAAAGGAAGCAAAGCAGAATGGGACAAACTATGGAATGAAGTGGACCAAACCATAATCAGAGTGGAAGACTCTGAGGTTCCTTCTCCGTATTTTATACACAAGCGACAAGAAACATGGGGCAGATGTGGGGGATCTGGGCCCCCAAGTTAACAAACTGACCCAATAGGATTCATGGCAAGTGTTGTGCCACCAACTATACAATTCCACTCTTCTAAGTGCATGTAGAGCAGTCACAAAAATGAACGAAGCCTTGCCATGAAGCCTCAGCATGCACGGTGAATTCTATAAGTCACGTCGCCAGCTAATGGGTCCTCCCTGTTTATTACTTACCTTTTCTCCTTCATCCTCAGGCCAACCCCACCACCCTCCACAGACACCTGTCCGCACACCCTTCTCTATCACCTTCTGGAAATGTGTTTCCACATGTGGGCATACAGTCATGACAAGTAGTATTTTCCTAGAATGGGTGTTTATTTTTATTCATGGGGGGTTTAAAGCTTGTTCTATTTCTCAGTATTTTTTTTTTAAGCAAATCTGAGATTGATTTGTTTTGCTACATAAAAATACAATAAATTATTTCTGGCCACTAAATCGTATTCCGTTATATACATAGACCATGTTGTGAGAGTTCAGTGCCCTTTTGGGAGCTCTTTGCTGAGACAATACACCGTAATTAATATCCTTCTTCCTTAGCATCTGTATGAGTGTTTCTCTGGATAGAATCTGCACGTCAAAGGTACGCATGTACTCCACTCACGAAATCCCACCAGGCTGTATGAGCATTCTTCTGGGGTACATACAGGGGGACAATCTACTTGTCACAAGGAAGAGATAATACCCCATATCAAAAATGCTGACAGAGTTCTCCCTCTCTTCAAAAACACAGTGGTATTTTGTTTTAATTTGGTTTCCTCTGGGGGCACCTGGGTGGCTCCATCAGTTAAGTGTCTGCTTTCAGCTCAGGCCATGAGCCCGCAGTCCTAGGATGGAGTTTGTGCTGGTCTCCCGGCTCAGCAGAGCATCCGCTTCTCCCTCTCCCTCTGCCATTGCCCCCGCTTGTGCTCTCTGGCTCCCGTTCTCTGGCTCTCTCTCTCTCTCTCTCTCTCTCTGTGTCAAATAAATAAGTAAAACTCAAAATAATAATAACAACAACAACTTGCTTTCCGCTGATGAAAATCAGGGTGACCGTCTCTTTGTGTTCTTATTGGCCGCGTGTGAACGCTCACTTCCCAGTCTCTGTCCATTCCCTGGTGGTTTGCAGTTCCTAGTACAGTCTAGACATTAACCCCTTAGTGATTACAAGCAGCAAGTGTCTTCCCCTGAAAGTCCAACCATCTTTTTATGTTGTTCCACAGTGACTGCCACTGAACACAAATGTATATAATTCTGATGCAGTTAAATCCACCATTTTCCTAACTATTACTTGTGCTCTGGGATCATATTTAAGAATTCCTTTCCTACCCTGAGCATAATAACCATAACCTCCAACAGATACTATCTCCTACACTTTGTATTTTCTCCTTCGCTTTTACATATACTTTAAGACCTTAAATCCATCTGTATTTTGGGGGGTGCGGCATTACCATCTAATTTTAATTTTCTTTTTTTTAAGATTTTTTTTATTTATTTAACGGACAGAGATCACAAGTAGGCAGAGAGGCAAGCAGAGAGAGAGAGAGTGGAGGACACAAGCTTCCCGCTGAACAGAACTCTGGGATCATGGCCTGAGCCAAAGGCAGAGGCTTTAACCCACTGAGCCACCCGGGCGCCCCTAATTTTAACTATCTGTATAGAGTGAGCCACCTTCCCCATTCAATTTCCTCATTCAAAAGTAGAGTTCCCAAATACATGGGCCTTTTATGGGTTCTTGTTCTGTATCTTCATCTATTTATCTGTTCCTATGTTAGCAGCAAGCTTTTATTAGATAAGAATTTATTCTATGTTTATTTTATATTTAATAATATCTGGCAGATATTTTGCTTATTATTCACAATTGCCTCAGTTATTCATGAACTTTGCACATAAATTTTAGATCTGTGGGAGAAATTCCAAAATTAAATCCTGTGGAATTCCAACTAAAATCGCACGGAATACATGGACTAACACGGGAGAAATTAATGTTTTATAATGCTGTCTGGCTATCCACGAACATGGTATACTTCTCCATTTATCCAATTCTTTATGGCTCAGAAGAAGGAAAGAAAGAGAGAGAGAAAGAGAGGGAGAGATGGAAAGAGAGGTGGGAAGGAAGGAAGAAAGAAAAAGATTGTTAGGGGCGCCTGGGTGGCTCAGTGGGTTAAAGCCTCTGCCTTCGGCTCAGGTCATGATCTCAGGGTCCTGGGATGGAGCCCCGCATCGGGCTCTCTGCTCAGTGCGGAGCCTGCTTCCTCCTCTCTCTCTGCCTGCCTCCCCGCCTACTTATGATCACTCTGTCAAATAAATAAATAAAATCTTTAAAAAAAAAAAAAAAGAAAGAAAGAAAAAAATTTTTACAGTTTCCCCACAGAAGTCTCAGGCATTCTTTATCAATTAGTTCTTAGATATGTAATGTTTTGTTCACACTTTAAATAACTTATTTCCCACTAGATTTTCTCATTATTTGTGGTGAATAAGAATATGAGATTAATTCACAATAACACACTGGCATGCACTGAAGGGGACAATGGTGAGTGTGGGTGGAGAACAGGGGCTCCCACCCATGCTCAGGGTGAAGAGCAGCCCAGCCCAAGCCCCTCCACTCCAAAGTGCAGGAGGGCTTTTAGGCAGGAAAGTGGCATAAGCTGTCAAATTGCAAAAGAAAGGAAACAAAAGGTCCAACAATGGGTAAAGGGATGAATCGATGGTTGTAGCTTCAGGAAGAAAATAGGTTAACTAGAGCCGTACAAACCACCTAGAGAAATCTCTTTACTACAACCACTGCATTTTGCAAAAGCAGTTTTCAGGAGAAAAGTAGTGCATTACCACTTACTATACTAAGTTTAAAGCCTGCAAAATAATGTTTCAAGAACACACGTAATATGTTTATTAAGCATGTGAAGACCACATGGGACTAACACTTTCCGATTCAGGAACTTGCCTAGGGTAGGAGGAAACAATGCGGGAAGAGGCGTGGACAGGGATTCACCCATCTTCCTACTGTTTTCATAACTCGGACATTTTTACATGTTTTTTGATGTGTTATTGCGTATACCCCTTGTACAGCTAAAATAAACCACTGTTAATCAAGTGACACTCTGCAGTTAAAGGGAATGAGCTGAACCCTTGCAAGGGATGGGGAACTCCCTCAAGTCTCGACATGGATTCTGGGAGGGGCTAGGTCCCAACGAGTAGCCAATAGCAGCTAATGGCACATAGACTTTACACCAGAGGCTGATGTCTAGAGGAAAACAGGAAGGGAGATCCTAAACATAGCACAAACAAGAACCAGGAAGTGACCATGTGGCCAGCATCACACCTCACACTGGGGCAGGTGTATATAAAGGGCTCCCGGCCCAGGAGGCCCCACACCTGAGCACCTGTCCTCTGCACCTGCTGCTCTGACCTGCTCCACCCTCAACCCACCAGAACCATGGGCTGCTGTGGTTGTTCCGGGGGCTGTGGCTCCAGCTGTGGGGGCTGTGGCTCCGGCTGTGGGGGCTGTGGCTCCAGCTGTGGGGGCTGCTGTGTGCCCGTGTGCTGCTGCAAGCCCGTGTGCTGCTGTGTGCCAGCCTGTTCCTGCTCCAGCTGTGGCTCCTGTGGGGGCTGCAAGGGGGGCTGTGGCTCCTGTGGGGGCTGCAAGGGGGGCTGTGGCTCCTGTGGGGGCT
>NC_081557.1:1073926-1086301 GCF_022355385.1 Mustela nigripes | reverse complement strand
CCAAGGGGGGCTGTGGCTCCTGTGGGGGCTCCAAGGGAGGCTGTGGTTCCAGCTGTGGGGGCTGTGGCTCTGGCTGCTGTGTCCCCGTCTGCTGCTGCAAGCCCGTGTGCTGCTGTGTCCCAGCCTGTTCCTGCTCCAGCTGTGGCTCATGTGGGTGCTCCAAAGGGGGTTGTGGCTCCTGTGGCTCCTGTGGCTGCTCCCAGTCCAGCTGCTGCAAACCCTGCTGCTCCCAGTCCAGCTGCTGCAAGCCCTGCTGCTCCCAGTCCAGCTGCTGCAAGCCCTGCTGTTCCCAGTCCAGCTGCTGCAAACCCTGCTGTTCCCAGTCCAGCTGCTGCAAACCTTGTTGCTCTCAGTCCAGCTGCTGTGTCCCTGTTTGCTGCCAGTGCAAGATTTGATTTTCCATTTTCACAGGGACTCTTACCAAAGGCAGGGCCATCCCGGGTCCGAGTCATGGATTCCAGCACAGCCATATCTGCCTTCTCCCTGAATGCCTGATCCAGACCCTCCTCCAAGCCGGTATTCTGTCATCCCCTCCTCCCTTGCTCACTGTGAGCATTTCTCTTTGAGTTCCTCCAAGAAAATACAATGGACACTTGTATCCAAGAATGACCTCCAAGACTTCCCCTTTCCCAGAACCTGGAGCCCTTTCCCAGGCACCTGCAGAAGTGGCGCACCCCAAGCCCTGCCTGCCCAGCACCTTCTGCAGCAAGAACGTCCAAGCAGGGGCAGCACGAGGATTCCTCAGCTCTGCTCGGTCTGCAGGCACCAATTTCTCAGCTATCTGTCTTTGAAGCATCTAATAAAGCCATTGTCCCCAAACCCCACCACTGTGTCAATGTGTGTATGTTTCCATCTCTCTGGTGGGAGGGGGAGGTGAACTGGAATAACATGTCTGCCCATGCTCAGTTCCTGGACCTGCTCACAGGCCCCCTGTCCTAGGCTCCCAGAGTGCCCTTGGCAAATGCTGATCTGCTCCCCATCTGCAAACACTCGGGGTGTTTCCTACAGCTGACTAGCTGAGAAGCCTTGAATCAATCATTCTTCCCAGAACCTTTTCCACACCTGTAAAATAGGTTGCTGACAAAGCGCCTTCCTCATAGTTCAGGCATGGTAAAGCAGCCATCCTAGATGGACTCCATCCTGATGGACAGCCGGCCTCCTCCAGGCTCCATGCTGAGGAGGTAGGCATGGCCCTGTTGTCTTTCCTAAAGCAATCTTACCAAAATGAAATCACCTCCAACTGTCTCCTGTGTGGATCTGGCAGTGTGCTACACACCAAATGCTTGCAGCAGCCCCAGCCTACAGATGTAAAATGAAGCACAAAGAGACTACGTGCAATAAGGAGCCCAGCGTCATCATTGACGTTGGGCCGCTGACAGTTTTCAGGGGCTCCCCACAGCCAGGCAGCCAATGAGAAAGCCCACTGCCACTGGCAGGGATGTTCAAACCATTCAATCTCTAGCCTGTATGGGAACCCTAAGCCTACACCCACCCCTAACCATGAGAAAAACAAAAGCACATTCCTCTCTTCACTCGTCTTTCCAAACCAGCTTGGGTGTCTGCCCTGCTCACCCAGAGTCTAGGTAAGTAATAAACCTTTTCCGACCCTCTTGGTGTATGCGCAGTGTCATCGGTCTCATATCTGCACCACTTTGGGGTAGAGACTTGATCCTTCCCCCATGAGGCAACCACAAGATAGTAACACCTTGTCCATACTTCAAATGTAGAGAGCTACAGAGCCAGGACTGAAAACCAAATAGTCCGTTTCTCAGTCCACCCTCCTAACCCCTCAACTATGAAGGTTTATGATGATGCATAAAAGCTTTCCACTTCTAGAGGGAATGTAGTATTTATGGAAGGTTGACAATCCTATTGCAGCAACTAGGAAAGGCCAAACTAGTTTCAAAACCCATAGAGTAAAAGATGCTAGCAAATTGTATGTGGTGTGTATTTTATCACAATTTGTAAAAAGTGGAACACATATATAATATTAGGGCACTGTAGAATCAGGGAGGACCAGAAAAAAGTAAGTCTCACAAGGGAAAGCTCTCTGAGATGAACTAAGGATCAACCACCACATGTTCTACCATTGGGGAATTAGACACTTCCGGGTGTGGGCTGATCATCAGATGTGATCCAGAAGGAGGGGCTCTACAGGGAAAAAGAAAATCCACAGAACTTGCCATTGCCGCCAGGGCTGGTGTAGAAAATTGGGACATTTGCTAAGTCCAGGGCTATGAGAGCCACAAAACTTTACCTGAGGCTTCTACAGGTGAAGTGAAATGTCCTGAACCTCATTGTACTTAGCACACAATGTCCTTCTAGAGAAAAACGTTTCTGCCTCAGACACAAGACACATGTCCCATAAGACATTTTCCAAATATTGAAGTTGACTGAGCAGAAAATTAAAGAGCTAAGTTGAAAATATTTGAGGAAAAGTACAGAGGTCCCCACAGCCTTGCAGCCCTGAGGAGATAGAGAGGACCCAGGCTGTTCACCAGACACCAGAAGAGCCACACCTAGAAGGCTCACAAGCACAGTGAGCCCAAACCCAGCCCAGTCTCTACTGGATTGGAGTGTTCAGCTTCTTGCCTTACCAGGATAAGAGAGGAAAGGCCAAGTGCCCCATTAGATGGTATCAACTAGATCCTCCCTAGCCCTCTTATACAAATATCCAGCACACACTCAAAAAGTCTGGATAGAGGAAGTGGCAGGAAAATGTGATCGATAATGGAGAGGAAAATGAACAACAGAAGCAGGGCCACAGATAAACCATATACTGGAGTAAGCAAACATAAATTTTAAATAGCTATGATAAATATGTCAAACGAAATAAAGGAAAAGGTAAGCAAAATGGATGAAAAGATTATCTTTTTCAGCAAAGAATTAGAATATATTTTAAAACGTTCAATGGAAGAACATCCTTATACTGAAAAATGCAGTATCTGAACTACCTAAAACTAATGACTCATTGGGCGGGTTGGACAACAGAAACCAGGTTTAGAGAACACAGATATACACCAATGGGAAATACCCTGACTGAAGCAAAGAAAGAATAAACACAGAGAATAGAAAGAGTACAAAACATGAGACACAGGGAACCGCTTAAAACCTGCTTTGGACTCCCAGAAGGAGAGCAAGAAATAATAGAGTGAAGGCCGTACAAAGAGAACATGATATAATATTTACCCAGAATTGTTGAAAACCATGAATCTACAGATCTAAGAAGTTGGGCAAACTCACAGCAGAATGAATAAATAGAAAACCACAGGGAGGCATACCATGGGAAATCTTCCAAGCACCAAAGATCAAGAGAAAACTATTAGAGCAACAGGAGAAAAAGAACAGGTTATCTTTGGAGGAACAACCATAAGAGTGACGGCTGATTTTTAAATAGAAGTGATAGAAGCCAGAAGACATGGAAGAGCAGAAAGAAAAAAATACCCACCAACCTAGAACTTTACATCTAACGAAAATAATCCTCAAAATGCAACTGAAATAGAGTTGTTTTCAGATGAGAGACATTATCACCAAAAGATCTATACCACAGGAAATAAGGCTGGAGGAAAAGAACCCCCTAGTGAAGCATGGGACTTCAGGAATGAGCAGAGAGCATTGGAAACTGCAAATATGTGGGTAAGTACAAAAGAAAATTAACTGCTTAAAACACCATATTAATGTCCTGTAAGATATTTAACATTTTTGGAAGTAAAATATAGAGGATAAATGGAATTAAACAGATTCACGGTTCTTGCCTTGTTCAGAAGTCATAAGACTACAAATTGGTAGTTTATTATAATAAGTCAAGGACATGGGGGTGCCTGGGTGGCTCAGTGGGTTAAAGCCTCTGCCTTCGGCTCAGGGCATGATCCCAAGGTCCTTGGATCGAGCCCCGCATCAGGCTTTCTGCTCAGCGGGGAGCCTGCTCCCCTCCCCCCGCCTGCCTCTCTGCCTGCTTGTGATCTCCGTCTGTCAAATAAATAAATAAAATCTTTAAAAAACATAAGTCAAGGGCACGAAATATCATCTCTAGGATAACCACTAAAGACTAGTACAGGAATATAGAACTCAACGGATGGCTAATAGAGAAATTGAATGAATAAAGTCCAAAAGAAAGCAAAAAAGAAGCAAGAAAGGAACAAAGTAGAGGTGGAAGAAATGGATACTTAACCAGCTGCTAATAAACATGAGCAGAGTCCATGGTCAGAGGCTGAGGGACACCCAAGTAGGGCCATGAGTGTTGCTGGCTCTCCTACAGCACAGGGCCTGGGAGAGCTTCTGGTCTCCAAGGAGAGAGCATAGCTGCACCCTTTCCTGACAGCCACAATCATCCCTGAGGGCAATGACCCCCACGAAGTCCTGAGACACAGACCTACAGAGAGCAGGAGAGGAGCCAGCCAGCCCTCCGGGTCACAGGCCAGGGAACAGAGATGGTCTGGATGCCCAGGGACTGGCAAAGGTCATGCCCTCCCAAGTGTTGGCCACAAGCAGGCATCACCCACAGTCCACTCTGCAGACTTGCAATTTGCATTTCTGTTTAATGCTCACAGTAGGGCCAACCCAGAGAGATAGCCTCAACACTGATAAAATCCCACAGACGCCATGGGGGGGGGGGGGCATCCCAAGCCTGAGCGCTGAGGCTGCTCGCGATGGGCCATGTTGGCCACAGACAGGCATCCCGAGGGCAAGCTGTTCACCTGACAACGACCGATGAACCGATAAGGAGCATCCCACCTTGTCAGCCCCAGAGGTCCTGAGCCCTGGGAGGCTGTGAAGATTTAGGGCCTAAAATGTCCTGGATAAAGATAGGTGTCCCCTGCCCCAAACCATGCAGTCTCCTTAGTGTTACGCAAACTGTGGACAGGAGCACGAATACACCCCCCAAGGGACCTAGCCATGGCCGTACCACACGGTAGAGGCGGTGATTCAAAGAGCAGGTCCCCAGAGAGCAAATACATGAGGCACCCAGAAATGTGGGCCACGTGCGGAGCCATGGGAGGCCCCAAGGGGGCATCAGGCACCTTTCAAACCAAAAGGGCTGCCTCAAAGCAAAATCCTCATGGAGGTCAGGTGCCCTCTGCCCAAGGAATTGAGAGCCAGTGTTTGCCTGAGAACAGATCCCTCTGTGGGCACCCCTACTCCCAGACTCATGGCCCTGTGTCCTCATTCGATGGTCTGCAGGGGAAGGGGATGGGCATGGGGCTGAGGTCTCTTGGCCGCAGGGAGATGAAGGTCTCGTGGCCGGGCAAGTGTACAATGGGCCAGACGCTGCAGATCTCCGTGTCTGTGTCAAATATGATGGCCAGGGGAGTCACCCAGTGGTGGTGGAGGGAGCCTCCCGGAGGACAGCTTTGTGGCCAGGGGCGGAGAACGGCTCATTCAGATTGGAAAACTAGAATAGTCTCCTTAAAGTTGGTTAACAGGATGGTTACAGGACCCCGCTTGTAACAACCCTCCCCCCAGTGTCCGCTGGCCCCTCACCAGCCTGGTCCCTCGCCTCGCTTCCAGACAGGGCCAGCCCCAGGTCTGACCTTCAGCAACAGGAGTCCCAGGAGACTCTGCACGCTGCTCCAACTTTACTGGACCCACGAAGCTCCGGGCCCTCCAGTGGCCTCCTAAAAGAGCTGATTTCACACACAGTGCAAGTTCAGGGAAGTCGGTTCCCCGTGAAGTGAGCTCTCATCTACGAGAACAGAACACAGGAGGACAAAGTGCTCTCCCTTCTTCCTCCATGAAGACTGCCCTGAGATGCGGTGTCTCCATGAGGCCTCCCGGGGCTGGCCTGCGTAGACAAGCAGCCTGCAGTAGACAAACTCCCGCCGCACTCCGGCTTCCTTTGTGGCAACCCTTCGACAGCCGCACCGGCGCTCAGCTTTGCCTCTGGCTGCTTTGCAGGCAGCTCAGGCTGAGACTCTTACCGTCCCCAGGGACATCTGACATTATGATGGAGGGACACTAGCCAATGCAACGTGACAAGGAAAAGAATGGGTGACGTCGGCCTCGGAAAGAAACAAGTGTGGGGCCCACAGATGTGTGATGGGCTACTTGGAAAGTCCACGTGAGTTGACAGGTAATCTGGTGGAACGAAATGAGGGAATTCAGGAAGGCTGGATCAGAGCCGTCGAGCAAGTGACAACGCATCGGAAACGAGGATTTTACCGACAGCCCTTCCCGACAGCAACAGAAATCACAAGGCAAGTAGAAGTGTATTTCACAGGCATGGGACATTTAAAAGCCAAACCTGCGTGTGGATGAGAGGAGCCAACAGTGTTCTCCAAATTAAGCTACCAGTTCAATGCAGCTGCGGCCACAAGGCCAAATGTTGACGAGGTCATTAAAAAACGGGCCTTTCACAACCCACCGGCGGGCGATTATTGTATTCCCGCTTTGAGAGCAGTTCAGCAACGTCCCGAAAGCTAAAGGCAAGCGTAGCCTGTAACCCGATGACCGCACTTCTGGGCACACACCTCAGAGAGATCCGGCCCAAAAGCCCTGGGACAGAATCTCTCAGACTGATCTACGAACGGCAGTTTCTTGTAAGTCAAAGCTGCACCTACCATGTGACCCAGCGGCCACACGCCTGCGTACTTACTCTGGAGACATGAAAACTTCTATTAGCCCAAAACCTGCACAGGGATGTTTGTAACAGCTTTATTCATAATCTCCAAAAATTGAAAAGACCCCCAGTGCCTGTCAGCAAGTCCTGGGTACGCTCTGTTTCTAAATTCGCCACCATTTACTTCCCAGCAGTAAAAAGGACCGAGCTACGGACACACCCAGCAACTTGGATGAGACCGAAGCCTCGGGGTGCCCGAAGTTTCGATGCGGCGCCACTCCGTCCCTCTGATGCTTCTCAGAAGGACGGAACAATATCGATGGAGACAGACCAGGGGCTGCCAAGGGGCAGGAGGGGGAGGAGGGTGTCCCCACAAAGAACTAGCATGAGGGATAGTCTTCGGGTGACAGAGCAGTCCTGTACCCTGATTATGAGGATGGGCTTGAATCTAAGTAGGTGTCAAAACCCAAAAGAGTCAAGTTGGCTGAGATGGTGAGAAACTGGGACCCTTGGGCCTTGTTGGTGGAAATTGAAAACAGAGCAGCTGCTGTGGGAGACGGTCGGATGGTTTCTGAGTTGTTAAACATGTACATCACAGGGTCTGGTCATTCCACATCGGGGTATATCCCCCAAAGAGTGGAAAGCAGAGCCTCATACAGATACTGGTACACTGGGGCGCCTGGGGGGCTCAATTGTTAAGCCTCTGCCTTCGGCTCAGGTCACGATCTCAGGGTTCTAGGATCGAGCCCCGCGTCTGGCTCCCTGCTCAGTGGAGAGTCTGCTTCTCCCTCTCCCTCTCGCTCTGCCCCCCGCCCCCCACCCCTCTGCCCCCCGCCCCGCTCCTGCTATCCCTCTCTCTCACTTGCTCTCGCTCTATCTCAAGTAAATAAACACAATCTCTAAAAATAAATACTGGTACACAGATTTTCACCGCAGCATTATTCACAGTAGACAAAGGTGGACACAACCCAAGAAAGAGTCCGTGGACAGAGGAATGGATACGCAAAATCTGGAATACTATTCCGCCTTAAAGAGGAAGGAGATTTCATTTTTTTTTTTTCTGACACCCGCGACGGCACAGACGAACCTGGAGGACGCGACGCTCAGTGTAAGAAACCAGACACGAAGGACCCATCCGGCAGGATTCCGCGCATGAATCCTGGAGGAGTCGAATTCACAGACTTAGAAAGTTGAATGGTGGGGGCCAGGGGCCGGGGCAGGGACAACGGGGTTTAGCATTTAACGGGGACAGAGTTTCAGTTTGGCAAGACAACGAAGTCTGGACAGGGTTGCTGGCGATGGTTCCACAGGGTGTGAGTGCAGCTCGCCCCTGAGCCGTCCACTTAAAAATGGCTAAAATGCAACTTTTCTATTATGCGTATCTTATCACAATAAAAAAGTCAATGACTCAGGGTTACTACACGGTAATTTGAAAAATTAAATAAAATGACGCAAAAAAGGAAAAACCAGAAACTGAATGTGCATACAGATCCTCTGAATTTGTTAAAACACAGAGTCTGGCATAGCAGACTTGGGTGGGGGCCGGGAGTCCGGGTTCCTAACACAGTCACGGGTGGTGCGGACACAAGCTGCTGGGGACGACCGTGACTTACACAGTGCTAGTGACCGGAATGTTCCTTGCAACACTGCTGCGTGTCGAAAAACTTGCAAGCAAGCTACGTGTCCATCGGTAGAGGAATGGCTAAGTGAGGGTCTGCTCATTCAGCGCCCACCCGGCCGGCAGCTCACGTGCATGGCGTCGGCTCGCCCGCATCAACCAGGATAAACAGGCCGGAACGTGGGCGGAAAAAGTGAATCGAAGGACTGATGTTGTGCTGTGACACTTATCCATGAATATTGAAAAGCACACAAGATCCGATCGTGGGCTGCGTGCAAGACCGTTCACTGATACAGACAGAGGCCAGAACACAGCCGGCACCCTGAACCTGGGCTCCGGACGGGCCAGGACAGACCTGGGGAGCCCCCAGGATGCAGACTGTTGTTTTTCTAACCTGAATCAAAACCGGAAAACTGCTGACATGGTCGGGTCCAGGAGCTAGATGTTTGTTACAGCATCCTCCGTGTTTCTCAGGGTGTTTTGGCTTTTTTCTAGATCATGATTAAAACCCAAGAAAGAAAATCATCTTTAATGTGTTATGAGAAACAGAGAAGGTGCTGCCCATTGTGCTGGTCGTTTAATAGCCAAAATATGGAGATAATCTTCCATATAACTCCATAAAATTCCTTCAAATACCAATGGACGTGCCTAAAATGCGACACCACCCGGACACGTGTCACCTGGTGGTGGCAAAGCAGGTCCCTAGATCAACCCGAAAAGCACTTCCTGCAGCTGAAGAAACGGGCGACCCTGTCTGCAGAGTTCGAAGTTCGAAGTTCGGGGACAGGCAGCGCTGACTGCTAGGTCAGAAGGTGAGGGACAGCTGGCTGGGAGGGGGGTAGGGAACTTCCCGGGGTGCGGGGAACGTTGGAGCCCTCACGAGGGTGGTGGTAACACCGGGGCACACAGTTGTCCGAGCCCACCTCCTTGGACAAGGGCGATGGGCATTTTATTGTTAACAATGACGACTTAAAAAAAAAAAAAAAAAGAGTCAGGTCGTGGGAAGAGCAAGGCCATGGATACGCGCTTAGCGGGAGTCTCCGGTGGAAACGCTGAGTTGCAAATGAGCGTGAAAAAGCGGACCCCACTCGTCTTCTGGCGCGGAGAGACTGTCGTAAGGAAAGCCGGCCCTGGGCACCGTCCCCGAGGCTGGTCGGGCGCGGCCGGGCGGCAGAGGGCGCGCACGGACCGACCTTCCAGCTGCGCCCGCACCTGCCGGACTCCCGCACCCGCCGCGGGGGCGGACGCGACCCGCCCAGCTCCGGGTGCTGCTCCACAGCTGGGAGCGCGGACCCCCGGAGCCGCGATCACCCAGCGGGCAGCCGTACTTGGACCTGGCCCCGCATGACACGGGGGCCACTGGCTGGGGAGCTGGAGACCCCGGGAGGGGTTCCCTTCCACGCACCACCCGGGGCTCCGACCGCAGCCCTCCCCAAGTCGCCCCCGCCCCTCCACGTTGCGCCCCTTGGAGCAGGAGTCTCGGCGTCCTGGAGGAGAGCCAGGGGAGGGAATTTAGCCCCGGGACTGGGAAGAACCTAGGACAGAGCTAGTGGCCTTGGAAAACCACAATACCTCCCTAACCCTGGCCCCACCGCTGGAAAACTCCAGGTTGTAAGTGCTCGTTCCCAGGAGAAGTGACAGGATCATAAAATAATTATGGCCCAAACACGGCTCCCTGGCCAGGCAGCGCCCCAGAAAGCTGCAGGCCACCCCCACCCATTCACCTACTCTGGCTTCCAGAAGGAAGAGAGGCCACCATCACCTGCCCCTCCGTTTACTGCCGTCTGCTCAGGCTCAGAGAGGAGCTGCCCAGGGCCCCGCCAGCCTTCTTTGGGGGCAACGGGCACTCCCAGGCCACCTGCGGGCCCTGGCCATCTCTGCGCTGAGCAGAAGAGGAACCCGCTTGGACACCGTCCACCTTCCTCCTTTCCTGGGCTCATCCCGGGCCTGGACAGGGAGCAAGGCCAGCGCCTTCAGCTAAAGACTGACAACCTCCCAACTTCTGTCAATCCCAGGCCCTCTGGCTCTGGCTCTGCTCCCCAAAGGTCGTGTGTGTTCCCTGCAGCCACCTGGCCCCATCTGAGGCGCAGCCAGAATCCTCCTGTCCCTTCCGAGGGCACACCACTTTTCAGACAGGAGTGAGCCAAACGCAGCAAGGCCCCACTGCGTGGCCCCCCCAGCACTGACCTGGACACGCATCTCTCGAGCTCAGGGTCTGCCCCGGCCAGGACCTCTCCTCCGCAGGGCCCTCTTCCTCCAGGCTCCAGCTAGGGACAGAGAAAGAGGAAGGACCTGAACCCAGCCCCAGCCCCCAAATAGCCCCTGGGTTCCCAGCGCTTCCTTCCAGGACAGGCCTGTTTGTCTGTGACTTTGGCTCTGTGCCAGGAACACCCCCCCCCCACGCACCCCATATACAAAGATCCTGACATTCTTCCAGCCAGCAAGGAAGGAGGCCCCGGGCATTTCCTAAACACCTCCTCTGCGAAGCTTGGAGGTCACAGGTGACAGTGCCTGCTCTCCAGAACTGAGGACCAGAAAGGGGCCCCCAGAACCCCAGCCAGTGCCCGCCTGCAGCCCAGTGCCCTCCCGCAGGCCCACACAGAGCTCTGGGGTCCTGAGTGTGCCTTTTCTCCGACTCCTCATTCAACCAGGGATAGCTAAGAGTTGCCTCCCAGCTCCCTCCTTCCAAGGGAAGGGGCTGCACTCCCTGGGGGCCGAAGCCCTTCTAGGAGCCCCAAGGAGGCCCTGGGAGACCTGCCAAGGCCAGGGGACTCCAGGCTGGAAGAAAGATCACCCTCACTCACCATCAGGGGGCCTTAGAGGAGGGGGTTTAGAAACATCAGAGCTGTCTAGTCACCCCCCCCCCAATAATTACTTTCAAAGGTTCCCATCAGCTCATGGGCCGGGGTCTTTATCCTCTCTCTCAGAGCTAACCCCCTAGTGCCTGGCACAGGGCTGGCCCCAGAAGGCGCTGGCTCGGAGTAAGTACCTGGTGAATCAGTAGTGCAGGAGGGCATCTCCTTTCCTGGCTCTGCTGGCTTCTGCTCCCTGGCCTCCTCCAAGTCTTTCCTGCCTGGGGGTTGTGGGGGGGGGGGGCGGTCCCTCCTGCACCTTGGGTGCCTCCACAGCCTCCCCTCACTGCCTGCATGTCACCTCCTGGGGTGGCCTCCAGACCGCACACCCCCTTGTGTCTGGCCCCTGTTTGTTTCCGGCCCAGCCCTGCTCAAGGTGTAATTACCTATGTTGTGCCCGCTCTGGACTCCCAGCGCCCGGTCCCCAGCGCACCGAGGTCGCCTGGGGGCAGCCCCTCACTGGGGGTGGGGAGAACACACACGGTCAGAGTGGACCCCGATGAGCGCTGGTTAGGGGCGGTTTTTCCCTGCAAGCGCCAGGGGCTGGAGGGGATCTGGCTCGGGGACCAGCTCGGGGACAAGCTCGGGGACAGCGCTGCACTGGGGACTCCCAGAGAACAGATGTGTGACCCGACGCAAACCCCCTAGCCTCTGGGCTTCCAGTTTCCTGCCTAGCGACGCGGAAACCCAGCTTCCCACCCCCGGGGTCGTGGAAAGGGTCGGCGTGGGTGCTGCAGGGGAAGTGCCGGCCGAGCCTAGCGCCCCGCGGGCCCCCGAGGCTGGCGAGCGCCCCTCGAGGCCTGCAGGCCCCGCGCGAACAAAGGCTGGGGGCGCGGGAGGCGGCGCCAGCTCGGACCCGGCCGCCGCGGAGAGAAAGCCCTCGCGCCGGGACCCGTGCAGCCGGCCCTTCCCCGGGCGTGAGCGCCGCGGGCCCGGCTTCCCCGGGCGGCGGGGCCGGGCGCGAGGCCGGGAAGGCTTCCCGGAGGCGGGGGCCCCCGGCGGCACGGGAGGGACGCCGTGCGGTCCCTTTAAGAGCCGGTGCAGGGCGAGGGGCGGAGGGCAGAGGGCGGAGGGCGGCGGCCCGCCCGGCCCGCCGCCCCCCCGCGGCCGCCGCCTCTGATCTGCACCCGCGGCCCCGCTCCGGCTGACGTCACCTGCCCTCGAGCCGCGCGCGCTGATTGGCTGCAGGTGACGTCAGGGCCTTTTTCGCTCGGCATGACCTCATCCCCGCCGGCGGCCCCGCCCTCCGCCCCGGGCCTGTCACTCGCGGCCGAGCGCGGCGGCCGAGCCGGCTCCGCGCCCCCCGCCCGGACGCCGGAGCCCGAGCCGCGCCGGAGCCGCACCGGCCG
>NC_081557.1:1059579-1073526 GCF_022355385.1 Mustela nigripes | reverse complement strand
ATGGGCGGCGCGGCCGAGCGGGCGCGCTGAGCGGGCGCGGGTCCCCGTGCGCCCCGGACGCGAGCGACGGCGAGGTGAGCGGGGGCGCCGAGCGGGGACGCGCGGGGCGCGGGCAGGGGCTCGGCCCGGGGGGGCGCTGCGTCGGGAGCGCTGGGGCGGCTGCACCCGGCGGGCGCCCGGGAGGAGGAGGCGGCCGCGAGGTGAGCGACCCGGCTCCGGGGGGCGCCGCGGACCGGCGGGGGAAGCCCTTCGCGCGCCTCCCGCAGAGCCCGGTGGACCCCGGCCCGGGCCCCGCGCCCCCCACCGCGCTTCGTCGCCTTTCTCCTCGAAATTCCTTATTTCGGGGGGGAGGAGCGTGCAGTGAGGACCCAGGGCCTTGGCCCCTTGCGATCCAGCGTGGGTCTGTATGGAGCCCTGCGAGGGCCCCAGACCCAAGGATGGCCCCCACCCCGCCATGTCGGCCCCAAACTGGAGAAGGTCGTCCCTGCCCCCGCGGGTTGGGGATGCAGGCCTTGAGCAAAGGAGCGGAGGGTTTTAGCCTGCGGGCGGCCCAGGAAAGGGCCCATTCCGCGTTTGCTGGGGAGGGACTGCAGATCCATATCCCCCGTGTGGCCGGCCTCCGCGGGGGCCCCCACCTCAGGGTGCTCCGCGGGCCTCTGCAGAATAAAGACCATCCGGCCGCCGGCTGCAGAGGCAGCGGCGGCGGGTGCTGGGGGAGGGGCTGGCACTGCCAGGCTGAGAGCAAGCAGGCTCCCTCAGCCTGTCCGCCCACCTTGGCGGGGAGGGGTACCTTCCAGTCTGGCCCAGAGGCGATGAGGCTGCAGTGGGCCCAGCCCACCCCCCCCACCCCCCCCCACCCCCCACCCCCCGTCAGGTCACCCTCCTGGGACAATTTGCCTCCTGACTTCCTGCTGTAGAAATGTACCGGCTTCTGCAGGGTGGGGGTTGGGGGCCTGGGTGCTGCGGGGATTGCGGGGTGCAGGGGGAGCCCGTGCAGTGGAGGACGGAGGTGGTAGGGTCTAGTGGTGTGCCGCAGCTTGGGGCGGGTGTGGGGGTGCTGCAGGCTGGGGGGGCAGTGATCTGCGGAGCCCCCTGCCCCTGGGGGTCTGAGTGGGGTCCGAGGGAGGGTCCGTGCACTCCCCACTACCTCCCTCAGACCTTGCTCCAAGGGCAGCTGGTGGGGGGGAATGAGCCTAGCATCCCGCGCCCCAACCCTGCTCGCGGAGGACAGCGGTCCCAGGAATTCACTGCTTAGATGTTTAATGAGCCTCTGCCTGGTAGAGCAGCTCGAGTGGCCCTGAGCTGGGGGTTCATCCTGAAGCCTGACTGAATCCCGCGGCAGTAGGCCAAGGGCTCCAGGACAGTTGCTGAGCGGTTCTGGTCTCCTGGCTCCAGGACACTTGCTGAGAGATTCTGGTCTCCTGCTGCCCTCAGCCCTCCCTCTGGAAGCTCCTGTGCCCCAGAGGCTGCCCCCAGGAATGCTGGCCTCCATGCACAGGGGTGCAGAAAGATGCCGGAAGTCACCCATCGCTCTAGAACCTTACCCAGCATCGTCTCCTCTCCAGCAGAGGCTGACCTTGCGGCCCGGATGTTTCAAGTGGACAGAGGGCCCACAGGGGTGTGCAGAGGGCATCCTGGCTGCATCTCCAGAGGGTGCGGCTTAGAGGGAGGGAGAGGAAGGAGCCAAAGCCACAGCCAGAGGGACATGGGCCAGACTCTGACCACCCAGCCTGCATGGGCTGTGTCCTCCTCGGCCTGGCCCACTCCAGGCGGTGACTGCTGGATGTCCCGGGACGGCCCAGGTGCGAAACATGGGCGGACAGTGACCAGAAGTCTTGCAGATTGGTAGGGCTAGAACCACCCAGTCAGGAGCAGGGGAGACCTAGAAGTGTAGGGTCCTGAGCATGCCCTCTGTAGGGATCACACGTGGACACCTCCTCCCGCAGGCTCTGCCCGGACCCCTGTGAACTGAGGGGGCAGAGCCCCCCACCCTACTGTCTCCCAGGCCTGTGCCCTCCCCAGACCAAGTTGGCTCTGCTTGGCCTTGCCACATCACAGAGGGGATGCAGTAGAGGTCGGCTTGGACCCTTTTCCATTTAGCCCAGAGGAATGAGGGGGCCAGGATTAGAGCCTTTGGGGGTCCCTGATGAGAGCAGGTGAGGGAAAAATGAGCTGACTTGGTGTGAGCCACCTATCAGTCTCTCTCCTGGCCTCTCTGTGCAGCCATCTCTGCACCCCCCAGTGCACTGGGTCACAGCGAGCTGGACATCTCAGCATTCTGGGGACCCCCATGGCCAGGTCCTCCCGAGGGCCTGCCTGTGTATGCCAGGTACCATTTGGGCTGGAGACACCTCTCTGAGGGAGATCCACTGTCCCCCATGGCTGACAGTCCTGACAGTCGTCTCCAGAGGTAGTGAGCTCCCCGTCACTAGGTGCGGAGCAGGAGATGTTGGTGAAGGTGCCGTCGGCAGGGAGTTTTCTGGTCACGCATGTCCCTTGTTCAGAGATAAGAGCGTGCCCCATGGAGGCCCAGGGAGCCCTTGGTGTGATGAGATCTTGGAGCTGCCCCTGGGTTCGGGTGTCCCGGGGTTTGGGGGAGATCGGCGTGCAGAGGGTGGGAGTGACTGCGCCCAGTGACCTCACGTGAACACACATGTCTGCGTGTGAGTGGTTGCATGAGGGGCCGGCCTGGAGAATGGGAAAGAGGCGAGCCAACAACGTGTGGACAGTGTGCCGAGGGTCCCGTCCTGGCACGCGGCACAGAAACCAGGCTGTGCCGTGAATGTGGCCTTCCCGGACAAGGGGTGGTTGTCTGCCGCCTCCCGGCAGGGGGATAGGGGCGGCAGGCAGGTGCGGAGGGGCCTCTGGCCTTCCAAACGGGAACTGCCCAGTCTCCTCAGTGAGGAGCCCTGTGATGGGGGTCTCTGGGCTTGTGCCTCCCTCCCACCTCCATCCCACTGGCGCTCAGGCTCTGGAATAGCAGGACACAGGTGCTGTGTCCCCTCAGAATGGGGTCTGGGCTGAGCCTGGAGTGGGTCCTTGAAATCAGAGAGGCCCAAGACCTTGCAGGGTCTGTGTCCTCTGGGCCCACCCTGCCTGTTCTAGCCGCATGCTTCAGCCTGAGACTGTGCTAAGCTCCCCCTAGCCCCGCTGGAGCTCTGGGCCCCGGATCCGGGCGCAGCAAGTGAGGGTCCACTCCCAGGAGGCCAGCTCCGTGCCAGACGGCCCCCGCAGGAAGTGCGCCTGGGCCAGACCTCGGCCCCCGGAGAAGGCATCCCCGAGGGCGGGAGGGCGGGAGCCCGCGTGCAGGGGCCCTCGGGACAAGCAAGGGGGGGTGGGGCCGGGTGGAGCAGAGGCCGGTGGGGCGTGCTGGAGCAATGTCACGCCTGGGCTTTGGGTCTTTGGGTCTCCGGGTGGCGCCAGGCCCCAGCTACCGGGCACCTGCAGGCAGCCAGGAGTGGGCCGCCGGCCGCACCGCCAGCGGCCGCGAGCCGGTGCCGCAGGAGCAGCGGTTGCCGGGCGCCGCTGCGGTCGCCACGGCGACGACGGAGGCGCTAACTTGCTAATGAGTCCCCCTCGGCTGCAAATAACAATACCGGAGCGGATGGTGGGGCCGCGCCGGAGAGCTCCGTGAGGGAGGCGGGGCTGAGACCAGGTACTGGGCGGGGGGAGCCTGTCGGCCCACCCTCCAGCGGCTCCCGCCCCCCCACCCACCGTCCTGCAGCCCCCCAGCCCTGCTGGGCTCTTCCCCGCACTCCTCCTAGCCGGCCTCCCTCCTGTCCTGCAGAGGGAGCGGGCGCCTGCCTCTCCACACCCCAGCCCCTGCCCCAGCCAGCTCGGGGTCCGAAGGCAGTGTTTGTGCCCCGCGACTGCAGGGAGGGCCAAGGACCTCCCTTCGGCCCCTTCCTCTCCCTGCCCGAAGTGCTGTCCCCTCTCGCACCCGTCTGCGCTCACCTGGCTGATGGGAAACCTGCCCGCCCCTCTGCCTGCACGCGTCTGCCCCAGGGACTGGGTGGGCCTCTGCGCTGGGCTCCTGGTCAGGCATGGGGCTGGAGGCTCACGCAGGCCTGGAACGGGCGGCCCGTCTGCCACAGTCTTGAGGTGCAGAGGGCAACTCAGTAGCTTCTCAAAACATCTCGGACAGGAATAGAATTGGGGGCCCTCACCACACAGGCTGGGACCCCCACAGCAGACAGGGCCCCCTCAGCAGGGGAGGTCCCCCAGGCAGGTGCAGACTCCACAGACAGGACCCCCCAGCTGGTGAAGAGCCCCCTTGGCATGTGGGGTACCCCTTTTGGCAGATGGGCCCTTTTGCTGTTGGCCTTGCTTGGTTTGGCCCTTGGGAGGGATAGCGGCCCCAGCTACACCCCGGGCCTCACCCCCACTGTGGAGGAGCCCGGGCACCTGCCCGGGGAGCCAGGCATCTATGAACGGGATCCCGGGGCCCTGCCTTCTGGCCAGGGCCATACCGGCCACTTCCCGTTGGGCCAGCTCCAGTGGCCCAGCCTAAGGCTGCCCATGGCCAGCAGGCATGGTCTACATCTGCCTGGCACCTAGTTCTCTCTGAAGCCCGCCATCCCCACCCCACCCCACCTGACGAGGGACAAGTGTCCTTGGGAGGCCTCACCTGCCACAGCTGGAGGCTCGTCCTCTGACATCTGCCCCCCCAGCCTCTCCTGTGCCAGAGCTGGGTAGGGGTGCGGTGGAGGGAAGACCCCGTGTGAACAGCAGTGGTAGAGGCTGTGGGTCCTGACCAGTCCCTGTGGGGTGACCTGAGGCTAACCCCTCCCCTTGCCCAAGTCTCCATCTGCCCATCTTTAAAGTCAAGTCCACACTTTCACGCTGTGCATCCTGGTGGGCCGGGCGGCAAGGTGGGCCTAGGAAAGGCTGGTCCTGGCAGGTGGCAGGGCAGGTGGGGCGTGGGGGTGGGGCTGGGAAGTGTGTGGCAGAGGCCAGAGTACCAAACCCGCAAGAGGGGTCTCAGCCCCAGGATCTGGGGTCCCTCGTACTTCCTCCACACAGCCCTCAGCCCGAGAGCCCTTACAGGCCATGCTGAGAGTCTCCGCACCCCAAGGGTCCTACATCTGGGTCACCTACTTTGCCTTTCATCCATACCACCCCATCCTGGGACCTACCAGCCCCTAGAAGGGTCCCCCTAAACCTCAGACCTTCAGTGTGGCCCGACACAGCCTGCCGTGCAGCCTGCTCCAGTCAGCGAGCGTGTGACGCGCTCCTGCAGGGAGACAGACACTGGCCCCAGACCCTTTTTGCGGCAGGCGCTAGGGCTCAGGCTGCGGGACTGGGACAATGGCAGCCCCGGAGGAGCCCCACCTCCATGCCCAAGACCCCCTGTCCCCCCAGGAGCCCAGCAGCGTGTGTGGACGCAGCCCGAACCCCCCTTCCTCGGGGTCCAGATGGTCCGCTCAGGGAGTGATAGTGCTGCAGGCAGCCGGAGGGGGCCAGTGTCCTGGGGCAGGGAGCGGGTTCTGGACCCTGCCCAGCCCAGAGTTCTGGAGAAGACGTGTGGGCGGGTTGGGGGGTTGGGGGCATCCCAGCAGAGGGATGACAGAAGCTTGAGGGCAGAATGAAGGGTTCCGGATCAAGTGAGTGTCTGTGAACCCAAGGGCCGGGGGAGGGGTCCTCAGGCCCCTCCTCCCTGTCCAGCCAGTGCTTCCCTCTGGGGTCCCCCATCTGCCCTACTGTATCCCACTGGGAGGCTGTCGCCGCAGCCTGCACAGTGCAGTGCCGGATGGGACCCCTGGGGCCCGCTTTCCCAGTCCGATGGCCTGCCTCACCCACCCCGCATGTCTGCGCCTCACCTTTCATGGAGCCAGAGGGGCTGCTGATTCACCCCAGGCAAGGTAGGGCCCCCTGGGTGCCTGCCGGCTCGGCCGTTCCGGTGCCCTTGGGTCCGGAGGTCAGCCCTGCCTGGGGTGCTGGCCGGGTGCCCACCATGGGGGCCCACAGCCCCACTCACCATCTGCCTCTCCCTGCAGGTCTGGCACCATGCCCGGGCCCTCTGCACTCTAGGCCACATCCCCAGCCTGCGGAGCAGCCCCTGGACACTTCAGGGCTCACCCCTTCCCCACTGCCCCCGGCCCCACCATGGCAGGGGACCGACTCCCTCGGAAGGTGATGGATGCCAAGAAGCTGGCCAGCCTCCTGCGGGGCGGACCTGGGGGACCGCTGGTCATCGACAGCCGCTCATTTGTGGAATACAACAGCTGGCACGTGCTCAGCTCCGTGAACATCTGCTGCTCCAAGCTGGTGAAGCGGCGGCTGCAGCAGGGCAAGGTGACCATCGCCGAGCTCATCCAGCCGGCCGCGCGCGGCCAGGTACCAGCCGGTGTGCCCCACGCCCTGTCCCTCCCCCACCCTACCCCCACCCAGGTTCCTGTCACTTCCAGGGGCCAGGCCAGAGCCCCTCAGCTGGGTACACAGGGGCCCTCCACTGGCCACACCCCCGCCCTCAAACCGGCACTGGGATCCCCGGTCCGAATGCTAGCTTGGGCCCGGCAGGCAGCTCCCACCCCCCTCCCCGGGGAGGCCCTCTGCAGAGCCCATCTCCCCAGAGACGAGCCCCTCCCAACCGGGGCCTGCTGACCCTATCTAGGTCCTCACTCAGCCCCGGAGTAGAGGTCTCCCCATGTAAGACTGGATGGTGTCCCTGGGGCCCAGGCCAGGGCTCAGAGGGGCAGTGGACCCAGAGGGCAGCTGGTCAGGAGCACACCGAGTGCTGTGAGAACCCAGAGGAAGATGGGGGAGGCCAGAGGCTAATGCTGAGCATCTCTGTGCCCAGCCCCCCAGTTCTTTCCCTGGAGTTCTGAGTGACCCAGAATTCGTTCTCCGTGCCCCTCCCCCATGAATGTCCCAGGTCACCTGCAGGGGACAATCCTGTCTCCATTAGCCAGGAGCATCAGGTCCAGCACTGGGAGGGACCACTGGCCCCCTGACCTGGGAGGGCGAGGACACCTCCAGTCGGGGAGTGACACGGCCAGCAGCCCCGAGCTGGGGAGGGGTCTGTCACAGGCCCTGTGCCAGCAGAGCTGGATGTGAGGGACCCAGGTGGCACAGCCGCTTACAGGGAGTTCCCCCCACCCCCACCAAGGCCAGAGCGAGCTCCCTGCAGCCTCAGGGAGGGAACCCGGTGATTACTCACCCCCATCGAGGACTCCCAGGCAGAGCGCAATCCCATTGGCTGCTGGTGACATCATCGACCCAGGGTTGGCGGCTCAGCTGGCTTAGGGCCTGAGTTGCTTGGGGGGCAGGGCAGTAGCCACTGGGAATAAAAACACCTCAGCAGCTGGTCCCCAGGCTGGGCATTCCGGATGGGAAGAGGGCAGGGGAGCCCCAACGTCCAGCTGCCTCCTGGATGAAGAGGGGCTCTTACAGCAGCCCCCACGTTTCCCATCGCTGGCTGTGGAGTTGGCCACATCCAAAGACACCACCCTCAGAAGCGCTGAAATGGCCTCCCAGTGACCCTGGGGATGGTTTTCCCTTGGCCTCAGCCCCCCCGACAGCGTGTGTACCCTCATGTCACCGTGGCCACCCGTGTGTGCCCGAGGACCCGGTTACACTCACAGCATCTTATCCTAGGGGGCCTGGCCCACCGGGGGTGCCAGCAATGTCTGTCCTTAGCGGAGGTGCCTGTGTGAGAGGGCAGGCACGAGGAGGAGCGTGCCCCTGTTCCTGCTGGCTCTGGGGGCCTGCCTGTGTCGCTGTGGGCACTCACACCTGTGCAGGTGTGAGCTGTGAGATGGGTGGGTAGCAGAGAGCCTGACCAGTAGCAGCAGGCGGCAGCAGGGGATGGGGCATCAGGCAGGTGCCCAGCAGTGCCCTGACCTCTGCCCTTATGGCCTCCAGGTGGAGGCCACAGAGCCACAGGACGTGGTCGTCTATGACCAGAGCACACGGGATGCCAGCGTGCTGGCCGCGGACAGCTTCCTCTCCATCCTGCTCAGCAAGCTGGACGGCTGCTTCGACAGTGTGGCCATCCTCACGGGTGAGCTCCAGATAGCCCCGGGGTAGGGGCCTCTGGGCGCCCTCTCCTCACTGGGACCTTAGCTTTGGGGGGGGGGGCATTGGGGGAGTCAGTCTCTGGATCCACCTCTGCTCTCTTCTCTGAGCCCAGAAACCAGCAGGTACTGGGGGCAGTGTCGGTGGGGGGGAGCACTGTCTCAGTAACTAGAGAACTAGGGTTCTCCCCAGCTCCGTTGTTCCCTCCCCTGGACCCACACGCTTTAGCACCCCTCCAGCATGAGCCTACCCTGCCCCTAGCCGGTGAAGAGGTAGGCCGGAGGAAACCGGTAAATGCCATCTGTGGCAGGAGAGGAGGGGAGTGATCTAGGCCGAGATGAGTGTCTGACCCTCCAGCTGTCTGAGAGGGGGGCATAGCCCCTGTCCTCTGCAAACCCCAATCCGACCAGAACTCGTCCCAGACAGGGAGTACCTCTGAACGCTGCAGCCAGCCCAGGATGCCTGGCCCCTGCTGGGGACCAGTAGAGGTCCCTGTGGGGCTTCCCAGACCCCAGATGCAGCCCAGGCACCCCGGAGGCTGGGAAGGCCCCCGTGCGTGCGCGTGTGCACACACACACACACACACACACACAGGCTCCACCCTGGTTCTTGATGATTCCTTCCTCCGGTTGGCAGGGCCTGGGGCACTTCTGTAGACCCCACCTCCCAGACACAACCCAGGTTCCAGGGATGGGTTGAGCTGGCCTGTCTTGGACGGTGCACTCTCCCTGCCCAGGTCTGGGGCCTTTGGGGGCACTCCTGCCCCTGGCCTCTGCAGCCTGGGGCTGTGACCAGTTGGGGGAGGCTGGAGAGGGCTGAAGGGAGTGTCAGCAACCTCCCCATGGCGGGATACCTCCGTACAGTCACCAAGTCTGCCCTGAGCCGCCTCTTACGTGTGGGCATGCTGCGGAGTGGTCCGTGGGCATAGGGCTGGCCCTTTGGCACTGGTGCCCCGCGGGAGCATGGGCCTTCACCACAGTCCACGGGAGGCTTACCGGTGGGTCCGTGTCATATGCGGGTGTATGTGCTGCCGTCTACGCACGCGCTGGGTCTACTACAATCAGAGGGTGTCTGCATCTATGCGTGGCTCTGGGAGGCTGGTGATCTGTGGGGTTTGTGTGTGTGTGTTGGGGGGGGACTCTCGCCACAGAATTGCAGACTCTCTGATTCCACCACTGAACCCTGGGCTCCATTTGAGGGCTGAGCAGGGAGGGAGGACCGAGGCTCTGGGCTTCCTCAGGGGGTGTCCTGAGCAGAACAGGAGCCCAGCTGAGCCCCCAGTGTGTGTGTGTGTG
Organism: Mustela nigripes; assembly: GCF_022355385.1. Taxonomy (NCBI): domain Eukaryota; kingdom Metazoa; phylum Chordata; class Mammalia; order Carnivora; family Mustelidae; genus Mustela; species Mustela nigripes. Next base: position 1,064,215 of record NC_081557.1, on the reverse strand, counting down.
TGTGTGTGTGTGTGTGTGTGTGCGCGCGCACGCGCGCCCGTGCTCTCTAGTCAGGAGTGGGAGCCACTAGGCTTTCTGGGAGTCTGAGAAACCAGACCCAGAGCAGCGCCCTCCCTGACCCCCAGGCTTCCCAGGAAAGCCCAGAACCTCTAGTGCTGTCTCCTCTGGAGGCTGTGGCTCCTCACCCGGCAGCCATAGGGCAGGTCTCCGATGTGCCAGGAGGGCTCACCTGACACTGGCTGTGCCCCACTTGGTGCGCTCAACTCTTGGGGCTGCCACCTGCTCTTTGTTCCCTGCCGGCCCCTCCCTGCGACGGTAGAGTATTTGACCCCATTTCCCTGAGGGCCAAGCCAGACAGAAGTCCCGACCCACCGCAGCATGAGAAGGGCTCACAGCGGCACCGAGTCAGGACTGGGACTCGGGGACAGCCTGAGAGCCTGGTCCGCAGCTCCCACCCCTGAGGCCAGCGCAAGGCCGCAGGGGGTGAGAACGGGAAGGCAAGGCTGAGTGGGAACCAGGGTGCTGCCCCGCCGGAAGGGGCGAGTGACTTTCCAGGGTCCGTAGCGCAGGGGGAGGGGGCTCCGCGGAGGCCAAACGGGGCGGACCCCACACGCGGTGGGCGGGGCCGGGGCGCGCCAGGAGGACGTCGCGGCCGGGGACAGAGGGAGGCCTCTCGGGGACCGGGGAGGCTGGCGGCCGCGGAGGAGGGAGATGGGGCAGGGCGCGGGGTCCGGAACCGGCCGGGACCGCCGCCGCCCTCCCCAGGCCGCTCGGCGGTGACGTCCAGCGGGGCGGGGACCGAAGGCGAGCCTGGCCCTTTAAGCGGCGGGCGGCCGGGTGCGCGCTGCTGCGGAATGCGGGCTGCTGCGGTCGCGGCGCCGGCTCGGTGCGCCCCCGCGGCCCGACCCCGCGCGCGCCGCCCTCGGACCCTGGCCGGAGACCGCGGCGGGAGCGGCCCCTGCGCGGAGGGTGCGCGGAGCGTGCGCGGGGCCGGGGGCGGGGAGGTTGGTGCGGGCAGATGCGGGCCCTCCCGGGGCGCGGGGACCGCGGCGGCGGGGCGGGGGGCTGCGGGGCGTGCCGCCGACCTGTGGGCCGGAGAGCGCCTGGAGGGAGCGCGGCCGGGGCCAGGGCCGGCCCGGGGCCCGAGCGGTCGGTGCGGTCCGTGCGTCCTGGGAGCGAGCTCCTGTGCGAGTCCGCGGCTCCATTGTGCGGCGGCGCGCGCTGGGAAGCTGCGAGGTAGAGGGAGGTGGAAGTCCCTCCTGAAGCAAGGTGCCTTTGGGGATGCCTGGGGGATGGGGGCGCCTCCCCCCCACCCCACGCGAGGAGTGCCAGCACCTGAGGGTCCGGGCCTGCTGCCACTGATAACAGGGTGGACCTCTCCAGCAACCCGGAGCCCCGCGGGGGTGTCCTGACATCACTGGAGGGGCGGGGCCACAGGCTCTGCTGCCCTTGGCCCAGGTGGGGGGCTTGTCGGGGTCACCACAAGCTGCTTGGCTCTTCCGGAAGGGGAGGCAGACCTGTGGGGCTTTACCTGAGGGGTTGCAGTCAAAACTGGCAGGTCTGCACCTGTCCAGAGATCCCCCTTTGTAGGGGAAGTTGCTGGTGGCATAAGCCCAGCCCTCCTCGGCTTGGATGAGGCCCCCCAGAGAGCTCGGGAAGCTTATGGTAGAGACGAGTCTTTGGCAGAGACCCTGCAAACATCCAGTCTGCTGGGGCGGGGGGGGGGGGGGCGTTGTCCTCCAGCAGGAACACCCAGGGGACCCAAGGCTCTGGCCGGTGAGCAAGAGCCCAGCCCCCACACCAGGGCAGCTTTTGCCCGTGGGTGGCCTGTTGGCTGTGCTCATAGTCAGCCACTTCTCCCTGTCCAGCCAGCAGGTTGCTGAGGTAGGGAGAGCTTCTCCTCCAAGGCAGCTGCCTCCACTCCCTCAGCCTGCAGGGCCCCCCCATCAACCCTGCCCCCCACCAAAGGCAAGCTCTCATTGGGGGCACAAGGAACGCTCCTGGCACTCTGGTTGGGAGTTTGTACAAACTGGTCGTGTTGCTGGGCCAGGGGTGAAGGCTGAGGGCACCAGGCATCTCTGTCCCGGGAAATCAGCCAGGTGTGAGGCATCAGCTGTGTCTGCAGACGGGGAAAGAGCACTGGGGCTTGTGTGGCCTGGGCCACCGCCGCACCCCAGTGCACTACGGTGGGCATCTGTCCGCTTGAACTCTGTAGTGGATCAGTCCACGGAGGGCAGGGAATGTCCGCAGGCCTCGTGTCCCCAAAAGTGTGGTTTGCCCCAGAGCAGCCGCCAGGGACTGTGATCTCACCGTCCAGGAGCTGGCGGCCACCAGCTGCCTGGGTGCAGGCCGCTTAGTTCTCCGTGTGTCTTCACGGCCACCGCCTCTGTCGAGACTCACAACTGTGCTATGTGGCAGGCTGGCTGGGGAAACCGGCCAGAGGTGTAGTAAGTCCCGCCCGTGGTCACTCACGGAGTCAGAGATATACCAGGGATTCCCGCTGGGGTCTTTGAGGCTGGCAGATGGGCTCCTTCCACTGACCTGTGGCCCAGGACGTGGTGGAGCAGGGGAGGCAGGGGCACCTGCCAGCCACGTGTAGCACGCGTGCCCGCTGCAGGTCCGGCTTGCTCCCCGTCCTCTGGTGCTGTACTCTGGGCAGAAGAGAGCCCAAACTGGAGCACAGGTGCCCTGCAGCCTATGCCAATTCCAGGAGGTGACGACATGCCCAGGGGCAGGAGGGCCCCCCTCCAAAGCCCTTGCCTCCTGGTCCTGGCACCTAGGCTTGGCCAGGGGCTCCCAGCCAACTAGCGTCAGGGAGGGATTGCATCAGCCCTGGGGGAGAGGCAGGAAGGCCCAGGCTGGCCCTTGGCCACCACAGGCACAGAAGAGCCACGCCCTCGACGGGGACCTTCCATGGCGGTGGAGCCGCCCCCCTCCCCAGTCCTGCACGTGCTGGGCCAGCCCGCAGCCTCGAGCCCGCGTTTATGGGCATCACAGCAGCGTCCTGGCAGGCACAGCTCCTAATTAGTCCGGGGAGGAATGCGGGCATAGGGACAGGCTGTATATGCGCCCAGCATGCGCCTCGACTCTGAGTGCAGCCCTCCGGCACCCTGTGCTGACTCCTGGTGCTCAGGCCAGAGTCTCACCACCTGGCACTGCGTGGGGCAGGGGGTCCAGGCTGCGGCCAAGATGGAGGGACGGTCGGTACCCGGGGCTCGCTCTCGCGCCCAGCCTGCCCGCCGCCTGACCCACATGTCCACTCCTCCTGCAGGGGGCTTCGCCACCTTCTCCTCCTGCTTCCCTGGCCTCTGTGAGGGCAAGCCAGCCGCCCTGCTGCCCATGAGCCTCTCCCAGCCCTGCCTGCCTGTGCCCAGCGTGGGCCTGACCCGCATCCTGCCTCACCTCTACCTGGGCTCGCAGAAAGATGTCCTGAACAAGGTGTGTACAAAGCTGGGCTCTGGCCGTCTGCAAGGGGGGAGAGGCCAGAGCTCAGAAGCAGTTCCAGGGCTGGTTTGGGGAGGGGGGTGAGAAGGGAGCTGAAAGCCAGCGGGGGGTGGATGAGTGTCTTGTGGGGGGAGCCTGGGCTGGGGCGCGAGAAGACAGGGGCCGAGCAGAGCCAGCGGCCGGTGGAGAGGCAGCTCCCAGCCCCTTAGGCGGTGGAGCCCACATGCCAAACAGCTGATGTCACTGGCCCCCGGGCAGCCCTGAAAGAATCCCGTGTTGTTAAATTGTGAGGAGGGAAGAGGCAAAGGCGCCGCCCAGCAGCCATAACATTCCTGGGAGCCTACCTCAGGCGGCGGGTGGCGCTTGGGGGACCAGCCTCCCGGGCTCCCCCACCCCTCCAGCGCCGCTGGAGGCTCGGAACTCCAGGTGGAAGGGGGGAGGGGCTCCCACCTCCAGGGCACCCCCTCCTCCAGCCCTTCCTCCCGCCCCTCCAGGACCTGATGACCCAGAACGGAATAAGCTACGTCCTCAATGCCAGCAACTCCTGCCCCAAGCCAGACTTCATCTGCGAGAGCCGGTTCATGCGCATCCCCGTCAACGACAGCTACTGCGAGAAGCTGCTGCCCTGGCTGGACAAGTCCATCGAGTTCATCGGTGAGTGGGCGGGGGAGGGGCGGGGCGGGGCGGCGCCAGGCGTCTCCTGGAGGGGTGGAGGCTCAGTGACCGCCCGGGTGGGGGGGGGGGGGGGGCCTGGGCCTGAGATGTGGGGCTGGGGTTGTGGGCGCTGGGGCCAGTAAGGTCCCCTGCTGGGGTTAGGGAAGGGCCCTGCACCCTGAGCTTTCGCCTGCCCCCCCACCCCCCCCCCCCCCCCACCGGCCCTGCCTCCAGATAAAGCTAAGCTGTCCAGCTGCCAGGTCATCGTCCACTGTCTGGCTGGCATCTCCCGTTCGGCCACCATCGCCATCGCTTACATCATGAAGACCATGGGCATGTCCTCAGATGATGCCTACAGGTAGCCTCTCCTTTCTTCCTGGGCCCAGAAGTTTAAGGCTGGAGATGGCCCTTCCCGTGCCCCTCTCCACCCACTAGCAGCTAGCTGCAGAAGGCCCGAGCCCAGCTCCAGCAGTCCCGGATGGGTCCGCACATCAGCTGCGAGCCTAAGTGTGGGCAGGGGGCCGGGGGGGGGGGAGCG
>NC_081557.1:1057694-1059479 GCF_022355385.1 Mustela nigripes | reverse complement strand
AGGGGGGGTGCGGGGAGCGGGGAGCAGGGGGGCGGGGAGCAGGAGGGGCAGAAGGAGGGGAGGAGAAGTAGGAGGAGGGGGTGGGGGGCAGGGAGGGCAGGGGGAGAGCTGGAGGAGGAGGGGAGGGGGCGGAGGAGGGAGGAGGGGCAGGCGATGGAGCAGGGGGGGGCGACAGGAAGGGCGGGGGCAGGGCAGGGAGATAAGGGGAGGGGACTTGGGGAGCAGGAGAAAGGGGAGGGGCAGGGAGAGCAGGGGAGAGCAGGAGGGGTGGGGGCAGGGCAGCGGGACGGGGGAGGGGACATGGGGGGCAGGAGGAAGGGGGAGCAGGGGGCAGGGGGAGGAGGAGGGAGCCCCGTCTCAAAACAGCCCCCTTCCCCCAGGTTCGTGAAGGACCGGCGCCCATCCATTTCGCCCAACTTCAACTTCCTGGGCCAGCTGCTGGAGTACGAGCGCAGCCTGAAGCTGCTGGCCGCCCTGCAGGGAGACGGGGCGTCCCACCCCGGGACGCCCGAGCCCCTCCCGGGCCCCGCGGCCCCACTGCCGCCGCTGCCACCACCTACCTCAGAGAGCGCCGCCACCGGGAGCGCAGCGGCCGGTGCGGCCAGGGAGGGCGCACCGGGCGCCGGTGGGGAGCTGCCCGCGCCCGCCGCCCCCGCCGCCGCCGCCGCCCCGGCCACCAGCGCGCTGCAGCAGGGCCTGCGCGGCCTGCACCTCTCCTCCGACCGCCTGCAGGACACCAACCGCCTGAAGCGCTCCTTCTCGCTGGACATCAAGTCGGCCTACGCCCCCAGCCGGCGGCCGGACGACCCCGGGCCCCCCGACCCCGGGGAGGCCCCCAAGGTGTGCAAGCTGGACAGCCCGTCGGGGGGCGCGCTGGGCCTGCCCTCCCCGGGCCCCGACAGCCCAGACGCGGCGTCGGAGACGCGCCCGCGCCTCCGCCGGCGGCCCCGGCCTCCCGCCGGCTCCCCGGCCCGCTCCCCGGCGCACGGCCTCGGCCTGAACTTCGGCGACGCCTCGCGGCAGACTCCGCGGCTGGGCCTCTCGGCGCTGTCGGCCCCGGGGCTGCCGGGCCCCGGCCAGCCGGTGGGCCCCGGGAGCTGGGCGCCGCCGCTCGACTCCCCCGGCACGCCGTCGCCCGACGGGCCCTGGTGCTTCAGCCCGGAGGGCGCGCAGGGCGCGGGCGGCCCACGGTTCGGCGCTTTCGGCCGGGCGGGCGCGCAGGGCTCAGGGGGCGGCGACCCGCGGCGGCGGGAGGCGGCAAGGGCCGAGGCCCGGGACGCGCGGACCGGCTGGCCCGACGAGCCGGCCCCGGAGACGCAGTTCAAGCGCCGAAGCTGTCAGATGGAGTTCGAGGAGGGCATGGTGGAGGGGCGCGCGCGCGGCGAGGAGCTGGCTGCCCTGGGCAAGCAGGCCAGCTTCTCGGGCAGCGTGGAGGTCATCGAGGTGTCCTGACGGTGGCCGGGGGACCCAGCGCCCGATGCTCCGCTGCCCTCGGCTCCCTGGCCTGGGCCGCCGGCAGCCGGGCCCACTATAAATATATATTATATATAATGCAAAGAAAGGTAAATGGTTTTACTGCGATTTTTATCGAGAAGTAAATATTTCGATTTTTTATTTATTTAAGCTGTTCATTCTGGCAACGATTTGGCAACAGTGCGGGCGGCCCCCGGACCTCTATTTTTACTGTCTGGTATTTAAACTGAAACCCACGTTTCTAAGCAATATGAGGCCACCTTCAGTCCCAAGCTGGGGTGCCAGGCCTGGGGTCCCCCCCCCCCCCCCCCC
>NC_081557.1:1034946-1052694 GCF_022355385.1 Mustela nigripes | reverse complement strand
GGGTGGACAGACACTGTGGCAGACACTTCTGCTTCCCGGGGATGGGGTCCTTAGCTCTGGGAGAGCTTTCTCCAGGCAGATCAAGGCCCCTGATGTGGCCAGATGGCCCCATGCCTGCCCCCCGCCCCATGGAGTCCTTGGAGAAGAGCCCTCCCACACTCCCCTTTCCTGGGGAGCTCTCGCCTCCGCAGCCTCCCTGGTATCCTCAAGGTGAAGGCCAGATGGCTTTTTGACCCCGGAGGGGCCCTCCTGGTCCTTGACCTCCTGGTGGTAAAGGCAAGGAAAATGCCCCCGCTGCCCCCTGCCCCACACCCTCTTGGGTCTTTGGGACCCGTGGCTTTTGGAGGCAGGAGCAGATATCCTAGGACACCCCTCAGATGTCCTAAAGTCCTGGGTAGGGGGGCCGGTCGCCTTGGGAAGAGGCCAGGGGCTTGGCAGGAGGGCAGCTGGGTGGGACCGAGTCCTGGGGAGCAGCTGGGTGGGACCGAGTCCGGGAGCAGCTGCCCGTGTAGTTGTTTCTTCTGTTTGTTCTGTTGACCTGCGGCCTGTGCCCCTGTCACCCTCCTTTAAGCAAAAGTCCTCTTCCTGTTCCCCTTGTCCCCACCCCTCTCCCCAAGAAAATAAGCTATCATCGTTGTGTTTGCAATCTATGGATTAGAGTTTTAAGTATTTATTATTGGTTAATTATTATTATTATGATTGATTATGTAAACTTGCCTTCTGTCTGTCTATCGCGTTGGGTTTCTGAGGTGACCCTGGGTGTGGAGGATGCACTGGTCCCCACCTCCGCGCCCCACCCCTGTGCTGTCCAGGAGACAGTGGTCTGGGGCCACTGGTTGGGCCCCAGACTCTGGAGGCAGGTCCCACAGCCCCTGTCCTTTCCTCTCTGCCCTCTGCCCTTTCTCTAGGGCCGCCAGCGTCTCTCGTGACTTCGGTCATGGAGTGTGGGGGGCTCTTGCTCTTAGAGGCACTGGTCACCCCAAAGTAGCAGCTGCAATGTGGGGGGAGGTCCTGTCCCGGCCACCCCCTCTCCTGTCCTGGGGGGAGGGGGACCGGACCCTGGCACAAGCCCCTCCCCAGTCACTTCCACACACTGCCTGAGGCAGGGCGGGGCCGGGCCCCAGCCCTCCCCCCCTCTCGCCCCGCCCCTGGCCCTGGCATTGGGGGTCACCCCAGAATGGACCCCGCCCCCTCCTAACACTTGCTGGAAGGTCCAGTGGAGGGGAGGTGGTAGGGCCCGCACCCCCCCCACCCCACCCCACACAGCTCCCAGTCTCTCTGGACTGGGTGGCGCTTCTGCCCCAGAACCCCTCCCCCAGCGCGGCCACACTCTGCTCCCTGTCCTGTCCCCTTCTTTTGTATTTGGAAACAACGTGTTGTAATAAATCCTGACATGGATGTTTTCCCCGTGCCTCTGGCTGCCTCTTTCTTCAGGCTGGGGGGTGGGGGGAGTGGAGAGCGTGGGCCAGCGGCCCTGCAGGCTTCCTGAGGCCAGGACCCTGGGCCGTTGGCCCAGGACAGCGAGCCAGCTTCCGCAGGACTCAGGGCCTGGGACCCCGAGGGCGGGTTAGGCAGGGTGGGGGAGGCCTGTGTGGGCAAGGGGCCCTGGCCGCATCCTCCAACGTGGAACACCCTTGTTTGTTGTCACATGCTGGTGAAAATTTTACCAACTTACAACTCTGTCCAATCAAAATGGGGCTTTGCCCACAGCCACCTCCCCAGTGTAAGCACGGACACGGCGCATCCCCGCACACCTCCACACGTGCCAAGCACGCCGCCTGACTTCTGCTGGCAGATGGTTTGCTCGTGTTTGCGACCGGCTTTCTCATTCTTCCAGCCAACTGCTGGAAGAACACGTGGGCTACATGTGGCTACAAGGACCGAAGACTCAGAAGGGCATCTGGTGGAATACCAGGACTCAGCCACTATTGTCCCCGGCCCCTGGGTTCCTCGCCCTGGAGTCACCCTGCCCTGCCCACCAACCTTCCCGACGGGGCCGCGCACCTGTACCTGCGCCTGCGCCTGCACCAGCACCTGCACCTGCAGCTGCACCTGCACTTGCGCGGACTCCCGCCAGAGCACGTAGCCCTCAGGCCGCAGCAGCCCGGAGGTTAGTGCTCCCCCCCCCCCCCCCCCTGGTGTGGTGACAGCCACAGCTCAGAACATTCAGCACTACTCTACTGGGACAGACTTTCAGACCGGACTTCTCCAGGTCACTCTGATGCTGGCTGTTACTATAGCGACGGCTCCTGCGCACTGAGCTCACAGTGTGCCAGGCCTGACTCCTGCTTCCGGTCATTTCCCGGGACGGCTCTCCCCCGCTCCAGGGGGGCTGCCAGATACGGCCCAGCCCTACGGCCCTCTAGCCAATGCCTCGGACCCTCCTTGGGGCTCTGGCCTGCTTCTTTCTAGGGACACTTCCCTAGGTCCACGTGGCAGGTAGGCCAAACCCGGGACAAGGGCCAGACCTCTGCGTGCGCACGCGTGCATGGGAACTCACATGCACAAGAGTGCCCGCACACGCATGCAGGGTGTGCGTGTTCCAGGAGCCTGGGAGAGGAGCGGAAGCAGGAGACAGGCTCAGCGGGCCCCTCTCCGGGGCTGTGGCAGGAGGCAGGGTCCTTGAATCCAGCATCCCTAGGAGCCCTCAAGAGGCTGAACACTAGAAGCACTGGGCTGTCCCTAAAGGCTAAAGCGGGGCTATTTTTAGCTCAAGAACATCTATTTATAACTCTGGCAGCCCGGTGGAGTCCCTAAAGCCGGGGAGTGGAAGAAAGCCGATGGCTGTCTCCGGCCCCATGGTGGTGCCTCCTGCTCCCCCAGGCCCAGGAGCCCCTGCCTCTGTAGGAGGCAGGCTGGTGGCGGCTCTCCCAGGAAGACCACAAGGGCACAGAAGGCCAAAGGACCCTGGGAGCAGTGGAAGGATGCACGTGGGGTGGGGGGAAGCCGTCTCCCAAGTTGCCCAGGCCCCGGCAGGTCACCTGGCCCAAGGGCGGAAGGAAGAAGGTGTTGAGGCCAGGCCCACACACCCACGGGCTGACCTCCACCTGCTCTCGACAACGAAGCCAGGCACTGTCCCAGGGGCTCTTCCGTGAACGCTGGGCATCCTGCCTGCTTCTGCCTCTCACTCTCCGGACCCCCTTGATCAAGAGCTTTAGGCTTTCCGTGGGTTTCAAATGGGCGAGTACGTTGTCAGTGAAGGGTTGTTCTGGTAGGTCTCAGCCTGTAAGTAGTGATGCTGGGGATGCCTGGGCCCTCCCGTGCGCCCGCACTACTGCTGGGGGGCCACTAGACGCCTTTCCCCACAGGGGCCAATGTCGTGGCTGGACGGGCCCCGGTGGTCCTTCTCACGATGACAGGACACACTTGACCTAGAGCCATCAGGGGGCTCTGCGGAAGCTTCCTGACTCACAGGCCCTGGAGGGAGTAGGCACATCTGAGGCCACAGGTCAAGGTCGTGGGGAGAGGAGAGGGAGGCAGCATGGACCTCGGTCTCTAACTCTTCGGGTTTGGGGGTGGGGGCTGAGGTTTCCAGAGTGGCCGCCCAGGACCTTCTGGGGCAGAACTGCTCGGTGGGGCAGCTGGGCTCTCTCCATCTAGCTCTGGCAATGTGTCTATTTGAGATGGGTGTCTTTGAAGTGACTGCCTGGGCACTCCGAAGCTTAATGCCAGGCATTTCCATTAGCAATCAGAAACGCTTATCTGCCAAGCACTTAGGCTCCAGGGCTGGTGGGGGGCGGGGGTACGTGGTTGAGCCCATGGGTGATTAGGGAGCCGATGGGCGGATGGCGGTGCGTGGACAGGAGGATGAGGTGGCCGGCTGGTGGACAGGTCGTCGAAAGTGTAGACGTGTGCCTAGATGAGGAGCTGGGGGGCCGGCCCGGCGGGTGGGTTAGTGGCAGGGGAGGCGGGCGGGCGCGGGGAGAAGGCGGGGAAGTACTCGCCGGGTCTGTAGTGCTGGTGCGTTCCTGCTCCTCTACCTGACGTTGCAGGCCTGTGCTTACCTCCGTCCCAGCACTGGACCGTGTGGGGCACCCAGTCCTGCTGAGACAAAGTGATCAGTACGTGTTCGCTCTATAAACTGCGGGCTCAGAGCTGGCACCACTGCAGAGACCCGGTTAACCCTCTCCAAGGCCCAGGGAGGGGCTAAAAGACAGACAATGGGCTCAGAATGGAGTCACCTGTGCTAAGCCCCCCCACCCCCAGCAAAGCAAGAGTTCACACCTCCCCTAACTGCAGATTCAGCCCCTCCCAGGAGCGGAGTCGGTTTGGAATTTCCTGGCCAGCACCCGTGAGGTCGTCCGCAGGATAATAGCCCAGCTTTCCCCAAGGGAAGGTGACCTTCCTGAAACAGTCCGTCTTCCAGCTTGCTTGTCCCCTCCACCCTGCTGCCTGTAAAACATTCCACTCTGCGTGACTCCCCGGAGCCCCCTCCTGCCTGCTAGGTGCTGTCCAATTGATGAGTCTTGGAATAAAGCCAGTTAGGTCTTCAAATGTACTCAGTTGTATTTTTTTTTTTTTTTTTAAAACAAGGGCAACTGACTTTGCAAGCTCCCTCGAAGCGGGGCAGAATTGGGGCGGCCTCGGTTTCTGATCTCTGGGCTCTGATCACCCCAGCTGAGCAGTCCCTGGAGGTGTCTTGGAAAGGACCAGCCTCAGAGGCCCCTCGGGCCCCTTCCAGCACAGAGGGAGACTCAAGACTCAGACATGAGGGGGCGTAGAGCCAGGGAAGCATGAAGCCACTGGCTCCCAGGAAGGCTTGGGGTGAGGGGCTGGCTTCTGAAGGCCAGGTTGGATCTGGGGGTCCGGGACATGGGTTGCAAGGAGACACTGCAGCCAGAGCCACAGAGAAATGTGGAGGTGGGGCCGCACACGACGGGGTCCAGGCGGAAGCTGACCACCTCTGGCCAAGGTGAGGTCCAATGGGAGGGGGGTGCCTGGCTCTGGATGGCAGGGGGCTGAAAGGCATCATCTGTTCTGCCAAAAACCTGTCCTTCCTGAGAAGTCACAGAGCCTCCAAGGGTCTGAAGAGAAAATGCAGACTGGCAGTTGAGGGTCCCGCTCTGCAGAAAGGGGCACAGCGGCTGGTGGGTCCAGCACAAACAGGGGCACTGCCAGCAGAGCTTCCCGGGGCGGGGGGGTGGAAGCCAAGGTCCCCCTCCCAGGAGACAGGGCTCCTCCAGCCGACCCCCCAGAGTGATCTCATGCTTTTGTCAGGGGGCTGGGGTCTAGGCGGGCGAGGCAGTCCCAGGATCTATCCCTGGCCCTGGGAGTGAGGGTCTCCAGACACAAGGTCATCTCTGAAGGAGAGGCCCTGGCGATGGTGCTGGCAGCTTCATGGAGGTGAGGGGGAGGACAGAGGACACCACCCCAAGGACAGAACCAGAGCTAGGCTTGGTCAGGGAGAGGGCACCAGGCTGAGATGGCGGTGCTGTGCCCAGAGCCCTGAGGAGGTCTTGGTAGGCTGGGGAAAAGACAAACGTGCTTTCTTACCCAAACACACCTGGGCCACAGGGCAGACTGAGGTCAGGGGTGGGGCTTCACTGGGAAGCCCCTCAGGCATCTCAAAGCGGAGCAGATCTTCCAACGACCCCTGCCCTGTTCCCGGGGAATGCCAGGAATGGGGTGATCTCAGGAAGGAAAGGGGTGGGCAGAGGGGGGCTCCCTGAAGTCGGATAGGACCAGAGCAGACTGGGTTCCATAAGGGACCTTCATTCCAGAGGCCAGAGGCGGAGGCCACGGTGGGCAGTCCTGGGCAGCCCTCTGGAAACCTTCTCCCTGGCTCTTTGCAAATACCAAAGATGAAATCAGAGTGGCAAAGGCCCTTCTTCAGGACAAGCCAGCCAGTTGCTCTGGGAACAGAAAGGAAAGATGCTTCCCCTCCCCAACCCCGGTCTTGAATTAGGGGGCTACCTCCCCTAACCCAGCTCCTGGCCTCCCTGGGCTCCTCTCCCGCTTCTGAGCCCCAGCCAGTGAGCGATCTGCCTGACCCAGTGGGTGCGCGTACGCACGTGTGTGCGTATGCACACACACACACACCTGGCACTAGGGACCCTACAGGACAGATAGATGGCGGCACACAGGGGTGGTGGCACCCCTGGAATGGGGCTGGGCTAAGCCAGACTCAGTGTGACGCAACTGGCGGCCATTGCTATAAATAGCCAAGGAGAGCTAGAAATAGAAGTGGGTGAGGACGAGGGAAGCGGCTGGACTCCTGGAGCCCATGGAGAGGAGAAAAGGCCAGAGCACCGAAAACAAAGCCAGGACCTGGAGTGCCCCCACCCCCACCCAGCCCGTCCAATGGGGTGTTTGCTCACAGAAACAGCTGGGGGCAGGGTGCAGTCAAGAACTCTGCTGGCCCAGTGCAGGGGCAGTGACTGAGGGCTGGAGGGCTGGCCCTTGACTAAGAAGGGTGGGGACACGGGCCCCCTACAGTGTGCCCCCCCCCCCAGTCTCAGGTAGTGGGAAGGCCCCTCCTTGGATGCCTAGCAGGGATGAGATTCTTGGCCCTCCAGCAGACCCCACACACCTCCCAGGGACTGAGACTAGCCGGCCCAGGCTGCGCAGGAAGGGGGCTCACTAGGCAACCCCGTAGCTGCAAGGTGCGGCAGGAGCATCCCCTCGGCTCAGTGGCACATCCCGCCGGCCCAGGACACGCTGGCGCTGATGGGCCGGCCCTGGGGTGAGGGGAGGGATAGCTGTTCTCTCCTCCACCTGTTTATCTGGGAGTTCGGAGGCTTGGTTCAAGGGCCCCACAGTGCGGCCCCGGCCCCGAGGTGGAAGGGAGAAACCCAGGGCTTCCTCCCCGCACCCCCACGGTCCCCATGATTTCTGCCCAGGTTCCTACTGGGGACACTCCCCCCAGGGGCGCACCCCTCTGTGTTGTTGATCGCTGTTGGAGGGTCAGGTCTTGGGGACAGAGTGGGCAGGCTGGTGGCTGGGCGGCAGGCGTTAGGGCTGATAAAGAACGAGGGGGCCCTGGGCGCCGCTGATAAGGCCTGTCCCCCCGGAGTCAGCCCTAACAGGAAGGGCGGGAAGGGCAGGACTGGGGGCATTAGGGCAGGGTGGGGGAGGGGACGTTGGGGCCCTCGCCTCCCCCTGCGGGTGGCTGGCCCCGCCCTCCCCAAAGCCCCGGGACCCCGCTGGACAAGGAGGCAGCCGCTCCGCCAGAGGCAGGACAGCGGGCGCGGGGCGCGGGCGGGGGCGGGGCCGGGGGTGCGGGCGGGGGCGGGGGCGGGGCCGGGGCCGCGGGACGGGCGGTAACGTCAGCCCAGGTGCGCGCGCCCCGAGCCCCGCGGGCCTCCAGGCTCCCTGAGCGGCGCCCCCACGCCCGCACTGCCTGGCCAGCCCGGGCTCCGAGGGTCGGGCCGTTGGGTGCGGGGGTGCGCCGCTCGCCAGGAGCCCGCCCGGCCCGCCGCGGCGCCCCTCACCGGCCCTGCGCCGCGCCCGCGCGCTCCCCGGGCTCCTCGGGCTCCCTCGGGCTCCCTCGCGGGCCGGCCGGGAGCGGAGGGCGCGCGGGAGCACCTGCTCCGCGTGGAGCCCGAGGCCCTCGCGCACCCCTCCCAGGCCCCGGCCTGACCCCAGGCGGCCGGACGTCTGCTGGGCAGGGCGGGCCGAACGTCCCGCCCCGAACTGCCGTCCAGTCCCAGCCAGGGTCGCGGTGAGCGTCCTCCGCCCCGGGCTCGGGGCTGGCCGGGCCGACCCGCCGCGCCCCGAGCCGCGAGCGCAGACGCGGCCCGGCAGCGCCCCCTGCTGCCCGCGATCGTGGGGGCGGGCCGGGTCGCGGGCCGAGCCCCCAGCCCCGCGCGGCCTCCCTGCCGCGGGTTCGGGTCTCCCGCGGTCTTGGGCGCCCGCGGCCCCCGCTTGCCCCTCCTGAGGCCCTTCCTTGGCCCACCCGCGGCCTCAGTTGCCCGAGACGTGCTGTGGGTCTTCACGCCCCGCGGGCGGGTCAGCCCCACCCGGGGCTCCAGCGGAACCCTTGCGCGGCCGGCCCGGCACCCGCCGTCGGATTTCCTCCCCGACCTTCAGACCGGGGTACGCCGAGCTGCTGGTCGCCGTCCGCAGTCCCGGCTCTCAGCACTACCCGCTGTGCCCGCCGCCCCGCACCTGGGCCCCCGCCCCCGCAGCGCTGTCCCTCACTCCGCCTGCCCCATCTGCGCCTCTCACCGCTCCGTTCTGTCCGCCCTACTCCGCCCCTTCTCTCGCGCACCCGCCCTCCTCCCAGGAGCTGTCTACAAAGCACCTTTTCTCCTCCCGCAACTGCCCCCTCCCTTGGTCTGCCCGTGCGCCGCAGGCCCTCTCTGGCCTCCCCAGCCCTGGGTGCAGGGCTCCCTGAGTCCCCTCATCGCTGAGGCGACAGGACATGCACACCTGTCCCCTCTGTTTGGGGTCTGCGCCCTGCTGTCCGGCAGGACCTGAAACGGAGAGACCCCTTCTCTGCCTCCATCCCCGCGTGGGGTGCTCCTGCGTGTGGCTGGGTCCAGATGTCGCCTCTTTATTTCTAAGTTGAGCTCACATGCTGAGGTCTTAGGGCTCAGACTCACACACAGCGTTTGTGGGAGGGACACCATTCAGCATGTGACAAGGGTCAGTGGAGGGAGAGAGGAAGGGACCCACGCACACTTCATGCCTGTCAGGGAGGCCCCTCAGCCCGCTGTCACAGGCCTGCTCAGCCGCCTGCCCTGGACACAAGGCTTTGTGGCGCTGGGTCTGCAGAGCCTCTCCACGGCTGACTGGGGACTTTGCAGTCCCGAGGTCAGTCAGGGAAAGCCGTTAGGGGCCATCTGGCCCCAGGCTTCTCACCTGGCCACCTTTCCAGATCACCTGGGAGCATCTCTATGTGCGGATCCCTAGCCCCCCACCCCCAGGCCTACAAAGTCCGACTCTAAGGAGGGACAGGGCCCAGGAATCCCTCCAGAGGGTCTGCCATGCCAACTGATGGGGAGATCTGGAATTTGGGACCCCAGGCTCGTGGCTCCCACCCATGGGGTGGAGGGGTCAAGGAGCCTGAGCTGGCTAGGGGTGGCTGACTCCCTCCCGGGCCTGCTCCTTCCACTACCACTTGCCCAGGGCCCTCTTCAGACAACCCTTGGACTGGAGCTGGGAGGGCTGTATGGATTGGGGGATGAGGGGAGAGAGTGTTGGTGACCCAGCGGCCACTATCCCTGACCCCAGACACCTTCAGGCTCTGCTGGCTGGCTGGAACCCAAAGCCACCCAGGAAGGGAGGTTTTGGGGAGGGGTCCCATGAAAACCCCTGGAAGGGGTAGTGGAAGGGTGTGAGACCTCTGTGGTCCCTAACACCTTGCCTACCCTCTTCTTCCCCCTCAGACATTTCTGGGGACCCCACCCTATCCAGGGGAGAGGGGCCAAGGGTGGCCTTTCAAGGCCCCTCTCAGGTGTCCGCACAGGAGCCCATCCCCCCCCCCATGGCCAAACCAGGGCTGGAATTGGGGATAGAGCCGGGCCCTGCTGTTCTAACCCCTCTAAGCCCCCACACCCCCCAAGTCACCATCAGCTCATCTCCACAGCGCCCTTCCCGGGGCCCAAGGCTCCCACCAAGATAGCCTCTGCCACACATCATCTGGCCAGTCTGGCTCCCAGCTCTGGGCTGCTGGGGGTGGGCTCAGCATCAGCTCCCCCAGGCCTCCTAAAGAGCACAGCAGGGCCAGCTCTGCACCAGCCCCCGGGGAAGCGCCCCCCGCCCTCTGCAACCTCGGTGTGGGTCTGTGGGAGAGAACATCGCTGCCTTACTTTCCTGCTCTCACCTTTTGTGATTTTTTTTTTTCAACTTACTAGCATGTATTACAGCCCCCCCCCCCGGGGTGCTGAGGATCTGCATAAGATAGACCCTTCACCCCCAAAGTGCCCCCAGCCCCCCAATACAATGGAAGATGAGTGGCCGGGGACATTCAGCATGCCGCCACAGTGACATCAGCAGTTCCCGTGACCGGGCAAGGAATGCCACTAGTTGAAGGAAGTAGTGCCTAGAGGAAGGGGCATTTAACAGAGGCTTTGAGGGATGAGCGGGAGCTCTCTGGAAGGAAGGGCACTGCAGGTGGAAGGATCAGCACGTGCAAAGTCCTGTGATGTGAGAGAGCCGACCAGTTCAGGCAACACAAGTCATTACTGAGCAGACGTCTGCCCCGGGCCGGGTGCTCTCCAGGGTGCAGAGTGGGATTCGTGTGGGGAGAAGGCGGGGGCTGGGTCAGCTGCTAAGGGTTGGGTTCTGTCCTGAAGGCGAAGAGAGCAGCCTGGGCCAGCACCTCAGAAGGGGTTGCTAGGAGGCCGGCAGCACAGAGCCGGGGAGGAGTGGGGGATCCCCCATGGGGTGGAGGCAGCGGGACGGGCGGTGGGCCCGGACAGAAGGGCACCTCCTAACGCAGGAGGAGAGGGACTTTCCTGCTCCGAGGTGTGGCCGGCAGGCGACGCTGTGCAGTTGTTTCCTTAAGACACAAGCTAAGTAAGCGGACTCCACCTGCGGTGGGGGCGGGGGCTGGCAGGGGTCTCTTCGGCATCAAGAAGGACCGTTCTGAGGGTCCTCAGGAGAGGCAAGATGGACACAGTGGAGAAGGCCGCTGGCCCTTCCTACTAGGCCTGGGGACAGTGGCTCACAGGTTGGCCTGGGAAATCCCACTGCTCTTGCTTTCTCCTCTTGCCAGGGCTCCCGTGGGCCCTGTCCTAGAACCCCACTGCCTCTCAAGCCAGCTCTGGCTGTTGGGGGAGGATCCTGCTGGGGTCAGGGCACCCCCAGCCCCTGGACGACCCCGCTCCTTGCCTGGAAGTGGAGAATATGGGGCTTCCTGCCAGCAGTATCTGGCATCCAGGCCTCTGGACGGGTCAGAACCCTCCCGCGTGGGTGGAGGTGAGGCCCCCGGGGAGCAGAATTCCCCCAGGAAACGAGGTGGGGTGGGCCCCCCTGGGAGGCAGGATTCCCCTGGAGGACAGGGTGGGACCCCCAGGAGGTGGGGTGGGGGCAGGAGGGATCCCCAGAGGAGGAGAGGGGGGTGGGTCTCCCCGCAGCCCCGGGAAGGCCAGGCCAGCCAGAACCCCCCCCCCCCCCCCGCCCAGAAGCGGGATGGAGGTAGGATTCCAGGGAGGTGGGAGGCTGACCCAGGAACGCAGTCTGCAGGCCAGCCCCTTCCCACCTGCCCACTTTCGGTCTCTGAACTCGGGTCTGGAGCGTGGGTCCCAGGGCCGGGGCTGAGGCTATGGTGAGGCAAGAGAGGCACCTAGGCAGCCCCACGACCCGAGACGAGATGAGGGCCTCCTCGCTCTTTGTACCTGCCTGAGACTCCTCTGTGGATGCCCCGGGTTCCAGTCCCACGCAGGGGGTCAGGGTGTCCTTCAACTCCCAGTGCTCATTGAAGCTGGACACGTTCCTAACGCTCACGTGTTCATCTTTGGAAGAGTAGGAGACCTGGCAGCGCTGGGCCTGGGGTCCTCAGCAGCACTAATCAGAGGGAGAGCATCTTGGTCTCGGGGGTCCTTTGCTAACAGGACATGTGGAAACTTAGACGCAGACACTTAGGTTCACGAAGTCCCTCCTTGCCGACCCGGGCTGGATGGCGAGCAGTTAAAATGGAACCGTCCCTTGCTGTGGGAGAGAAGCCAGCAGGACAGTCAGGGCCATGGAGCTTGGACAGGCTCCCCATGGTGCGTTCTCTTCGGCTGCGGAGGCCTGGGAAGAGGGAGCTCCTCTCCCGCAGTGAAGGCCGAGAGAGAGCGGAGGTGACGCCCCGTGCCGTTGGAGATCCCACCTGGAGGTTCAAGCGAGGGCAAAGCCAAGAGGCTGGGAACGCGTAGGACAGCTCCAAGTTCTGCCTTAGCCGTTTGTTCCTAAGAAAGAAGCTTGACGACCACCCCAGGACCTGGCGTTTCATTCGTGACAAGTCCCACATAGACCCGCGACACTTGGCAGACCTGTAGCTCTCTGGGACGTACCAAGTCCCGCCTAAATCCCGCCTAAAGCATGTCGTATGTGCTGTGGGTCATGGGACTAAGGAACCACACCTGTTATGGGTTGAATCATGTGCCCCAAAAAGACTTGTGGAAGTCCTAATCCCTGGTACCTGTGAATGTGACCTTATCTGCAAATGGGGTCTCTGCAGAGGTCATTGAGGTGAGCTGAGGTCATCAGGGTGGGCCCATCCAGCGACTGGCATCCGAATAAAACGAGGGCAGTTTGGAGGCGGACCCAGACCCCTGTGGGGAGAAGGTGGTGTGAAGAGGGGGCAGAGACCGGAGCGCGTGAGGTGCCTACAGGCCCGCGAGTAAGGTCCTCCCCGAGACCTGCCGACACCCCGCCTGGGACTTGCGACCTCCGGGACCGTCAGGGATACACGGCTGTTGTTTTAAGCCACGTGCTTTGTGCTCAGATCCCGCGCTGGTGTTTGGAAAGGTTAAGTCTGCACACACAGGGGTCCCCGGAGCCCCAGCCTGTGTCCGGGGGACGGCGGAGGGCAGGCGCTGGCCCAGCCTCTGAACGGAAGCAGCACGGTCACCGTCACCGGTGCGCAGGGGGTCCTGGCTGGCTCGAGCTCTGACCTTGGCTGTTTTCAGTCATCTTCGAGCTCTGGGGAGGGAGGCTTGGAGGAGGAGGAGGAGGAGGGAGCGCCTGGAATGCCAGGTGTGCGGTGGGAAGGTGAGAAACGCAGGAGCAGGAGCAGGAGCAGCCGGCCTCCGCGGCCCCCAGGCTGCAAGGTGGACAGACCCTCCGTTCCTCTAAGTCGGGCAGCTGAGGGCCCCCACCTGCAGGAACCTGGTGTCCGGGGCTGGTCAGCACCCGGACGTGATCCCAGGGGATGCGGGTTAGGAGCGGCCCTCCCGAAGCCTTGGCCCTGAGCCCCAGTTGCCCGATGGGCACGGCTCCCACCCCCTGGCACCCCCAAAGCGGCCTGTTGCTCTCACTGCGGGGAGGAGCTGGAGTCTGGGCCTCTGGAGGCAGCCGTGGTGAGGTTGCCGTGGAGGGGGCCCCTGGGCCGGCGGTTCCCCTGAGGGGTCAACTTCTGCTGTTTCACAGGACCCAGAGTGCCCCTGGGAAGCAGGACTTAGTGGGAAGCTGGTGGGCTTGAGAGTGGGCGATTCTGCAATCCCACCCCCAACCCCCAGCTTGCGGAAGGACTTTGGGCAGTCCCTGCCTCTCTACGAGCCTCAAATCACTGCCCAAGTGGGGTGCCATGTAGCTAGCGCGGACGCGGCTGCAGGGCCACTGCGGGGCTATGGGGAAGGACAACCCCGGGTCTGCTGGGGGACCGGACAGGTGTGCAGGGGCAACGCCCCGGGTCTGCGGGAACACGCCACGGGGTCTGGGTGTTTGCTGATGCCTCAGGAGAGACAAGGAGCCATCAACCACCAAAGCTCTCAGGGGACTGGTGTCCCTCCCCGCCCTTCCCAGAGCAGACCCCCAGGCTTCTCAGACAATCACACGCTGACCCTCAGCTGGCCCTCCGTGTTGCCCCGGCGCGACTGGCCCACACCGTCAGCCTTACTTGGGATCGTACCACGGGACCAGCACAGGAGGCGAGAGGGGGCCATTGTTCTCCAGCTGCAGACAGTGTGTGTCACAAGGCCTCCTGCAGGGCAGCGAGCCCAGGGAAGGGACGCTCTGGCCGGACTCACAGGGTGGGGGGTGGGCCCCGCTGGAGGGCGGGGAGCGAGTGGGGAGACAGGGTCAGCCAGGGTCAGCCCAGACAGCGCCGGCAGCGAGGGACGGGGAGGACCCAGCAGGGCGGTCAGGCCTGGCACAGACACTCATCTTTCCCCTGAGTCCTGGCCACGCAGTCACCTTTGTGCCCAAGTGTCACCCTCCCCCCCACAACAGAGGACAATTTCCTTGGGGGATTCCTGCAGGACCCCCGGAAAGCAAGCCCCGTTTCCCAGGGTGGGAACTCCTGGCTGGCACAGCGCCTTGGAGTCTGGGCAGGAGGCAGGTGCCTGGTAGAGGAGGTGGGCACGAGGAGCCACTGTTGGCGACGAAGTACACAAACCCGGTGACTTGAAACAACAGAAATGTATTGTCTCACAGTTCCGGAAATCAGAACCCCAAATCTTTGCAGCACCAGTTCCTCCGAGGCTGTGGGTGAGGACGGGACCCAGGCCTCCCCGGCTCAGAGGTGGCTGTCCTCTCCCGGCCTTGCCTCCGGGCTCTCGACTCCCCCCTTGTGACATGGACGCCTGTCGTCCCGTTTGAGGTGCCCACCCTAATCTCTGGGTCCTCAACCTGCCTGATGTAATCTGCGGTTACCCCCCTTACAGGTCAGGTCCCCTCCTGAGGTCGTGGGGAGAGGAGGCCCCCTGTCATCGGTGTTCCTGGGTCTGACATGTTGCGTTTCGCCCTCGCTGGTCCGCGAGCGATGTAAGGTGACGTCCGCCTGTGAGCTCCGTCTCCCCACCGTATGCTCCGCACCCGACGCGTGTGTGGCTCCCAGTTGGCGCTGCGTCCTTCCTGCTGAATGAGGGACAGCCCCGCAAGAAGGAAGGGCGGACGCCGCTGCCTTTCCGCCTCCCGCCCCCTCGGAGCAGCACCTGTCTCCGGAAAAGTCATGAAGGGGAGCGCCACTGCCCCAGACCTGAGCACACAGAGGACGGGAACCGGCCTGTGCTGGGGAAGGAGGCCCGTTGCCGGTGGACCGTCTGTGACCGTGAGCTTAAAGACAGCACAACTGCACACGCGGCTGTTCCTCTGGGCATGATGCCCTTCCTGGGGTGAGCCGTGCACCGACTACTCCGGCGTAGGTCCTGCAGACCCGGCCCCGCCCCGTCCCAGAAACCATGATGCTGGGAGCAGCACGGGGTCCTTCCGCGAGGCCAGGGTGCGCCTCCCTCCCCCACCACCAACGTGCCACCGGTCGGGTCGCCGCTGATGGTTTCCACCATGCTTCAGTCCACACCAGTTCCGATCGTCCGGCCGGCCTCGGGGTTTCACCCCACTCCATCGTGCGGAAGACGTCCTTCCCCGTGGGCCACGGAACCCCGGACTTAGCGATGCTCTGGACATTAATAAAGCACATCTGCTTGCCAGAGGGAGGTACCCCCTGCCAGTTCGGGCACTTGGACCCACCCACGAGAAATTTCCAGAGTTCAGTGGTCTGGGAATGTCATGACACCCCCGCAAAGTGCAGGACAAGTCTTACACCGTCGTCACCTTAACACCAGGAAGAAGACGTACGTGTGCGTGAGCGTAGCAATCGGGCAGTACAATCGGGCAATTAACGGTGACTTAATCCAGATGTCTTTTTTTTTCTTCTTCAGAGATTTCACTTATTTATTCGACAGAGACAGACACAGAAAGAGGCGACACAAGCTGCGGAGCGGCGGGCGGAGGGGGAAGCAGGCTCCCCAGCGAGCAGGGAGCCCAACGCGGGGCTCGATCCCAGCACCCTGAGATCACGACCTGAGCTGAAGGCAGACGCTCAACAGATGGAGCCCCCCAGGAATCCCGAGATGGCAAGAACGTGAGTCCCCACTCTCCGCTTGGCCGGCAGCAGCCTCACAGCCCAACGTGGCTGCCAGATCTTCAGCCATCGCTGGCCTGTTCTCAGCAGGCACCAGGAGACTGGACCGGGGCTGCAGGTGGACAGGAAGGACGTCCTGGAAGCCGCCCCGAACCTCCACTCTGCCTGCCTCCCCACCCCCAAAGAGGCAGTGGGGAGGGTGAGGCACAAAACGGCAGAGGGGAGAGGGAGGGTCTGGACGCCAGGCGGTTCCTTCCCATCTCTGACTGACTCCCCGTCTGCTCTTCTCGTCCAACGAGCCCAGCGCAGACCAGACGGCCCCTTCCTGGGCCCCAGACCCGGAGGGGTCAGCACGCGGAAGGCGGCGAGCTGTCACCGGGGAGACCGACAGGGCCCCGGGGCTCGGGAGCAACGCCCTATCCTCTGGGAACATCAGTCCCGATTCTCTGAGATGCACCTTTCCCCTGCCACCAGGGGCCAGGGCAGAGATGTCACAGGCCATGGGGACCCGAACCGCCCACTAGGGACAGGGTGACATGGAGCCAAAAGGTGGCGTGTGCCCAGCCATGCACCATTGTCAGGGGAAAGGGCACCAACCTCGAGCCCAGGTGAGCGGCCGTGAGCCGGGAGGTCTCCCTCGTGAAGGCCCGTGCTCCTTCCCTGTCCCCTCACCCGCGACCTCACCGAGGTCCTCACGACCACGCGTTCCGCAGCATCGTTCTCCCCACCTCTCCGCAGACACAGAGTCACAGGGTCACTCAACGACGGGTCCCAAGTCACCCCGTCGGTGACAAGAAGAGCAGAGATCCGAGCCGCACACCCTGGAGGGGACGTGGGTCGCGGGTCCTCCTTGGGGGCAGGAGGGAGGCGCCAAGCCGCAGCACTCCCCAGCCCCAGGCGGCCCACGGGTGGGTGGGCGCTCACGGACAGGCGCATCCGGATGCCAGTGGGACCCGCGTGGGACCCGCCCAAGCTCCGTCCCCAGGGACCTGTCCCAGGTGGAGGAGGGGCTGGGCAGGCCCAGCCGCATGTGCGCTGCAGCTCCCGGAGTGGGGACAGGTGCCGCCAGGTCTCTGCGGCCTGTCCTGGGCCTGGGCCGGGACGCAGGTGGCTGTTGGTGGCGAAGGTCACGGGCCCCCAGCATCAGGACCTCTCGGGCACTCAAGGGGGACAAGGGAGGTCGGAGGCACCAGCGCAGCTGTGAGGACATGGGGGCAGGGGTCTGAGCCCGCAGGACCCCCTCCTTTCCGAGGCATCGGGAGGACAGCGGTGCTGGGGTCACGGCAAGCGGGGCGCCCCCCCCCCCCCGCTGCCATCTGCACCCCCGGAGCCCCTTCCATGGGGGGCGCCCGGCCTCTCCAGGGCCCTTGCCCGGGCTGGGGGTCGCAGCACCGGGCGGCCAACTGCGCAAGCCCCCAATGCCCCGCGGCCCAGAGGACCCCCGCCCCCACCAGGACGCAGCCGGCGCTGGGCCCGTCTTCGCGGTCGGACCCCCACCCCCAGGCTCGCTCCCGGCGCGCACGGCGCCCCCCACCCGCCCCCGACACCCGAGCTCCCAGGGCAGCGCCCCGCGGGTGTGCGTGTGCGGGCTGCTCTCTGCTGCGGGGCGGCAGGGGCTGGGGGCGGGGGGGGGGGCGAGCCCAGAGGCCTGGGGGTCCGCTGCCCGGGACAGCCCTCCCGCCTTAGCCTCCCGCCCCACCCCTGCCCCAGGTTTGCAGAGAAGGCGAGGTGGGGGCAGGGGCTCTGGAGCAGCTCTGCGGGGGAAGGGGGCCGCCGGGCACAGGGGTGCGGGGGTCAGGCCAGGCCAGGACACTGGCCCGGGGGCAGGGGCCAGCGGGGCGTGAGGGACATCTGGGGTCTAAGAGGTCAGCCAGACCGTGAAGAGACATCCGGACATGAGGGGACATCCGGGGCGTGAGGGGACATCCTGGAGTGTGAGGGGTCATCCGGGACCTGAGGGGACATCGGGGCGTGAGGGGACATCCCGGAGTGTGGGGCTCCGGCCGGGGCGCGACGGGACATCCGGGCGCGCGCGGGGGGAGGGGCGCGGGGGAGGTGGAAGCGGGGAGCGGAGGAGGCGGAGGAGGAACCCGCTCAAGATCCAGGCTGGGCCCCGGAGAGGGGGGAGGGGCGCAGGCGCCGCGGGACTACGCTTCCCGGCAGGCGGCGCGCGGCGCGTCACTTCCGGCGGCGCTCGCGGCGCGCGTGTGGGAGCGAGCGAGCGAGTGTTTACTTCCGGCCGCCGCCGCCGCCGCGGGCTGAGGGCCGAGCGTGTCGGGCGGCGGGCCCCGAGC
>NC_081557.1:957809-1034546 GCF_022355385.1 Mustela nigripes | reverse complement strand
GTCCTGAGCCGCGAGCGGAGGAGCCGGCGGCCCCGGTTCGCGCGTCCGGCCGCGGGGCTCGGGGCTCGGGGCTCGGGGCTCGGCCGCGGGGCAGGCGGGGCGGGCGGGCCGGAGCCGGGGCCGGAGCCGGGGCCGGAGCCGGGGCCGGAGCCGGAGGGAGCGCGGCTCGCGGGGACCCGCCGCCGCCGGGACGTTGCTCGCGGACCCGCTGTCAGAACTTTGCGGCGTCTGCGCCGCGGCCGGGGCGGCGGGTCCTCCTCCGTCCCGCTCGGCGCCGCGTAGCTCCCCGACCGCGGGGCAGGGCGGGGCGGGGCGGGGCGGCCGTCCGGGCGCTGGGGCGGCGCGTGCGGGGCCGCTGCGGTCGGCCTGGGGCGGGCGGACGTGCGGGTCGCCCGCGCGGGTCCCTGAGGGAGGCGCCCGCTCGGACGGCTGTTTCCGGGGCGGGGCGGGGCGGGGGCCGTCGGCGGGACCGCGGAGGCGGCTCGCACCCGTCCGGGCCGGCGGGTCGGCTGGAGGCCGGCGGAAGGGACGCCGGGGGCGCGAGCCCACGGGGGCGGCCGCGTCGGGAGCCCGGAGGGAAGCGCCCCGCGTGGCCGGGGCGGGCGTGGAGCCGGCGTGCGCGTGGCCGGGGCCGCCGGGGCCGCCGCTCTGCCGGCCTCGGGCAGTCACGTTGCTGTCCTAGCCGCGCCGCTGGGAGCCCTGGGCCCTGCGGTGGCCGCCGCACGTCTCCGGACCTGCGCCGTCAGAGCCGTGCGGGAGGACTCGGAAGGCGAAGCCGAGGCAGCGGAGGAACGCGCTTCGCACGCGGCCCGGCGCGGGGGCGTCGCGGCTCGGTCAGCAGCGAGCGGGGCCTCCTGGACGCCTTTGCAGCCGCAGGCGCGCAGCGCGGAGGCCAAGCAGCCAGACCCCAGCCCGCAGGGGCTGCTGCGTCGGAGGGGTGTTGCGGGGGCTCCAACCGGCCGTGCTTTGCGCCCCAAGCCTGGGGCGTGGGGGAGGCGCTGACGGTCGTCCCGCCGCTGACTTCTCGCGGCTCCGTCGGAGGAGCAGGGGCTCCGCGCCCGAACCCGAGCAGCGCTCAGTCCTCTGAACTGGCCGGGTTCGGGGCGTTGTGGGCTTTGTGCCATCACTGTGCGTGTCCCAAGCTCCCCCCGCCGCTGGGCTTCCGGGGACTGGCCCCCCAGGCCCCCCTCAAGACTTCGGAAGCAGGCGGTCATCTGGGAGAGGTCATCTGGGAGAGGTCATCTGGGAGAGGTCGGCGCAGGACTCCCCTCCCGGTCGGAGCGGAGCAGGCAGGTCCGGGTGCTGGAGGAAGACAGCTGGGAAAGGGACGCGCCGGCGGCTGCTTCCAGGGGCGCTGCGGGGGCAGAGCTCGGGGAGGCTCTGGAATCCTTCAGCGGACACTGGAGGCCCCCAAAGAGGGGTCAGGACGGAGTGTGGTGATCTCTGTGTGTTTCTCACCGTCGTGGGCGGCACAGCGCACCGTGGACTGTGCGTTCTTGCCCAGCCCCTTACTTGTGAGTCCGCCAGCCTGCTAGAGCAGAAGTGACAGGATTTCAGCGCTCAAGTAGTGACTTTTCTCAAGAGCCTGTTTTCAAGGTGTTGGGGGGCCCGGCCTGGGAGCCCCGAGCGCTCTGTCCCCCCGCCGGGGGCTGTGTCTGCTGGAGGCAGGGAGGCCCAGCCCCGTGCCAGTCCCCGCAGGTGAGGGGGCGCACCCCGCGGGCACCTGTCGTGGGACCAGCTGGGGCGTCCGTTGGCGTTAACCCTCTAATGGTTTTCAGCGCCCGAGGAAGCGCGCTTGCTTCTGCTAACTCGCAGCTCGCCGTCAGCCCGGTACTTGGGAACATGGCTCTCTCTTAGGTTTGAACACTTTGTTTCTGGCGGAAGAGTTTCTCTGCGTGGTCCTGTCCGGCGGCGGGCAGGCTCCGCTGCAGTAGCAGGCACCGCTCCCGCCCTCTCTGCCGGCCGCTGTCGCTGTCGGGAGCAGAGCCCGAACACGAACACGTCCCGTCAGGAGAGCGCTTCGCAGAGTAACACGGGCGGCCGCGTCGGAGGAAAGGGCGGTCTGGCCGGAAAGCCGCCCGTGAGCCAAGAGCAGCGCCGGCGTGTTGCGACTGGCTGTCGGAGTTCGCCAGGACGTGGAGCTCGGGCTTCCCGACATCCCTCTGCTCGGCTTGGAACAGGCCCGCAGGAATTTTTCCGTCTTTTTACAAGGAGTGATTTCTCACTTGAGAGGGGTCAGTCCTTGCGGTGTGGCCGTGTCTTTGGTCCTTGGCTGTCTCCCTTCTGGACAGCCGAGGACAGGATGCTGCCCTTGCCCTGGGCAGGACGGGAGCCCCAGAAGGGACGCTGCCTGGGCTGCTCCAGATTCCACGTGGCCTGGGGCAGTGTGGCACGGGGACTTCCGCTCGTGCGTACCAGCAGTGACCGGCGTCGGTGCGCAGACGGTAGACGTGCCGCTTCACTTTGACCCGGCAGAACGCACAGTCCAGACGCTTCCAAGCATCTGGGAATGTAGACGAGGAAATGCACCTCCTCCCACTTCGGAGTCAGGGGGAGCAGGGCGAGCCACCCGCGGGTCCTGGGCGGGGCCGGCGGGGAGCAGTTTGCCGGGACATGCCCGCCCTGGGCCCGCAGCCGCGGCGGGGGCAGGCGCACAGGGGCCCCCTGCCCGGGGCTGCTGCCGCCCTGGAGCAGTGAGGAGGTGGGTGCGCTGCATGGCCGGGAGCGCCCCGCTCTGCCAGAGACCTGCCTCCAGGCTTGGCCGTGGAGCGCGACACACGTCACGGGTTGGTGCTCTTGGTCCGCGGGCAGGCGTGTTGGATGGCTCGGGGCTCTCTGGCCGGCCTGGCTTTGCCGTCAGGGCTCTCGTGCTGGGCGGAGGAGGTAGACCCCGTGCGCACGGGCCTGTGTGGGCGCGCCGCGGGGCGCTCGGGGCCTTTTCTTTGCACTTTGCCTTCGGGCGGACGTTGCCCTGGACGGACAGACCGTAAGGACACCCTGACTGAACCTGCTGGAGTCTCTGGACTTTTCTCCAACGGTCTCGTTGAGGGGTAGTTTACATACCACGCAGGTTACTGTTTCAAGTCTAACAATTAGGTGACTTTTAGTAAAATCGTAGGGTGGTGTAGCTGTCAACACAGTTTACTTCAGACGTTGCCCTCCGCCCAGAGGAGCCTTGCGCCCCACAGCCGTCACTCCCTGTCCCACCCCTGGGTCGTCACTGATGGACCTTCTCTCTCTCTCTGTGTTTCTCGCTTTGCCGATTCTGGGCATTTCCCACAGATGGGGTCACAGCACAGGCTCTTCTGTAGCCGGTTCCCTTAGCGACCGTTCTAAAAGTTGGTTCGTGTTGTGCACGTATCTGCCGTCAGTCCGTTTCATCGCAAGTGGCAGTCCGGAGTCTGGAGCTCTGCACGCTGCTCTGTCGATAGCGATAGCGGCGTTCTGCCCACTTTCTGCCCATCGTGAGGGATGCCGCTGTGACCCAGCCTTTGCCCACAGTGAGCTGGACCCCTTCTCCGCTGGGGAGACCCCGGGTCCTGACTGCACACTCCCTCTGTGGGGGGCAGGCCCCACACCTCCAAGATCAAGGACGCATAGCGTCTGCTTTCTGAGGCTGGCATGAGGGCCACGGACACGGGGGACGGAGTGTGGAGGAGTGAATGAGGTCGAGCTGGAGGTGGGGAGGCCAGGCCGGCAGGGTGGCTCCGAGCAGGGGTGCGCATTGGCTCCTGTGGGAAGAAGTGTAGGAATTTTCCAGATAGGAAGTAGGAAGGGTTCTGGCCCAAGCCGGTGCAAAGGCGTGGAGGCCTGAGCGGCAGAAGCGTCCTCGAGCTGTCCGCCCCGTTGGGGAACACGTCCAGGGACAGCCGCTGTGCCAGTGGCCCCACTCAGGCAGTCCTTACGACCTGGGCCTGATTCGCATCCAGATTCCATTTGAGGAGAGCGGCGGTCCCGTGAACCCCTTCGTGGGCCGAACTCTGTGCCCCCGGGAGCCCCGCGTCTCTCATCTGTCCCTGTGCTTGCAGCGTCCCCTGGGAGCCTTGTGCAGAGTGTCCTCAGAGTCGTGCCTCTGGATGGGAACTCACTGGAGGTGCCACGGAAATGCTTTGCCGGGAAGCGGGTTGGGCGGGAAGTGTTGCCAGCCTTGGGCAGGGTAGCAAGTGCGTCTGAGACGTCTGCAGCCCGGGAGGGCCCGGGTCCACCCTCATCGGGGTCCTGCCTCTGGCCTTCGTTCTGCTGTTCGTACCACCGCCCAGGGCCCCGGAAGAGCCAGACGGCACGGGGACGCTGGCTGCCAGGCCCTGTCAGCAGCTGGCCGCAGCTTGGGAGGGGTTCTCCGGGGACTGCGGGGCCATCGTCAGCTCTGAGGTCTCCTGTGGGAGGGGGCCGTGGCCTCCGCCGTGGCCGCGTGTGTTGGGAAGGTGGGTGTCGGTGGTCTCGGTGGGGGTGCCTGTGCTGGTGTTCCCGCTGCCCCAGCACTTCCTGCATCGCCCTTGCGGTGGTCCTGGAGACTCAGATACGGCCAGACCCCCCACTCTTGGTTTTGTGGTGAACGTGCTGGTGTGGCGACAGAGGTGCTCGGTGAGCCTCTCTCTGCACTTTTTGGGCACCTGGACCCTGGGAGCTGGTCAGGGAGCTGCTCTTGGTCCCCGCTGGTGACTCACGTGTGCCTTTGCTGCCGTGGCTGCCGGCCTGTCCGGAAGAGGAGGCGGCGCGCGTGTTCCTGTCTGACGTGCTGGGAGCGCCTCGGCTCTTTGTCTCCCCGTGTTTGTTTTTCTCGCGCAGGATCTCTCCCGGCTGGGCACGCCCGTGTGCGTTGAGCGCGGCTCTGTAGGCTCTGTACAACCCCCGGGAGCGTGGGGCAAGGAGCGAACCTGGAAGCTTGGAGGAGGAGGAGGCGGTGGTGGGTGGGGTGTCCAGGCCACGTGGGGGCTGTGGGCTGTTCCGGGGGACCGTGCGGCTGTGGCCGCATTCACGTTGTCACCTTCTGGCTCCTTTCTCTTTGAAGGGTTTTCCCGTGCTAGCTCGAAAGAGCCGACAGTGCACCGTTGCTGGGTTGCTGGGGCGGGACACTCATTCTTTTCCTTCCTGTCACCGTTCCCGGTTCGTCCGGGGATAGTGCGGCGTGTGGTTGCGACCTACCAGACCTACCCCGTATGGCACCTTTCCGTTGGTTTGGCATGTTGCCGGTATGTCGAGGAATGGTGGCAGTTTTGGGTGTTCATTGAGCATTTCTGTGTAGGGTGAGGCCAGAGCTCCCACCTGGGCCTGTAGCTCCCCTCAGCAGGCCGGCTGGCGTCAGAAGCAGGGCTGTGGCCGTCTTTCTCTTCTCCCCTCCAGCCTTTCCGCCAGGCCGGCCCTGGGCTCCCGGACTGTTCTCTCCGAGGGTGCGGCACCCCTGGAGCTCGCTGTCGGGGCGGGGTCTGCCCTGCCCACACCCAGTGGAGCGCTCAGCCCCTTGGCCGTGGGCCATGTCCTCCAAGGGCCGCAGCTGGAGCCCCCTGCGTATCTTGGCGGTTTCACGCGCAAGAATAGTGTGGGGGGCTCCGGCGGGTGGTAGGTGTGTGCCCCACCTCCAGTCCTGGGGTCTTCCGTACCTGGCCCCACTGTGCCAGATAAATGTGGCTCTCTTCTGGGGCCCGTCTGAGCAGTTGCTCAGCTCGGGCTTTGAATCGTGTCTGTTGCTGTCAAAGGAACCCCAGAACTTGTGGCTCCAGAGGAGGACTGCTGCCTCGGACAGCTCTGCAGGCTGCTGGCTGGGGCCTCAGTTGCCCCATAGAGCCCCTTTGCGTGTGGACTCTGGTGCAGAGTTCTCATCCTTTTTGGTCTCAACACACTCCCCCCCACGTTTTTAAAAATTACTGAGCTTGTATGGTTATAGCTGTCAGTGTTTACCGTAATAGAAGTGGAAGAAGAGAGATTTGAAAACTATTCTTTAACTCATTTGAAAAGAACAATAAACCCAGCATGTGTTAGCATGAATTTGTTTTTAATTTTTGTTTCTTTGACAGAAAGCGCAAGCAGGCAGAGTAGCAGGTAGTGGGAGAGGGAGGAGCAGAGTCCCCGCGGGGCAGGGAGCCCGATGCGGGGCTCCATCCCAGGACCCTGGGACCATGGCCTGAGCCGAAGGCAGTCGCCTAACCCACTGAGCCACTCCGATGTCCCTAAACTTTTTTTTTTTTTTTAAATAAATAACCATATTTTGCGGCATAAAACACATGATAAGAGTGCCCTGACTCTTTTGTAAGCCTCATGAGCTGGACCCTTATGTCTGCTTCTGGGTTTGTTTTGTTATAATCTTACCACGACTCATCGCTTCTGGAAAGCTCTGCCGTGCCCGGGTGCGAGAACGGGAGAGGCGAGTGCCGTCGTCACGTGGGTGCAGGAGCCACACTTCAGGCGCCATGGCGAGGGCTCTTTGCCTGGCCTTGCTCCAGAGCGGAGCCGCGGCGGAAGCTGTCGAAGACCAGTGTCCCCTCCGCTGTGTCGGTCAGACAAGTCACAGAGCCACCCTGATACAGTGCGAGGGGACGGACTCTGCCCCTCGAAGGAGGGGTCTCCCGTGTGGGGAGGGGGCGGTGGCTGCCTGTCCCACCTGCAGAGCACGGCACGCGGCCGGGGACGCTGGGTCCGTCCTCACCGGGCGGCCCCGAGGTCTGTCAGGAGACCAGCTGGGCTTTTCCGCGCAGAGGCGTTTAGGGCGCTGTGGCTCAGGAACCATGTGCCTCAGGGTTGAGTCCCGACTCTGCAGCTCCGTTAGGGCTTCCTGAGCCTCGGTTTGCTCATCTGCAACACGGCGCCAGGGGACCCCTTCCTAGCCGTGGCTGGGGGACTCTGTGAGGTGCCCCCGTACAGTGCGGGCGCGGCTCAGAGGCTTGCCGTGGAGGGCCCCGCCTCCCCCAGCCGCTGGGGGGCTTGGCACCAGCCTGGCCTCTGATCCCTTTGTGCGGCCCCGGGTGGGCGTGGGGTGGGGGTCCTCGCTCTCCCGCTCCCCCACCGGGGCTTGTGTGCACAGCACCCACAGCGGCTCGGCGCCCGTGGCCACCTGCACACAGGGCCTGGTGTGTGCGACGTACGTCCCTGTCACCATCGCACTGCCGTCCCTCTCCGCGTGTCCTCACTGGGAACCGTGGCGCTGCAGCCCTTAGGGTGGGGCTGTCGCCCAGCATGTCACTTGGTCACTGTCACGTCTGCTTGCTCTCGGACAGCTGCTGTTGGTGTGCAGCTAGCCCTGGTGTCCTGGTCCCTAAGGAGAGCCCCGTCTGATGGCCACACCATCCTGTGGGCACAGCTGCTCCCGGGATCGCAAGGTTGGCACCCGGAGCATAGCCCAGGGCTTTTGTGGCAGGTCTGACTTTCAGGGTGCCTGTGGGCGGAGGGCGGGGGTCTTGGGGCTTGGCTGTCTCTGGAGGCTGCCTGAAGCCATCCGCAAGCGGACAGCACCGTCCCTCAGTGGCCTGCCCGCTCCCCGAGCTGGGAGAACCTGCTCATTGCAGGCTTGCCTTCCCCCGCCGGATGCCGGCACCCCAGCCGGGACGGCCCCACTGCTGTCGGAAAGGCACTGGGGAAGCCCGTTTGCTCTCCCTCCTCCACCTCGGGCTGCTTGCTGGGTCGTCCCTTGGCTTCCCTGCCCCAGGCCTGTCCTGATGCCCTGGGACTCAGGGCGGGGAAGGCGCGGCAGCCTTTGCCGTCAGAGGCGTGAGGCCGTGGCTGCTCATTCCCTGGGGTCTGCGCCTTCTCAGTGGCGAGTATGTGCCTGGTGCCGAAGGCAGGAGGCCGAGCAGGTGCTGGCCTGGGAGGTGCTGTCGGCCCTGGATCGCACGCCTCCTGAAGCCAGCCTTACACGGACGGCTGACTAACTGGGGTGTTAGTACAGACTACAAAACCCCACCTGGCAGCAGGCGTCGGAGCACACAGCCTTCCCCCCGATAGTTGCGCAGTGGGTTGGAAGCCCCCGCCAGCAGCCCCTGGGGCAGGCCTCCCCTTCCAGGAGGTTCACCCCTTCAGCCATGCTTCCTGCCTCTGCTTAACCCTGGCTCACCGAAGCAGACCCCCTTGATAGGTCATGACGACGGCCTCCCATTCAAAGAGCTGGGGGCATCAGGCGAGTGTTCCCAGCAGGAGCGGTGGGAGGGGGTGCCCTGGAGGTGATGTTTACCGAGTAGGCCCCCCAGGTCCAGCAGCGGGTCCAGCGGCATGGGCACTGCAGGCCAGTGGGAGACAGCTGAGTGCTCCTGTCGCCGCGGCTTGATCTTAGTGGTGGGCAGCAGGGGCGGTCCTGGTGCTGATCCTAGCATGTGGCCTTCTAAGGTCCTTATCCTCCTGGGCCTGGTTCGTTGCTGAGGCAGTGGGAGTGAGCTGTTTTCCTTCCCTTACTGTGTGGCGGCCATGGTTCTAGATGGTTGGGGTTGCCCACATGGAGGTGCCTGGCACCGGGGTGGCCGGGGAGGGTGGGGGAGGGTGGGAGAGGGTGGGTCATTGGTTGGTTGGGAGGAGAGAGTGGGGAGCCCTGCACGGGGAGCTCCTGGGGCCTCCTTGGTCCCTTCTGGCTGCTGGGAAGGATGGGCGTGTGCTGGGGGTCTCTGGGACTTGCAGTCTGTCTTCTCAGACGCATCCTGTGTGGTGGCCCACCTCTGACACCGCTGGCGCAAGCTGGCAGCACCAGCTTGGTTTCCGCGCCCCCCAGGCTGTACCTCTGAAGGGTGGGGCGGACTCGTACCTACTCTGGGTTCCCCAGGGCCTGGTGCACTGGCACAGCCAGGACCTGGTCCCTGCATGAAGTGACGGATGCTCCCGCTGCCCTCAGTGGCGTTCCACGGAGCGGCTGCCAGGCGGTGGGTCTCTCCCTGGACTGGTCTCACCTGCTGTGGAGGTTCTGGTTGGACACATTGCAGGGTTGGGTGGGGCTTCTGGCTCCTGGTGGGTGGAGGCCAGGAAGTAGTGCCAGGATGACCCTGCCGTGGGAATGACCCAGCCCTGGGAGTCAGCCTTGTGCCAGGAAGCCGGCCTGGGCCAGGCCGAGACCGCACGGCCATGAGTCACGGGAGGTGACCCTGGCCTTGCCTGCTGTCCGCAGACGCAGGTGATTGCCGGTCCCGTGTGTGGCTCAGCAGGCGGAGACCTGCAGAACCAGGCCTGTCATGGCAGCGTGGGTGCATTTCTGCCACTCACCGGGTTGGGCTGCGCTGGGGAGACGTGGATGGGTAGAAGGCTTCCTTGTGCTGCGCGGCCGTCTCGGTGGGCCGTGCCTGGGGCCGCCAGAGTGGACGCACGCGCACCTGTCATTTGCAGGGACCGCACCCTTTGGAGTCCTTACTGTTCCCTCCACGCAGAGCGCTCTTCGAGGCCCACGGAGAAGAGAGAGTGGGGGGCAGCTGCAGGGGGCACTGGACCACCAAAGTGCATGAGAAGGTGGAGGTCCGCTTGGATGTCCAGGGAGTCTGAAGAATCCCAGAACCTGACTTAAACGCTCTGAAGTTCCCTGAGTACAGCGGCGCGGACACTCGTGTTCTCTGCGCTGCCTTAGAGCGCCGGCGGGCCTTCCTCCGTGGCTCTGCTGGCGCGGCGCGAGGGAGCCCTCAAGGGTGCCTGCGCCCGCGGAACTTGGTTTCACGGGTCTGTTGTCGAAACAGGAAAGCACGGGACGTGCAGACACCGAAAAGTGAGTGATCCCAGCACCCAGAGAGCGTGACTTCACGCTGGGAGCTGGTGTCGCACGCGGTGCACTTGGCCCAGCGGTCAGCGTCCGCGGCCGCCCGCGGATGTGCGTGACCCCCTCGCCCTCCGTGGTGGGTGTTCAGGGTCTCCTCCCGGCGGACGGCGGTTCGGAGCATCCTTGCACGTCAGCGCCCAGCGCGGGCCTTTCCTCAGGAGTTCTGGGAGGGGACCGGTGGGCTCCCGGAGGGGGGTCTTCCTGGAGGCGTTCGAGCCCGCACGCTCCTCGGGCGCGGGCGTGCGCTCGCCCCCGTTTTGTGACCAGCTGCCGGCGTTACTCTCCTGTGACGAAGATCTTTGCCACTTCGGTAAGTAAGGACGGGTGTTTGGTCAGTGCGCGCTCCCTTGCAGAGGGCTGCGGCTGGTGTTCTGGGACGCGGGGCCCTGTGTCCTTGGGGAAGCAGCCGTCTGCTCACTGTGCACGAGCGGCCCAGCTTTCTGAGGACCGGCCCGAGTCCCGTGTACTCCAGGGGTAGTGATCCCAAGTACTGAGCTTTCGAGTTTGTTCTTAAAGGAGCGAGAGTAGGGGAGACACTCGAACTGGCCCAGTGGGACTCCCCCCGACCCTGCTTCTTGCTGTGTTTCCTGAGGGCGTGCGTTCTCGAGCTGGGCGGAGTGCGCGTGTGGCCCTACTGGGCCGGCCAGAGATCCCCGGGCAGTCCAGGCTGTGCCGGGAGACCAGAGCGCTGGCCGGGGACCAGTGATGCTGCAGGGTGTGAGTGTGTTTGGGCTGAGCGGGCCCCAGGCCCTGGGCGTGGCAGCTCCGGGTCATAGCCTGGGGAGGGCTGCGGGCACAGCAGAGCTTGGCCCTGCGCTTTTCCTCCTGGCGGGCGTGGGGGGATCTTCCCAGCATCTCGTGTCTTCTCGTACAGTCTCTCCGTCACCGCCCCACACACTCGCACATGCACTCGCACATGCACTCGCACACGTGTTGCTGGACGCGTGTGCACCACTTGGTGTGCTCTCTGGGAAGAAATTCCGTTCACGTCGGTGCCAGGCGCTGGCCAGGAGCGCCAGGCTTGCCCAGGGCCTGCTCGGGCCGCGTTGGGTCGCTGAGGCCGCAGAGTACCGAGAAGGCAGCGCGGCATGGGGGCGATGTGGGGACCCCAGAGCAGGGTTTCTCAAAGTGCCCCTCAAGGACTTCTCATGCTCTGAGGTGTTGGGTGAGTTAGGGGTCCGCTTGGAAGCTCGGTGGACAGCAGTTCTGGCTTGGAGCAGTCCCCAGGAGGATCCCTGGGAACGGCTCACACAGTGGCCGAGAGCCCCCCACCCCCCAGCCCTCTTCCCAGTCCCTCGGCACCTGTCCTCTTGGCGGTCGGGGTGAGTGAACAAAGGGCTGGGAAGGAATCCAGGCCGCCAGCCCGGCCCTCCCCTGCCAGCGCTGCCCTCCGGCTGAGGATGGGCGGCAGAGAGGAGTCCCCTCGGGGGCCTGGTGTCCTCTGGGCCGTGCTCCTGAAGTGTGCTTACTTCTTGCTCTGGGTGGTGTGACCTTCCCTCCTGGCTGGTGAGCTGGGGGGTGGCCCAGGGCAGAGAGTGCGGGGCCTGAGGCTGCCCGCGCTTTCCTGAGTGCGTGACTCGGCCGTGCCGCCGAGCACTGTGGCTTCCGCGGGAGATCGGGGCCAGTACCTGTTTGCCGGACTGTGGCCCTCCCGCCCGGAAGCGGGGTGTTTGTGCCGCACCGGCTTTCCCGCGCCCGGAATAAAGTCTGTCACGAGTGCTGCCCCTTCAGCGCGGGCTTCATCTTCTGCCACAGACCCCTGGTAGCCTCTGTCGTCCTTGGTGTGGTCAGGGAGAAGGCCGCCCCGGGAAGCCCTGTGCCTGCCGGTGGGCAGCTGGCCCGGTGAGTGTCGGCAGCCCGCGTGTGTCCTGTGGGCACTGCCCTCGGGCGGGGGTGCTGGCGGGGAGGCGAGGGCGCTGGTTCTGCCCTCTGCAGGCCGCGTGGTCTCAGGCATCACGACTGCCCCCTGTGCCTCTGGCCTCCGGGTCCCAGCCCCTGCCCTGCGGGATGGTCGTGGCTGGGGCGGACTTTGTAGCGGGTGCCTGGTGGGTGGTGGGCACGGGCCTTGTTGTAACCCAGTTTCCTGGTTTCAGAGAGACGGACGTGCTCCGCCAAGGGCACACGGGGGTCACTCTGTCCGCACACGGGCTGTCCCTGCTGCCACTCTGCCTCCTGGGAGCGGCCCCCCGGCCTGAGCTCTGTGTTGGTGGTGGGCAGAGGGCGCTCGCTTCTCTCCTGTGCTTTGGTCTCGGGGTTTGCTCGTGGCTGTCAGGGTGGAGACCCGGTCCCTTCTCCGCTGCTAGGGTTTTGAAACGCTTTGTAATTAAAATCTTGTTTTCAAGTACATTCTATTGTTCCTGCTGGGAAGGCCTCCTACCTTTTTGGCTGAAGAAGTGCTGGGCTCAGCGGACTTGTGTCAGGAGTTCCTGGCATTTATAATTCACGTGAAAACAAACGTGTTGTCTTGTTGTGACCTCGCTGGCTTTGGTGTGCTTCCTCCAAGGCTGACGGAGAGCAGCTGCTGTTCAGCGACGCGGACGGTCAGCCCCAAGGTGTGCCCCTCTGTCTTCAGGGCTCTGCGAGGAGCAGGGCGGTGGCCTGCGGGCTCTCTGCTTGCTGGGCACGGGGGTGGGGGCCTGGGGACAGGGCTTGTGCTCTGTATGGGTTTCCCTCCCCTCTGGCCTCACGGAACTCGCGGTTTTAAGGAGTGGTTTGTGGTTTGCTGGCCCCTGAGGTCTGAGCTGTCACCAGGATCGTGGCCGGGGCCCTCAGTTTCCCCAAAGGGTGTCCTCTCTCCTGAGGCTCGGTGGGAGGGCACAGCCCACTGCCCTGCTGCTGGTGCCAGAGGAGGCCTTTGTGGGTGGGGCTCACATGGCTCTCAGGGGGCGCCGGGGCCCTGCCCAGCCCTGTCTCAGACTTCCGCCCTGGACCACTGGGGCCTGAGATGGACGAGGGGGTGCAGGGGGCCTCCGAAGATGGGTCTGTGCCAGCCGGCACCAGGGCCCAGACCGCCCCCTGCCCAATAGGTCCTCCCCCACTCTGCGCCAGCGCACTGGGTCGTTCAGTGAGTTCTCAGACGGAGACCTGGGGAGCTGCTGTGCTCCCGGGATGGAGCGCCTCAGCCGTACGCTCGCGGTCATTGTACCTGGCATCTGGCCGAGGCCGGAGGCACTGTCGTTGGAGCAGCACAGGCCATGGGACCCAAGGGGTCCTGCGGTCCGTGTCCCCTGCTGGCCCGCGTCTGCCTCCCGTTGTGTGGCGCACACTGCCTGCTCCTCTCAGCACAGCAGGGACCCGTGGGTCAGGGCCGGCCAGGGGCTTGGGCTGGTGGCAGGCTCAGTGTGGTGGGATGCGCTGTCGTCGCCGTCCCCTGGACTGGGTGCCGCCCCTTCCTCCTGCCGGCAGCGTGCCTGTGGGCCTTTGGTGTCGGGCTGCAAGTTGCAGCCACACCCGTGTGTGAGGCCCGCGGTTCCATGCCAGCTGGGGCGACGTTCCGGCATGGGCTCCCGTGGGACCTGTTCCTACCGCACCTGGTGGTGATCGCACAGTAGGAGCAGGTGCTGCTGTGCGGGACTCAGGGGGCTGGGGTCTCCTCCGTGGCCGGCCCTGTGCACCCCTGGCCAGGTGCTTTTCTCGGCCTGCAGCAGTTGGTAGCTGCAGTGCCATAGGTGACAAAGGTGCCAGGCTCAGGCGGGCTTGTCCCCTGGGAGAGTGAGGTTGGGACCAGGCAGTGGGGGTGGGCTGTAGTGTAGGGGCCAGAGCCAGGGCCCATGGGGTGCTGGACTTTGAGTCTGTTCTGATGGTTTGTTTTTGGACCAGGGACTCAGATGTAGGTAGGGTCAAGACGCGGTACCTGTAGATGTCCCCACTTGTCCTGTCGGCGTTCTGTGCCGGTTCTACAGTAGCTACGGCTCAGTGTGCGCCTGGTTAACACAGCAGCTGGGAGCACAGTCGTGGCGGGGCCACCCTGCCCTCCAGAGCCAGGTGGCCCTGCCAGGAGCCATCCGCAGGAGCACTGCTGTTTTCCGTGTCTTTTCTGTCCCAGAACTCAGAGTCCTTTGAATTCTAATGAAAATAATAAAATGTCCCCTGAAATGACATTTGCAGGGGTCTAGGGCGAAGACTGTGCTCTTTGACCTGTATGCCTGGGCCAAGAGCCCGTGCCCATGCAGGCCCTGTCCCGGCTGCACACACCTCGTGGCTCCAGCTGTGGGCCTGTCCAGGAGCCGGCCTAGACTGCATAACCTGGCGGGGGCCATGGCTTTGCTGTACTCCCTTCAGGCAGGCTGTGGGGCTCTGGGCTCTCCCAGATGTGGGCTTAGGGACTGCCTGTTCTTATCTTTGACTCTGATCTTCCACAGGCCAGCAGAAAGCTGATCATATCATACTCCTGCTTAAAAGACCCTTTGTCCAAATTTTCCATCTCCCTCCAGCCCAGGGTTACCTGCAGCCTGGTCAGCCCTTTGCTGTGCCCTTTCCAGGTGAGATCCCTGACCTGCGCTCACGCGGTGTTCGTGGCCTGGAGGGTCTCCCATCTGCGTGTCTGCCAAAGAACGCCTACAGATGGCCAACAGGTACCTACAAAGATGCTTGTCATCACTCATCAGGGAGATGGACATCACCACCACACTGTGCTGTCCCCTCACACCCGTCGGAATGGCGGCCATAAAGAAGCCAGGCGGCAGCCAGTGTTGGTAAGGGTGCGGAAAAGTGTCCTGCCCACAGAGGTGTCAGTGGTGCAGCCGCTGGGGAAGACGGTGTGGAGTTTCCTCAAGAAGTTAAAACCAGAGTTACCGTATGATCGAGCATTTTCTCTTCTGGGTCTTTATCCAAACAAAATCGATCTTGAAGACACGCCTGTGTTCCCATCATCGTTCCCGGAGTTATTCTCAACAGGCAGCGTCCGGAAGCAACCTGTGTAGGTCGACAGGGAAATGTGGTGTCTCTTCACAATGGAATGCCGTTCAGCCTTAGCAGAGACGGAAATCCTGTCATTTGCGACTACGTGCGTGACCCTGGGGGGCGTTGTGCTAAGAGAAATAAGCCCGATGGAGAAAGACAGCACATGGCATCGCTTATAAGTGGAATCTAAAAAAAGAAGAGTCAAACTCAGGAACAGAGTGATAGAGAAGTGCCAGGGGCTGGGGGAAGTAAGAGATTGGTAAAAGGACACAAAATTTTAGGAAAAAACACTGCTTGTCCTGACTTTGCCTCCCCTCTTGTTCCTACCTTCCGGGTCCCTGGACAGCTCCTGGGGAGGATGTGGAGCTGCCCTGCTGGCCTGGGGCCTTAGGAAGGTGTTGGGAGGCTGAGTCCACCCCCGCCTGCACTAATGCCTGGGAAGGGTGGGTCCTGGTCACGGCAGCTCAGCTTAGCTGCACCCTAACCATACCTGCTAGCTGGCCGAGGTCCGCGGGATTCCAGCCGATCGAGCAGGGAGCCCTGCAGCGCAGGCTGCACGTCCTCTTGAAGTGCTCAGGGGAGAGCACAGACTGATGGAAACCTCAGCAGGTTTCTGCCCACTGCGGCCGTCCCCAGCGTGTTCTTGGTCCAAGTGGAACCCAACCAGAAATCAACAACCAAGAGGCCGACTCCCTGTGTTTGGGCACGAGGAGGATATACACTTTTACGGATCTGGGGGGGACAAAGAATGATGCGTAATGGAAAGCGGAAAATATTTTTAGCTGAAAGATAACAAAGATACTACCTGTTGAGACTTGTGGGCTGCATGTGGACCAGAGAGCAGTACAGAGCCTTGGATGCACAGATCAGAAAGGAAGGTGTCACCGCAGGGCAGTCTTAGCCAGAGGACGTGGAGGGACGGGAGGTGCGAGCTTGGGAGCAGCCGCTGTCATGCCGGAAACGGGGTCTTCGGCAGAGTCGCCAAGGCCGGAGTCCGACGCGCTGACCATAGGGCTAAAGGGAAGGTCTGCGGCAAGCCTGTTCTACAGAGGAAAAGGGAAGGTGCAGAGTCTTTGTAAGGAAGCGTGCGGGGTCGGCTGCACAGCCGTGTATTAGGAACGTCTTTGTCCGTAGGTCATACCGTACCAAGAGCACTGGGGCCGGGAGGAGAGTAGGTGTCAGAGTTCTAGAGCCACACGCGCTCATCGAGCGCTTCGGGTGCGTGGAAGTGTACACCTAGACTTCGAAAAAAATAACGTGAGATGTTTCTGTGTCCTCTGTCACATTTTCAAAGGATGATAATTTGGGCCAAACAGAATTATTAAAATTCATTTCGCCTCTTTCCTTTTACTCTTTAATGTGGCTGCTAGAAAATGAGAGATTACAGACGTGGCTGGCATTTGTGGCTTGTGGTGTGTTTCTCTTGGACAGCGCTGTTCGGGAAGATAGCACAGAAGACGCTATTCTTGGCCTTTGGGTTAAGAGTGGTTTTCCTAAATAGGGCCAGGAAGTACTGATCATAGAGGAAAAGAGAATTTGGTTTACATTAAGACCGAGAAGCTCTGTTCATCAGAAGATAGCCCCAGAAGAGCAAAAAGGCCAGCGCCCTGGGGAAAGGTGTGGCATGTGGCATGGACTAAAGGGGGTGCGGCCAGACCTTGTGGAAGGGCAGGAAACAGGTGGGAGCCTCTGGGGGGTGCCGCAACGTTGGGCACTGCACGCTGCCGACCTCGTAGGTCTGTAATGGTCACCCCAGTGGGCGGCACGCAGACTGGCCTTCCTTTCAGCCCATTTCCCCTTAAGTGTATGGCGGTAGCCAGGTGTGTGGGCAGACCTTCCCCCTCCGGCCTGCCTGCAGCGCTGCTCGTCTGCCTTTTGTTTGAATTTGTATATTATTATTCTTTAGTCTTTAATTTTTGGGGGGAGCGGCAGAAAGAGAGAGAATCCCAAGCAGGCTCCACGCCCAGCATGGGGTCTGACTTGGGCCTCATCCCAGGACCCTGAGATTGTGAGTTGAGCTGAAATCAGGAGTAGGACACCCGGCTACACCCCCCGGGCGCCTCTTGAGTCCTGCGTCCTGACCCTCACCCCCATTCTGGAAGCTGTGCAGGCGACGTTCCTTTCTCTTAGAGGTCACTTACTGCGCAGACCCTAAACTCAATGTCTGATGCTAATGAGCCCCTTTGTCTCCCTGCCCGCCCCCCCCCCCCCCCCCGGTGGCTTCCAGACCTCAGACCGGACCCCCTTGTGTGGTCTCGGGACTTGTGTGCACTCACAGACGCGCTCGCTCGCGCACTGTGTTGTACCCGTGCACGCGTTAGCTCTGGTTCGCACGCTGGGTTTCTCTCGGGGTGTGTATTTTCTTGTTACCAGATTTCTGTGGGTTTCTGCGCGTCTGGTCTTCTCCCTCCTGAAGGACATCCTTTCCATTTCCTTTCTTCAGTGTTGGGCCGCGGGTGAGGAGCTCCCCATCCCCGTCGGCCTGAAACGGCCTCCAGTCTGCCTTCATCGTTGACACACGTTTTCGCTGCACAGCGCGGTTTCGCGTGCTTTCTTCCAGCCCCTTTTCGATGTCCATCCACTGGCTTCTGGTTCTGGTTCTGGTTCTGGTGTTGCTTTGAGAACCTGGCTGTCCAGTAGACTCTCGCTCCTCTGGGAGCGATCTGCTCCCCCAGGCGCAGCTGCTGCTGTTTCCTTCCTGGCTGCCGCAGTTTCAGGGTCCGGAGTGGCAGAAGTTGTCTCCGTGTTCCCTGGGTGCCCGTCCACACTCCGAGCCTTGCACAGGTTTGCTCACCGGTTCCCTCCCGCCGCCCCGCGCCTCCGCCCCCAACACACACGCGTGTGCGTGCATGTATGTGTGTATACATATATTTTCTTTTCTTAACGGTTTGAGAGTGACTTGCTTCTTTAACCCAAGACAAGACAGAATGTATATTCTCGTGAAGGTGCTTGGTTGCACTGCACTAAGAGTCCGTGCCTCTGGCCACTCAGGGTCGCTGAGAGACAGGACCTAAGTCACCGCTGAGAGTCGCAGGGAAGGGAGAAGGCAGAGGTGAGGGTGATGTGGTATCGGGGTAAGAAACACTCCAGGTGTGGGGCGCCTGGGGGGCTCAGTCGGTTAAGCATCTGCCTTGGCCCAGCTCATGATCCCAGGCTCCGGGGACCGAGCCCTGCATCAGGGTCCCCGCTCGGCGGGACGCCTGCTTCTCCCTCTCCCTCTCTCCTCCTCCTGCTTCTGCTTTCACTCGCGCTCTCCCAGCCCCTGAGGCCCATGCAGCAGAGCCTGGGCGGGGGCGGGCCTGGAGAGCCGAGTCTCTGGGGGTCGCCCAGCCGGCCTGCCCTCTGAAAGCCCCACTGGCGTGCGTGTCCACCCTCCAGCTCCTGAGGCCACAGAGACCAGACCCTTCCTGGGAAGCAAGGAAAAGAGAATGGATGGGACTTGGGGGAGAAGTTTGGTGGCTGCTTCTGGGCTCACAGGCAGCATAACCTACAAAGCAGCGGGTATTCCCAAATAAATATGTGTGTTGCGCGATTGTCACAGCCCGGCTGTCCTTTAAGAGACGGGTAAAGCCGTCTTTGTTCATGAGAACCAACCAGTAAGGCCCTTGCTCCTCACGCCTGCGCCGCTCAGTAGGGCTGTTTCCAGCTGCCGAGAGGCACACCGGGTGTCCTTCGCTGCCCGTCTGCCGCCCCGCTGGCTCTCGTGCTGCACCCTGCAGTGGTGACGTTGGAGGCGCCCAAGTCTGCGGCGTGTGCGACCGTGGAAGGAGTCGTTGGGACCTGTAGAAGTTGTCTTCACTCCAGCGACCTTCCTTCCCGCTGTGACCTTAGGTGAACTTGGGCTCTGACATCCCTTCCGGAAACAAACCCCGAGGCTCGTGTGAAGCCCTGTGGTGTTCCCCCAACAGATCCCGAGACTTGGCGGGCCCCACTGGTGGCCTCCCCCTCTCTTGGGGCAGCGTCTCTGTCAGGGCCACAGCCTGTCATCCTTTCCCCCCCCAAGGTGGCCAAGGCTGCCTGGGACAGAAAGGTTCCAGGTCCCAGCCCTGGTCTCTTTCTCGGATCCCACAGGGTGCTGGGTTCTCTCCAGGCTCTGTTCCCCTCTGCGGGCTCCACTTGCTGGCCGTCTCCTTGGATGCAGGGCAGTGAGTCCCGTGGTGCCGTGTCCCAGGGTCTGTCTCTAGGGCTGGCCAGGGCAGGTGCCCGGCGATGCGTGTCCCGTGGGTGTCACACACAGGGCTGTCTCAGCCTCCTCCGCTGCGTCCACCCAGCCTCTTGCCGGGGAGCCCAGGGAGTGCAGTCTGCCTGACCACATCTGTCTTGGAGCGCCCAAGGGCATGGGCTCTGGGTGGGGCATGCATGAGAAGAACCCTGAGGCTGCTTGCTTTCTCCACCTGCCCCCGTGTGGAGGGGGCTCATCCAGTCCCCTGCAGAGGTGTCGGAGAGCCCGGGCTCTGGGGCATCAAAGCAGCCATTCAGTGAAAGAAGCTCTGGTTTGCGGCCCCCAGCCTGCTCACCCATCCATCCCAGGTGACTGGGGACAGCGCCCCGAGGTCATGATGCTGGGCAAACAGAAACAGACCCTGAACCCCGTCAGAGTGAGTGGACAGATGCACGGATCATGCCCCGGCTGGCCGCGGAGTGCCGCCTCCTCTCGCAGTCCAGGAGGGTGCCGCGCCCAGCGGAGGGATGTCCTTCTAGGCTGTCCTCTCGTGGGTCTGGTCTCTGTTCATAAGAGTGGCCGCGGGCAGGGAGGGAGCGTGATTCACAACACCTCGGGCGTCCCGAGTCTGCGCGCCAGCCGGAGGACCTCCCTCTGCGGAGCTCAGCCTTCCTGCGGTCCCTGTGCGCCACTGAGGTTGGAGCTGGGCACGGGCTGTTGTTTACTTGGTGTCTTGTTTCTCCTCACTGGGTGAGAGGGAGGGAGCAGGGGGTTAAACACATCGCCAAAAGTCACATGCCGGTGTCCAGGCAGCCTGGGCTGCAGCGCTCTGAACACAGACCGCCCGTCGGTGGCTTGGTTACCCCAGGGTCTCCCAAATCAGCCTAGGAAGTTCCGGGTGAGCGTTGATTTCTCTGTCGGTTTACCCGCCCTCAGAATTCAGGGGCCGTTCCCTCGCACCTGCTCAGAGCGGCCTGGAGGGTCTCCAGTTCCGCGTGCTTCCGGAAGAGTTTCCCGCTGGAGGCCGTCTCGGTGGTGGGGTCCGGGCGCTCCCGCTGCTCGTGGGCCTCCGGAGGGAGCCGCGAGGGCCGGCTCTGCTGTGGAGCCCTCGGCCGGGCGCGGAGTCTCTCTGGTCCTCACGCGTCAGCACAGATCCCTCTCGGCTTCTTGGAGTTTCCGGAGTGCAGTCGTTCTGAAGTTGGGGCTTACATTTCGTCTTGGGGACGGGCTCCTGTGGTGCAGA
This sequence comes from Mustela nigripes, assembly GCF_022355385.1. Taxonomy (NCBI): domain Eukaryota; kingdom Metazoa; phylum Chordata; class Mammalia; order Carnivora; family Mustelidae; genus Mustela; species Mustela nigripes. The sequence continues at coordinate 1,014,524 of NC_081557.1, read as the reverse complement.
GGGTCCCTTCTGCCCTAGTCGTTGCCTCGCCCTGCGGTGACCGGTCGCTCCGTCACCGCCCTTCTCCGCTGACCTCTTTCCGTGAAGTAAAGCAGGTCTTCCTGTTCGGTGGGCTTTGTAAACTTTGTTTTCATGGTGTGGGGGCGGCACCCAAATGTGTTCTTTTTTGTGTGCGCGCTGGAGGTCCCCTCTTCTGCTGTCTGGACTAGCCTCCTCGCTGCTTCTGTCCGAGCCAGGGCTTCTGTCCTGCAGTCGGGCTCCGACAGTGAAGGGAGCCGTGGTTAGCGTTTGTGAGACGGCTCTGCTCCGCCCGACCTTGCTGCTTTGGGGTTTGTCTGTGCCCCAGGGCCTTGGGGCTGCCATCTGCCTCCCACGTTGGCTCCTTCCCCGGTTGGACTCGCCTCGCGTTCCGGGGGCACCTGCTGTCGGCAGTGGCTGGCCCCCGGCACTCAGAAAGCCTTGGTCTCCCTTCTCCCCCCGTGGCACGGTGCCGCTCCGTTGTGTGACTGTAGTCCAGACGCCGGCCCCGAGACGGTCCCCAGCGGCGGCCTGCTCTCAGCAGGTCAGCAGTGCCCACCGTAGCTCCTCAGCAAGGTCGAGTGGACAGCTCTGCCCCCCACTCCAGTTTAGAGCACTGCCTCCCGGGGCCCGGGCTGGCCTCTGGGCCAGGGAGTGAGGCGTGGACTCTGAGTGGCTCTCGGCTGGGTGTGGCGGCATAACCATGGTCAGAACATCCTTGGCCGGTTATTTATTGAACTCAACAGTGTGATGTGCAGGACAGACCGTGGTGTGTCTGCCCGGCCGTAGTCCCCGTGGGTTTCTGCGTGAGCGCTGAGCACAGCAGCACAAGGCAGTGTCTTCCTCTGGCCCGCGGGGGCATTGCAGGACAGGGGAGGAGTCCTGATGGCTGTGGAGCCCTGGGGGACTGTCCCCTGGCTGCCCTGCTCTTGGGTTTTGGCTCGCCACTCCTGTCTCAGCTTCCTCCTTCTGGTGCGTGTGAACAGTAGTTCCCTGTCTTGCTCGGCTCAGGTGGCCGTTGGCAGCACTGCTCCCTCACCTGATGAAGGGGCCCCGGGTTTGCAGCCCCAGGATTTCCGATCGTCTGTGTTGGGGAAAGAGCCCAGCAGGATCACCTGGGTTAGGGGCCAGACTTGGTTATCCAAAGGGACTTGATCCAGGGAGGCCAGGAGCTGGGTGCTGGGCTTAGGGCAGAAAGAGCAGCTGTCCCAGGTGCCCACGTCCAGATGCCAAAGCACAGAGTGGCAGATCCCAGACTCTTACTGAGCTGAGGCTGCCCGAATGAAAGGCGAGTGTTGTGCTTCCTGACAACTGCTTCGGGGGTCCGGGGACACGGGAGGAAGCGGCCTGGGCCTTGAGTAGCATTCCTCCCCCGAGCTTGTGGTTCCGGAGCCTCCAGGCTCCCCACTTAACTGCTTCTCTTAACTTCCCTCATAACTGCCAGAGCCTGTTGGGTCGGCAGGGCTCCAGGGTTGGGGATGCCGTCGGCGTGATGCTGGGGGCCGCCGCAGAAGCAGGCAGGACACCCCCGGGCACCTCGACTGCAGCGCGGGCTGGGAGTTCGGGGGTGTTGGGCGTTGCATTCTGTAAGACACGTTTTGGAAGAACTTCCAGTAAGTGAAGCTTCCAGTAACTGTCTGGAGCAAAATTTGAGACGCGGCTTTGAAAGGAGCAACGCTCGGTTGATGTTCAGGGCTAGCTTGCGGAGAGCCTGGTTCGGTGGACACACTTAACTGCATTGCGTTCGGAGAGCGTTTTCCGTCGGTTCTGTTTGTACGTGTGGCTTTGTTTGTTGACGCGGCGGCGCCTTCTCCTCGGGACTGTGGCAGAGCCACGCGTGCTCGCGGCTGCTTCCCCTGCACCAGCCTCTTCCGCAGAGGGTGCCTCGCGGTTCTCACGGTAGGTAGACCTCCCAGCAGATCAGTCCTGGCCGGCGGGCTCGCCGAGGCCCGGTGTCCCACACAGACTGTCCCTCGTGAGAGGCCGGACACAGTGACCATTTGTTCCAGGTCAAACGTTTGAAACTTCGTGATCATGAAATTCATTTTATAAAGTGACTTAGAATATGCTGTCTGTGCCCGTCTGTGTGTGTCGGCATGTGTGTGCGTGAGTGAGACAGACCGGCCTGGGGCATGTGCCAGTGATCATTTCTGTTCTGTGTTCTTTTTTTTTCCCCTGAAAGATCTGACCCGCCAAGGCAATTTTACAACCCGCATTAGTGGGTTCCGCTCATAGTATGAGAAACACGGTTCCGGAGTCCTTTCCATTCTGAAATAAGAAAGTGGAAGAAAAAATCACACGAGAGGACATGCATTTAAAATGTGAGAAAACGCAGGCTCGCTCACTCAGAATTGTTTCCTGACACACGGGGACGTTGGGGGACGGCCCTGTCAGCGGGCTGTGCGGAGCACTCGCCAGAGGTCGCCAGCCGACCCGTGTGTCGCACCACGGAGGGTGCGCACCGCGTGCGTGTGCGTGTGTGCGGCGTGTGGGCTGTGCCCCTGCCAAGCATGGTGCGCTCCTCCTCCTGGGAGGGCTGCCAAGGTAGTGATCTGTGCCATGGGGCTGGTCGGGTGGACCGAGGCTCCCCCGCCACTGTGGGGGTGGGAGTCCTGAAGCCAGTGCTGGAGGGGAGGGTATGCACCAAGCACAGCCTCACTCCGGGGGAGGGGGGTCGCTGGCTCTTGAAGTACCGGGACCTGGGCTTTTCCCCTCAGTCCCTGGTTGCTGCTGGGCTGCAGAGGGCAGGATGTGGGTTCCCGTGTCCCCTGCTCTCTGTACCCCTTCCCAGGCAGCTCCCTCCACCATGCCCAGCTCACCCTGGACCCTCAGGCCCAGCAGCTTCTGCCTTGCATTTCCTCTGCTTGTGGGGACTGAGTGACGAGGCCGTGGTCAGGAATCAGAGTCAGGACTTCCGTGAGAAGACGTGGCCCTCGCGTTGTGTGTGCACGTGGAGTCCGCTTTCCCCGAGTGACAGAGGCTTTCCCCAAGCAGGACAGTCTTGCCTGTCGCCTCTCCTTGCACCAAGCCTTCCCCCGGGTGCCTGCCTGGAAGCGGGGTGGGGGCGCTCGACGCCTGGGTGTCCGGCCCTCTGGGCAGGGAAGTCCCCACAGGCGGCAGCAGGTGGCCCCAGCGCCAAGCCATGTCTTGTTCTGCAGCGGGGGCAGCTCCTCCTCCTTTCGGGGGTGCTGAGGATGCAGAGGCCTTGCTGGGAAGGCCTCTGGGGAGCAGGGCCCAGCCTCAGGCCTCTGCTCAGGGCCAGCAGGAGGGGAGGCGAGAGCAGCAGGACGTGCTGGGGGGACACGGTTCCCATCTCCGCCTTGGGCAGGACCTTCCCAGGGAAGGGTTGCTGTTACTCTCCGAGCTGTCGGGGGCCAGAGGAGCCAGAGCTCCCCACTGCTTCTGTGGGGCATTCAGTGGCGAGGTGCTCGGGGTTATTTCTCGGAGTGTCGTTTGGGGCTCTTCAGAGTACTGCGGTGGACGTCTGTGGGCGCCCTCTCTTCCTGCCATTGTGAGCCTTGGCCTCTTGGGCTATGCCTGTGCCCTGGCTGGACCAGGCTCGCTCCCTCCCACATGTCCCGAGTTCCTGTCCGGTGCCTGTGGCCCCCTGTGTCATCACCCGTGTCCCCATCTGGGTGGCCCGTGTTTGGCCCAGACCCCACGCGTCCGACAGCGAGCTCCTCCTTTCCCCGCCGCAGGTGCCCGGGGGGCCTTCTTCCTGCGGGCACCGCTCGTTGGCCTGCTCGGCCGCTGCCGTGAGCCTCTGGTTTCCTTGTCTCCAAGCCCTGTGAGGTCGGCTCTGCTGCCAAGGAGCACCCCAAGCCCACTGTGTTCTGGCCGTGCACATGGTGTCCTGGAGGAGCCCTGCTGCTTCTCTGCCTGGGCACCGGAGGGCCTCTTGCAGCAGCACGTCGGCTGTGGCTCTGCCTCCAGGGTCCCCCCGGGGTTCTGCTGCACCAGACTCCCGGGGTGGCTTGCGGCTCTGGACTCTCGGGCCCTCACCCCCTGCTCCGCTCTGCCGCCTAGGCCCCGTGGCAGCCTGCTGGCTTCCTGCCTCCTGCGTGGCCGGATCCTTTGTGCCCCGGAGTCTTGGCACTTCCCGATTCCTCCAGACCTTTGCGTGGCCTGTCCCTTTATATCGCTCAGGTCTCTGTGCTGATGTCCCCCCACCAGGACACTGTCCCTGACCTCCTGCTTCCAGTGAACTCTCCGTCCAGTGCCCCGATCACTGCTGCCCGTCCCTTCACCGCTGTCTTCTCCACGGCACGTGTTAACCGGAAAGCACCAGAGTTCTCCGTGTTTGTCTCCATCGCTGGAAGCCTCGGTTTCCTGGAGGCAGGGATGTGGGCTGGTAACTGTGTAGCTGACCTGGCTGTGTCCCTGACGGCAGAGCAGGCCAGGCAGGCGGGATGGACGTCGGCCGAACTGCCCGTCCCCGACAGCCCCGCCCAGGCCTCACTGCTGCTACGCATCAGCCCATGGGTGGCCAGGCTGGCAAAGTCACCGGGCCGCCGGTCTGTGTGCCAGGGCCAGGCCTCTGTGGCGAGTCTTGCAGGCCGAGCCGTCCTTGGTGCTCCTCAAGGCAGGGAGTGGGCCGTGAGAGGGGCCTTGTCAGGGTTCCTGGGGCCAAGACTCCACCCCAGCCGTGGCTGGTACCAGTCGAGACCCCGCTGTGGATGGGAGGGGTGATGGTGTCCATCTCGAGGCAGAGGTGCAGGCCGCAGAGGGGCTGCGTGAACCGTGCTGGATGGGGCCTCCCCACGGCGGGGGCCCCACTGAGGCCCCTGCTGCCAGAGGGTCCTTTGGGCGGGGGTGGTCCTGAGGGAATATGCTTCCTTACACTAGTGAAGTTTCGGCACTGGGGGGAGGGGAGTTCTGAGGGACACAGGAGGCGGGAGTCCAGAGGGACAGGTTTCAGGCTGGCCTCTCAGAGGCGAGGCATGCTTCGGAGAAAGCCTTCGGAGGGGCTTCGTGTGGCCTCTGTGTTTTCCCACGACTGCTGGGTGTCGCAGGGAGAGGGTTGTGTTGCTCGGACCTCACGGAGGCGGCCCGTCAGGGTTCCGCTCAGGGCCCCAGCAGGTGGCAGGACCCGCCTGGGGGACTGAGGTGGGGATGGGGAGGACCGAGTGGCGGGCGCCCTTGTTCCTGCCCTCAGCGCATGCCTTCGGGGTTCTCGTGGTCACCCCGTTGGATAGGTGACAGAAGCAGGCACAGAGGGGGTAGGAAGCTGCCTGAGGGCCGGGGAGGTCTGGGTGCTGGAATTGCACCTGGCACCGCCATGCTGCGGCCTCTCCCAAGGCCCCCCGGTCGGGTTTGAGAACTAATTGAGGGAAGTGACCATGGCCTTCAGGTTGGGGCCGGGGGAGATGGGGCAGCCTCGTTGCTGAGACGCGGGCGGGCCTGTCCTCTTGTTCTTCAGGGCGTGGTGAGTCGGAGGTGCCCTGGTGTGTCCGTGTGCTGGGGCAGAGGAGCGAGCTGGGCCTGGGGAAGGCAGGGCGGAGGCGAAGAGCAGGTGCAGGGCTGGGCTCCGAGGAGCCGGGCGCTTGGCCGGGAGGAGCTGTGGGGATCCCTTGGTGCGTGGGAGCCGGACTCACTGGGCCGGACTGAAGGGTACGGGGCTGAGTGTGGCCTTAGCAAGAGCTGTGTTGGTGTGTGTCGGGGCAGGGATGGGCGAGCGGGTGTGCGGACCTCAGGGAAGGTGGAGACGAGGCTTCCCGGAACTCGGCTGTGAAGGGCAGGAGGCGGGGCTTGTCGGGTGGGCTTCCCTGCCGGGCGTGTCTCCATCTCCGCCGTCTTCCTCCCGTGGCTTTTTCTCCTTGTGTCGTTGAGCAGCGCAGGAGAGAACAGGCCGCGAGAGGCGTTGGCCCCGTGCCTGCCTCAGGCCGTCCGGGCGCGCCGCGGGAGCTCGGCCTCGTGTGACGCGCTCTTAGAGAAGGAGGCTCGGGTCCCGTCCCAGCGGTGCAGGGGACCCCCACATCCATCCCTTCTCCTCCCCGCGCCCGCTTCCCTCTCACGGGCGCACAGGCCCTACGTCTGGACGCATGGAGTGTTCTCCCCTGGTCCTGTGCGTTTGAAACAAAAATGGGGCGACTGTTCTGGACACAGTTTCTGGTGCCACGCGCCCCCCCGCCCCCGTGTGAATGTGACGTGGCGAGCTCAGGTCGGGGGTGCTGCTGCTGTGGGTGGTGGTCAGGTGGGCGGCGTGAGCCGTGTCACGGGCCGTCTTGGCCCACCGTCTTTGCTGCTGGGTTTTTACCAGGGGCGTCACCGCTGTCCGCTCCCTTGGCGACACGTTCTCTCCCATTCTGTTACCCCGTCCCGCGCGGTGGCCGAGGCCCGCTCCGGCCGGGTTTGCCCGTCCGCCGCAGCGTGATTCCACTGCCGTCCGCGTGTCTCTGTCGGTGGGGCCGAGCCTAGTTTTAGGTCTTCCTCTGACAGAAGTCTCGGTAGGTTTTCCGCTGAGTTGCTCATTCCGGTCTCCGAGGGCCGTGTTGACTGGTGTGGTCGCTGCCAAGAAAGAGGATTTTCTTGTTTTTTCGTTTAGTCACGGTCACCATGCAGAGGACTTCCCTCCGGGCGGCTGGAGGGAGTGTGCGGAGGTGGCGAGACCGGGGGAGCAGCTTGTGCTCGGTGCCCTCTGTTTGCCTTGCCCTGGCACCGTGTGGCAGGACGACTCCAGTCTCCTCTCCCAGCCTCACTTGCCAGAGCCGTCCCTCTCCCTTGTCACGTCAGTTCTGATGGTTTTAGAGACCGTCCGAGCATGGCGTGTTCGAAGCCTTTCCCCACCAGCCCCCCCCGCCAGGCAGCCAGCCTTCTTGGGCCCGGGGACATCTGGGAGCTGTGGTCGCCCCCGCACGAGTGCCGCATCTGCTCCCTTGGGCCGCACTGCGAGGCGGCCCAGAGATGGGAGTTGTTGCTGGAGACCCACGTGCCCACTCGCCGAGGCCTCTGGCAGGCTGACCCCTGCCCCCCCACCTGCCCTCCAGACCTCTGGACACAGGCTTGAGCTGCACACCTGCCGTGCTTCTGAGCTGAGGGGGCATGTGCGGTGCAGAAAGTGGGTCCAGACCCTGCGGCCCACGGTGGGACTTGGCGGGGACTTACTGGGAGCTGGAGCAGGAGGAGGGATTTGAAGGAGCAGCTGAGAGTGGAAGGAGCCAGTGTCCACCAGAGGGCGCAGGTGACCACGCAGGTGGGTCGGTGGCCAGAGGGTCCCCATGAAGACGAGCGGGGTCACAGTGCCAGCAAGAGCTGCCGTGTGTGTGCACGTGTACACGCGTGTGTTACTACTGGTCCGTGCCCCGCGGCCCCACATGTCTGCTGTGGGCTGCCGGGAGCCCGAGGGTCCTGCCTCCAGGCGCACCCCTGTCCCGAAGACGGGAGGCCTCAGGGCGTGCTGCCACCAGCAGGACTCCGTGTGAGGCTGGCTTACCGGCTGTCCCACGACTGTCACAGACTCCCACTGGCCAGTGTCAGGGGCACCCGTGGTTCGGTCTTGGACTCTGCTAATTGAAAAAGATCTTTTGTTGTCCTCACTGGTGCACTTTTGACCTGGTTTATTTTAGCCCCTCCTCCCCCAGTTTTGTTCTGGAGATTCTAGGCAGCCCCTGCCCACCTCCTGCCTCGAAGCGCCCGTCAGGGGGTGGTCTTCAGGGGAACGTGTCCATTTTGTGTCTGCGTTGGGCTCCCCGTTGGGCTCTGAGCTCTGCAGAGCAGGTGTGTGGTCAGGACTAGCTGCATGTGGCCCTGATGGGTGCCAGTACTTGAGTCCCTCTCAAAGGGGGCAGCAAGAGGAGGGGTTGTGCCACACGGTTGACCTTGAGTTAAGTATTTGCTTTTCAAGGTTCCTCCTGAAGACGGTAGCCCTATTTGAAGCTTACTGTCCACTTGTGCCCACTCTCCCCTGAGGGCCTGGGGCCAAGGACCAGGTAACTGCCAAGACCAGGAGCTCTGCCTGCGGCTGCAGTGGGAAGGTGGGGCGGGGTCCCCTCTGCGCCACCCAAGCATGCTCCAGGTGGTTTCGGAGCTCCGCGCAGGTATAGGACGTGAGCAGCGGCAGGGGGAGCTAGCCCCCTTCTCTGAGCAGGCGTGTGTGCACCTTCCCCTGCCTGCACCCCCTCCGGGAGACCGGATTAGCAACCTCAGCCAGGCTCCCGGTTGAGTCCCCACAGGCTTGACTTGGGCTTTGCCCTTGGCCTCAGGGCGCACTCACTTGCATGGAGAAGCAGTGTCTAGAGAACTTGGGCGGGAACTGGGGTGTATGGCCCATGGCCGGGGGCAGGGAATAACTCACGGACCCTCAAGGTTGAGCCCATGGCTTTCTGACTGTCTGGGGGTATGAGACGGAGGGGTTATCCTGAGGGGCTGGCTGGGAAGTCGGGCCGGGGCTGGGCTGCCTGGAGAGGCCGTCAGGGCACGTTGCTTCTGAGGCCGGCTGGCCCGACCGCGGAGTCCAGTGGCATCCTAGTAGGGCAGGGGCTGCCTCTGTGAATCTCCCTGAGCCAGGTGGGACGTCCTGCTAACCGATGAGTGGGACTGACAGTGCCCCCGGGCTCCTTTGTGTGCTAGAGACCCCAGCCCGCACGGACTCAGGGATGGTCATGGGGCCGGTAGCCGCCAGGCTGCCTCCAGGCCCAGCTCAGCCCCACCGCTGCCCTCTCATATGCAGAGAGAAGTGGGCGTTGTCTTCGGGGGGGGGGGGGGGGGGGGGACCTAGTGGATTCTCAAGGGAAGGAACCAGGAGCCACCTGCCTGCATCCGGGGTTGCACTTGGCCCTGATGTGCACATACGATGCGCTGGACTTCTGCCTGGAGACCCTGTTCCCTCCCCAGCCCCACTGAAGTGAGAGCCAAGGAAACCGGAAAGGCAGAAGCCCTCAGAAACAAAGATGGGGGGGGGGGGGGTGCAGTAGGTGGTTCTGGAACCATCTGGGTTTGGAAGCCGGGACGACGGTGGGCAGATTGGGTGCAGACTCAGTAGAGCGGAAAGCTGGCCTCCGGGGAGCCAGCCGTCCTGAGGAAGCTCCGAATGGTTCCTGATGGGTGGAGTCTCGGCACCTCCCAAGAGGTAGCTGGAGGTCTGGAGAGGTGTTTCAGAAGTAGCTGGACACCTGCACCCCTGCTCAGGGCACGAGTCACAGGCCCTGTCCTGGGCACCACTAGGCACAGAAAGCCTTGAGGACATCCTACTGCCGTGGTGTCAAGATCCCCCTCCTCACTCCTGGTCTGTCTCCAGGACGCTGCCCTCCAGGCGGAAGAAGGGGGAGTCTGAGCGGCCACAGAGAGAACAGCTGCCGACCCTGACGTGGGGGCGTCCCCTCGTGCTCCCAGCAGGGAGTCAGGTGGCCCCGGTGAAGCCCTTGGGACCATCTTTGTGCTCTTCTGTGCCTCCTGTGGAGTGGGAGCGGACAGCTGGGGGTGCGCAGACACGCGGGGTAAGGCGTGACCAGGAGGGAGGGAAGGGGAAGGCGCCGCGCTCTGAGCGCACACGAGGCAGCGCACCCCTCGTCTCGGGCCAGAGCTTGCATGCCCCAGAGTGAGGAAATGGCACAGGAAAGGGACATCCAAAGAACTAAAAAGAATGTTTGGAAATTAGAAGTGCAGGAGCCAACCAAGAGGCCGTGGGATAAGAGGTAAGATTGGGCGCATTTCCCAGCAAGTAGAGCAGAGAGCCAGGGCTGGACCCCGGAGTGCAGAGGTGAGGATGTCTGCGTCCACGCCCGCGTAGGGGGCATGCGGCCACAGGGGCCTTCCAGAAGGAGCGGAAGCAGAAGGAGGGTGTCACCCAAGCAGCACAGCCTGTTTCCAGGCTGTGAGTCCACATCGAATAGGCTGGCCTGGTGCCCCACTCAGGGAGTGTCCCCCATTCCCACAACATTTCAGAACACCAGGATAAAGAAAGGATCCCAAGAACTTGGCAGAGAGAATGAGACAGAACAAAACACCAGGAATCCAGACACAGATTCCAACCCAGAAATGAGAAGATAGTCTTCAAGATTCCACCAGAAAGGATTTCCAGCGCAGGCTTCGCATCAGACAAGCCATCAGTCACCTGCGGGGTTCGGATCCGAGTTTTCTCAGACCTTCTCACGCAGGTTCGGAAGCAAAGGACTACTTCCGGGCGCCCCCTCCTTTAGGAAGCTTCTGAGAAGACCTGGTGCCGAGGGAGAGGAGAGGCAGCCCTGTGGACAGCTGGGGAGCAGGCGTGGTCCGAGTCGGGCACCCCGGGGCGGGACACCTGCCCATGGCTGAAGGACAGGGCCGTGACCTCGCCGCCGGGGTGGGCAGCAGGAAACCATGGGGAACGTAGGGCAGTTTGGGCCCCTTTGGGGCCTTGATTCAGTTCTGCGTCTTGGTGGGCCCCATTCTTCTATCCCTAGCTTCCCTCGTTAATAATGCCTGGCTTCAGGTTTCCAGAAAGGGCATCAGACCTGGATCTGGGAGAGAGGTGTCGGGGCGCCTGTCGCTCCTTCCCTCCTGTCTCTCTCCAGCGCTGTGTGTGCTGCGTAGTTTCCGAAGGCGTGTTTTAGGAACAGGCAGGAACAGCAGACGGAGGCTCACCCTCAACCCCAGAGTTCCCTGCAAGGTGCTTATAACAGAAGCCCCCCGGACGCTGGGGGCTGCCGTGTGCTCTGCACTCGGGTCAGCGGGTTGGGTCAGCCCCCCGGAGGCCCAGCTATGTGTGTACGAGTCCCATGGTGTGGTGGTGGCGCTGTGGGGCCGCAGCATCCATACCTGCCCACTTCTCAGGTTCCCAGGGCAGTCGGATGAGAGCTGACAAAGGCGTGGGTTGATGCCAGCATTTCTGTCCCTTTGGCTACCACCTCCTTGTGCCCTCCACAGCCACCCCTGTTGTGTCACACCCACAGAGCCTGTCCTGGGTGCTGCTGGTCGGGTCTCCTTGGGCCTCAGGGTCCCCTGCGTGCATGTAGCAGTGAGTGCGTGGGATGGGTTAGGGTTAGGGGTTCCTCTCAAGTGCTGAGCAGGCTAAGGTGTGGCAGCCTCTCGGCGTTCTGCAGCTGGTGGCCCCGGGAGTCGCCTTCCCACTATGGCCAGAGCTCCTTTGAGTGCTGTCAAGGTCCTCCTGTGGCCGTCACTTCTGCCCCTTGGGGATAGTTAAGAAGGGCATTGTCCTGGGGCACTCAGTGCGGGTTTCACTTTATGGGAACCTGCCAGATGTTCAGCTGCGTCTCATTAAAATTCTTTATTAGGATGTACATAGGGACATTTTTTTCATAATAAAAGCAAGATAACTGAATATTTGGAGACATGGGGAAAAATCACTCTTTTGTTGCTGTTTTCATGTATGACTTTTTCCAAAATTATAGTAGCTTTTTTCTTTTTCTGATTATATGGAAAATTCTAATAATTCATTAATTTATAAAGAAGTGAAATCCACATCACACCTTGCCCCGAAGGAGCTGTTCTGGGTGGCACCTCTGACCCCGCCCAGTTGCCCTGTGCCGGGGCCCACCCGCGCCAGTGCGCGCCCCGCACAGACGCGCCGCGGCCGCCGCCGTTGTCACCGTGTGTTACCCGCCGGGCCCCCGCGGGCGGAGGCAGTTTCCAGCATCTTAGTTTCGAGCAGTGCTTCTTTGTGTTTCTTTATTTGTAAGCTGTTCTGAGGTTTTGAGTATCGGTGATAAATTCCTAGAAGTAGACTTTGTGGTCCCAGGGTCTTCACGTCGTGCGTTCCGGAACATTTTGTCAGGCGGCCTATGGTGGGGGGGTGAGCCTCCCCGGCACTGGCTGTCCTTGTCCTTGATCAGAAACATCCTCTTGTCTTCTGTGGGTTTGCTTCCGAGTTAGAGAACTTGATCTTTTCTTCTTATGATTATTGACCATTCATCGGGGTTTCTTTTCCGCTTATGGATGTCTTTTTCCTTGCCCTGGTGGGGGGAGGGTGGTCGGGCTTTTCTTGATGATTTGCGGTTCTGATTTGCATGTCGGCATTCGGGTCATGCAGGAGCACGTGTTAGCACCGCTCCTGGTGATGAACCAAGCGCTGTCCCGCTCTCGCCGGGCTCACGTGGACGCAGCGAGGTACACGGGGTGCTGTGTGAGTTTTGGAGGGCTGAGGGTCTCAGGTGACCTTCAGGCTAGGAGCGAGGAGTCTTTCCCGAGGCGCTTTCTTGCTGAGGACGGAGCAAGACAAGGTTTATGAGGCGGCCGTCTGTGTGTGGCCCAGAGCCAGGCTGGCCTGGTGGGCACTGGGCAGGGACACACTTCCCGTGGGGCCTCGAAGACCCTTGAGAGTCCATGAGCCTTCACCGCAGTTGGGGTCCTGGGGGGGCTTCACGTGAAGAAGGGAGACAAACAGGCAAGCCCTCTGAGGACTGGGGCAGGGCCAGCGGGGGGCTGGGGGGGCTGCACGGCTGAGGCGGCACCAGGGCAGGAGGCCAGGCTGCTGTGTGGACTCTCTGTCCCCAAGCCGGCTCCCTGTGCCGAGTGTCTCCCCGACGGCTTCTCTGAGCCTCCCCCTGCGGACTCGGAAGCCTGTGCCTCGGCGCGTCCGGCTCTGGCTTCCCTCCCGCACCTGACACTGTCCTCCTCGTCTCCGAGAAGAGAGCAGAGCTTGCGGTCAGAGGGGACCGTGCTGTGGGGGAGCGGGAGCAGGGGAGGGGACCCGGGCCCCTTGCCCAGCACAGCCTCAGTCTTCCTTTCTGCAGCAGCCAGGGTCGGGCCCCACGTCCGCGACGGGATGTGGCCGGTACTCGGCCGCAAGGTGCCTGCTGGCAGTGCCCTCGCAGGGGTGGAGTTCTGGGGCTTTCTGGCCTCATGCTCCTATTAAAAGGGTAAGCCAGGCGCCGCTGGCTTCCAGGTGCTGCTGGCTTTGCCGCATGAAGCTGTTGGTGCCTCCCAGTGCCCTGCATCCTCCCCAGACCGGTGGCGTGCGGTGCTCTCGGGCTGCGCTGTGCAGGGCTGCGCTGTGCAGGGCTGTGAGGGGCAGGCTGACCCTCGGCTCACTAACTGGGGCAACCATGGGCCTGGGGTGCCGTGGGTTAGAGCTTGTCCCCACCCCCTTGGGCTCCTTGCCGGTGCCTGTCTCAGGGTGCATCCATCTCCGGAAGCTTCTCTCCGTCCTTCCGTGATATACAGGTGCCCCCGTTTCTCTCTGGTATTTTTCTAATGAAAGGCTGTTTCTTGCTTCTGTTTCCGTGTTTGGGGTTGGGGGCCCGCTTGGCAGCATTTGTGCTGCGGTCCCCGCGGGACGGGGGGGGGGCGTGGGGGGAGGCTAGTGCAGTGCCGGAGTGAGGCGGGGGGCGGGGCATGAGGGAGTAAGGGCCCTGGGAGAGGGGAGCACAGGTGGCATCTCACCGGGCTCTGCTCCCTCCCACACGGCCTCTGAGCCTCCTTCCTGGACTGAGCCTGGGCTAAATCTCGCAGCCCAGGCTTCTGTACCAGCAGGGAGGGCGGGGCGGTGTGGCGGGACCAGGCGCCCTGTTCTTAGGCAGCCTGGGCTTGGGGAGGCTACGGGGTGTAGAGAGGCGGCCACCTGCCTGGAGCAGCTGGCCTTCCCGATCCCACACCCTGTCCCGGGGGGTCCGTGCTGGTGCGCCCGCCCTCCTTTGTAAACAGCCCATCCGGCCCTCACCTGGGCCCCGAGGCGGGCAGGGGAGGGCTAGTGCCCTAGACAGAGGGCGCTGTCGAGTCAGCGGTCCCAGCAGCCTGCGGCGAGCAGGTCACCTTGCTCACGCCCCGGCCAGCGGGTGCTTGTCTTGGCAGGTGCCAGTGTCGGGGGCAGGAGGGAAGACTTGCCGGAGGCGGCTGCCGTGCGGTCTGGACGCCCCTGCCCTTCTGTGGCCAGCGGTGGCCAGGGGCCAGGTGCGATGACTAGGCAGGCTTCAACAGCCACTTTCATTGTTTGCAGTTTGGCTTGACTTGAACTTGGAACAGAGCGGTTTTGGGGGTGTGGTGGAGCGTCTCTCTGCTTTCTGGATGTGCGCTAATATCCTGGCGTCCAGCCCCGTGTGGGCCACAGCCTACCTCCTCTGCCCATCCGGCCGGCTCTTGCGGCCTGACCTCAGACCTGCTTCCCGGTGACCTGGTGATCCGTGGCTGCCCTGGTGCTGGGCTCCAGGAGGATGCTTGACCTCTAGCCTGACCCCTGCGTGTCTTCCTCATCTACCACCCAGAGGTCCTTCCCTGGCCACCCCAGCCTGGTTTACAGGGGTGTTGGGCAAGTGTGTGAGGAATGCAGGCTGAGCCCCGCTTGGCCAGGCGCAGGCCTGGCCCTGGCTCTCATCCACCCCCGTGTCTTCGTTGCTGCCTTGTCGTAGCGGCTTTGGCCCCCACTCGACGCCAGTACCAGGGTGATCCTCAGAAGGGGGCCAGGCTGTCACTGCTCCTGTTTTCCGTGGCCAGAGTGCAAAGGGGGTGGGTATCGTGTGTTGGGCCTTGCCCCCTTTGGCGTGCAGCCGTGGTGGGTTTGGGGCTTTCCCCCGTCTCTGCTGCTGGGGCTGGAGGGAAGCAAGGCTGCGGTGGCCAGACCGTCCAGGGCCTGCTCTCTGCTCGGGACAGCTGAGCTCTGGGCCAGCAGGGAAATAAGCTTCCCTTTCCTGATGTGCCCATCCCCTCTTGGCGGGTGGCGGGGCGCGTTCAAAGCAACAGCTCCGGAGCAGACCCCGTGTCAGATCTCTGCCACGGGATGTGCAGACAGCTGAAGGGTGAGTGCGGTGCGCTGGGGCGGGGGCCGCTGCTCGGCCGTGGGCTTGCATGCAGGCATCCCTCCCAGCCAGCGCCAGCCCCCTGTGGCAGAGGCAGTGGGAATGGGGTGGGGACGCCGAGTCCCAGGACTCCAGTGGCTTGTTCTTTTCTGTCCTTCGCCTCTTGTGTGCACAGGGAGGTCTCAGGGCAGCCTACGAAGAGTTAGGACCTGGTGGCCTGGTGCATGCTGACCACATCACAGGCCCTAGCCACTTGTGTGCAGGGCCACCTGGCTCAGTGGACCTGGCCCGCTGTGGGCAGGATGGCGACTCTGTCCTGTGTGTCCTGGACAGTGTGGGGTGGGGACCTCTGGCCGCAGGACACTGTGTCAGCCCCTGCTCCAGTAGCTCTGGCCACAGAAAACCTGCCCCACACCCAGTTACCACCTCCCGACCCAGAGCCCTTCCTCTGCTGTGTCAGTCCTGCGGCTCCCACTGCTGACGAGGCTCCCCGAGTGGTTGCTGCTGGGTGACAACCTGCTTTTCCTTGTGCGGCGACGCTAGCTCTGTGACCCCACGCGGGTGGTGACCGCCACGACATCTGCTGTCCGAAAGAACAGAAGGAGTGTTCTTTGGGACCCTCCCCAGCTGCTTCCACGAGTGGGGGCAGCAGCCTCCCTGCCACAGAAGGTTCGCGTACGTTCCAGGGGAGGAGCCTGATGCAGCGGGTGGGCCCTGCCTGGCTGTGTGTGCCCACGGGGGCTGCTGGGCCCTTGGGTACGGTCCCGGGGAGGGGTCTCGCGGGGGTCCGGCTGGCTGGCGGCTTCTCTGCAGGTCTCACTGGCAGCTGGGCGAGTGCGACCTTCCCCTCCATGGGCAGAAGCTCTGGTGCCTGTGTGGGGTCGCACAGAACAGGGCTGAGAAGACGGAGCTGCCGCCCTGTGTGCAGACAGGGTGTCCCAGACGCTCTGTGTGAGCGTCACAACAGAGCGCGTGGGGCGAGCGTGGTTGCGAGTGGCCTGCAGGTGGCTTTCAGATGAGCAGACCACATGCCGCCACGACGTCCAGGGTCGGAAAGGGGCAGCGTGCAGAGGCCCTCACAGCCCTTCCCGTCCGCCCCTCCTGACTCTAGATCGTGCGCCGGCTCTCGGGACCCCACAGCGCTGCCCCCTCTTTGGGGCGTGGCTCCCTGCTGTCTCCTCTCTGTCTGTGGGACCCGCGGTTGGTGTCCTAGGCGGGAGCTCCTGCTTCCTTGGTGGCACGGGATGTTTTCTGCATATCTGCGATGAGCGTGATGGCTACGTGCTTACACTCATCAGGATTCGCCGGTCTACAGTGTGCGCTTTGGTGGGTTCTAGCAGACGTGTGCAGCTGTCAGAGTGACGGTCCAGAACACTCAGTGTCCCCGGGTCCCACACCCCTGGCCACCACTGCCCTTCTCCCCAGCACGGTTGTTTTGTGCTTGCTGGGATTCGTGCCCGCAGGAGCACAGACTCACGTGGGCTCTGCCCTGTCACGGCACGGGTGCTCTGGGGTCCGTCCCGGCTGTGTGTTCTGTACGCGGTTCCTTGTCCTGGCTGAGCTGGCGCCCCTTCCGCAGACAAGACCGTTTGCTTAGCTGCCTGCCGCTGGGCGCTCGGGTTGTCTCCCACAGCCATGCCGTGAGCCGTCCCGGACCGGTCTTCGTCTGTCCCGCAGAGGCGGGAGACCTTCTGGGGCGCACAGGTGGTGCACGCCTGAGCTGGGAGGACTGTGTTGGTCCGGAAGTGCCTGTCCCGTCCGCTCCGCCGGCAGCGCTCAGCCTCTCTTTTGGTGACGTCCTGCTCATTGGTCACTGTCTTCCGAGGACTGCCCTGTCGGCAGCTGGCCTTTGTACGTGGGATACTGAGGTCCTGCTCCTGCTGCTTTCCAGAACTTTCTGGGCTGGCGTATGTATGTCATGTGAGCTCCTGGGGGGCCAGGGTCAGGCAGGCAGTGATCCAGGGTGGGCACGAGCACCCGTCTGTCTCTGTGTCCTTCTCGAGCTGGCAGCTGTGCACGTGGCGGAGCCGGGAGGCGAGGAGAGGAGGTCTGACACCAGCCGTTTCCCTGCATGTGCTTTTCCATTCCCTGAAACTGCTCTTTGCACCCCTTTTTGGACGTGGATCCGTCACCAGTGGAAACCCTTGAGCCAACCAGGAGCCTGGTTGCCGGACCCCTGAGCTTTGCCCAGACATCAGAGCTCCTCCGGTGTTTAGGAAATTGTGTTGCTTGTGCCAGGCGCGGCGACAGAGGGTGAGGTTAGCATGTAGTGACCTTCACTCAGCCAGAAGGCCGTCAGGAGCACGTCTGGTGCCAGAGCTGTGTCCGCCATCGGACTCTATCTGCAGGTTGTGTAAAGAGCTTCCTGGGAAGATGCAAGATGAGTCACAGCCACTCACACAGTTCACAGGAGAAGTGAGGAAGGTCCTCGCCGCGCTCTGGGTGCTAGGACATGGCCACTCACAAATCGGGACACCCTGCTTTCCCGACGTGGGTCCCGGTGTGGCCGCGGGGCACGTGACCAGTAAGCCAGGTGCCAGGCTGCGTGTGCTAGTGGAGAGGAAGAGCAGTGGGGGCTGAGTGTGCTGGTGCGGGGAGGCGTCTCTCGGGGCTGGCGAGTGAGAACCCGACAGGTCAGGAGAAAGAGTCGAGGGACGGCAGGTGGGCCATAGCCCCGAGGTGGCCGCGAGCTCCTGCTCTCACAGTGTGGTCGGGGCTGGCGTGGCCCGGCAGTGCAGGGGGCACGGGCTCTGGAGGTGAGGGGATGAGCCTTAGGAAGAAAGTACGGTTGCCGAGTGGTCCGATGCAGGCACACGCGCACACACACGTGTACCCATCTACATGTGCACACAGCTACACGCACGCACACTCACACGACTCACACGCACCCCTATGCACACTCGGCTGCATACACTCACGTTCGTACACACTACACGCACCACTCATGCACTCTCGCACGCACACACACACAGCCCCTGCGCAGGCACAGTCACAAGTGCACACACCTGTGCACGCATACGCAAACGTATACACACACTCGGCTTTGCAACGTGTGGTCCCTGGAGGAGGCCGTGTGCGGGCCAGACGGTCCAGATGCTCGGCTCAGGCAGGGAGAAGCAGTGGGCGTGGGGGTGGACTGGCGGCTGGACAGCTTTCTCGGTCCGCTCGCCTGGGGCTCTGCGGAAACACTTTTGCTTTGGTGCACCTGGCGTCTGCCCTGTGTGTCTTTAAGGGGTTTGTGTGGCTCTTCGTCGTCGTCAGTTTTCTGGACGCGAAAGGGCTATGAGAGTGTCTGCTCTGGTCACCTGGCTGGGCGAGGAGGGCCTGCTGAGATCACGCACGTGGGCCGCCGTCTGGAGAGTTCCGGCATGGGGGCGTTCCGCTGCTTTGCCGGGGCTCCGTCTGCGAGCCAGCACTGGGCCCGCTGATCTGGGGATAAAACAACCATCGTCCTGTCTCCGGCCTTCGGGCCCCTGGGGAGGTTTGGGCGTTCCAGCTTGACTGTTCGTGCCGGGAAGGCTCTCTCCACGATGCCGGCGCCCAAACTGAAGAGCGCGTCTGCCTATTTACTGAGAAGGCAGCAGGGCCCCAGGTCTGCGGCCGCGGGAGAGGATGTCCGAGGAGCCACTCTCCGGGGCCGGCTCTTCTCAGAATCCTGCTCCCTCCTGCCGGCCTGGTCTGTGCTCTGGGGGACGCTGGGGAGGAGCCCGCACTGCTGACCTGCTCACGGGCACCTCTCTGTGCCGTGGTGTCTGCCTCTGGCTGCCGACGGTGGGATCCACCTGCTTTGAAGGCCTCTGTGGTCCTTAGAACCGAGGTCCAGGGCAGGACGTTTGTTTTCTTAAGTTCTCAGCTCTGCTCTCTGCCTGGGAGGTGCCACCTTCCCTACAGGCTCTCCGAGGACCAGGAGGGAGAGCCGCCTGTCCCAAAGGTCTGCTCAGCAGGCGCTTCCTTCTTGTGGAGCCCAGGTCGGCAGCAGCCCGTTCTGGATTTCTTCCTGAGAGCGCTCCCTCCAGGCACGAGGTGTGTGAGGAATGGCTGCGACACGCTGGCCAGGTCCTCGCCGGCCAGACTCTCGGGCGCCGCCTCTGCTCACCCGGGTGCGGCACTCACTTGGGAGCAGAGAGCAGTGGGACAGCAGGGAGGCAGCTCTGGTGGCTCGAGACCCCCGGCCGGGGTGGCCTGAGCTGTCTGGGCCTAAGGAGGTACGTGGGGCACGGGCTCTGCACTAGGGGGTCAGGCCACCCGTGGAGGGGCTCGGCCGCCTTTGGAACCGCGCAGTGCTGGGCATGTCGAGGCGCTGCTGGCCAAGCACGCTGTCGAGCTCTGGGGACATCGCTCAGCCGGTCAGTGCCCGGATGGGCCTGGGGTGGGGGCTGCTGCCTCCCCGTCTTCAGGGTGAGACGGGGCTCTTGTCAGGGCCGCTGGACCAAGCTAAAGGTTCAGTTCTCCGCACAGTGACAGATGTCACCCGAGGTGACAGTGCAAGCATCGGTGGTTACCCAGGGCCTCTGGGCAGCTCCGTAGCAGCAGGGGGCAGCGCTGTTAGCTGAGCCCTGCACGTGCCTCCGCTCCGTCCAGAACAGCCCCTGTCCCCTGCCTCTCGTCCTGTCGCCGTGACCCGGCCGCCTGCCCGCCCAGCCCACACAAGTCGGTCCTCTGCCCACGGCTCTTCCACCCTCCAGGGGTTCCCATGTGCCTCAGGCACAGTCCAGGCCTCAGCCTCACTGCCCGGCTCTTCCGTGCTCTCCACACGGCGCTCCTGGGGGTCGGGCCTCTCCTCCGCACGCTCCTTTCCGGCGTCTGCACGGGCTGTTCCTGCACAGATGCTTCTTTCCCTGGCCCTCCCGAGCCTTCCTCCGTCAGCCCTCACACACCCGGACCCCCCACCCCCGGGCATGCTGGCATCGACGCGCATGTGTTCAGAGCCCCACCAGGCGCGGGTGCTGCTTTGCTGAGTGAGTGTCGGGCCCGGATGCAGGGAGCCTGTGCACGTGGGCCGTGCCCCCCTGACACCTACCACCTGGAAGCCGTGCACGCTCCTCGGACAGGCTCCTTGAGGAGGTGGTCCCGCTTCCCGGGGAGCAGTACTCTGGCCTGACACTGCGTAGCAAGTGTGTGGGAGCCGGGGACCCCAGCACGCCTGGGGCCTCCCAGTCACACACTGCTCGGCCTTCGGGCGCCCTCAGCCTGGCCACGTGTCCACTGCCTGTGGTAGGTGTTGGCTCGTGGAGAGCACGTCAGGAGTGTTCACACCTCAAGGCCAGATGTCCCCAGGACCTTACAGGTCATGTTGGGGCTGGGGGCTGAAGCCATTGGCCCCACACTGGCAAGTAGCACCCATGCCTTCCCGTCCAAGTCGCTGTGCAGTCTGAGGGGTGTGCGGACGGGCCCCTGGGAGGCCGCCGCTTGCTCCCAGACCCCCCGGGGCTGGATGTCAGGCCCTCCTGCCTGTGGTGGTCACCCAAGGCTCCTGGCTGTGGCAGTCCAGCAAAGGACAGGCTTTCATGGTGGCCAGCAGGGCCTCAGCCAGGTAGCAAGCAGAATGCACATGCGTGTGTCTGTGTGCAGGGGGTGGATTGGGGTTCCCGGTGGCAGGCAGCAGAGCCCGGGTGGGGTGCGGGTCTCCTCCGGGATGACCGCGTCAGAAAGACCTATTTCTGTCCTCGCTTCCTTATTTAACCACGGGCTCCTTGGCCCGCCTCTCTCCACACGCGCTGTGTTTGTGCCCCCGCCGCGCCAGCCGCACCCCGCAGGCTCGGCAGAGCGCCCAGGAGGCAGCACGCGTCCCAGCTCCCCGAGCCCGCATGTCCCGGGAGCCAGGAGAGCCGCCACGCCCTGCGGGCCAGCCCAGCCCAGCCCGGCCCGGCACAGACTGGTGCTCCGGGCACACGCCCCCCCAGCACCCGCCCGCCCCCTGGTGTCCACCGCATCTGCAGACAGTCCCTGTTCTGTGGTGGCCACCCCGTGTGCCCCATCACAGAGGGAGCCGTGCGTGTGCACAGGCACCGGCTGGGGTCCGGCTGCCATGCCAGGGGACATCTGCGTGCCGCAGGCTCGGCGTGGCAGTGCACTTGGGGCACCTGGGCCCCATCGCCCCTGGTCCTGGTGAGACACTGGGGGCAGAGGCCACCTGCAGGAGCCAGGAGAGGAGCCGGGCTCCTGGGCAAGCACTCGGTGGAGGCAGGAGCAGCTGTGCTGGCAGGGTTGGGGCTGGGGCTGCGTCCAGGTCCCAGAGCCTGAGCTGGAGCAGGCGTCACAGGCCCTGACACCGCCTGGCGCTGGGCCCGCTGCTGTCTTTGGCTGGAGTCCGCTGACTTTGATGTCCCCTGAGGACCCTGGCCCGGGCAGGCGCCGTGGCCCACGGGTGCCCTGCCACCATCCGCTCTCTCCTGGGTTGGGGGGTGTTTTAGGGGATGTGGCCCCTTTCACACAGGTCTGTGGGTTTTGTGCTGTCACCCAGTCCTTGTGTGGGCGAGTGAGCGCCGGGGCAGCAGCGTGGGACAGAGAAGACAGACTGGAGGGCACAGGGCGGAGGGTGGGAGACCGTCGGCCGCTGCGGTCCTGCGGTGAGTGAGGGGAGCGTCCCCGCCGACGCGCTGTGGATGGCATCGAGGACCTGCTGGGGACGGATGTGGGACGGATGTGGGGCGGGGGGGGGGGCGGGGAGCGCGGAGCGTGCGTCTCTGGAGGACCCAGGAGCGGCCGCACTGGAGGCGCAAGGCTGGGTTTAAGGTGGCCGTTGGGACGGGTTGAGTGAGGACGTGTGATGGGCGTCGCCGGCGTCTGCCGTGCGTGACACCCACAGGCTGCGCATGGGACGGGGCCGGTCCTGTACGTGTACACGTGTGTGCCCCACTGCACGGAGCCCTCTCCACAGTCCAGGAAGTGAATGTCCCCATCACCCGCTTCCAGGTGACCCCGGCCAGCTCCTCTCCGTATGGATCAGTGACGTTTTCCGGCCACTCATGTAGCGAAAGCGAAATCCCCTCAGCGCGGGTCTGCGGTCGCACCCTGCTGTGTATGTCGGAGGTCGTTCCCGCGTGTCCTCCGGTGGGACTCTGCGCCCCGGGCAGGCCTCTGCTGGCCCATCTGTCCCCCGGCCGGGGGCCGTGAGGGCGGCTTCCCCACGTTGGCTGATGCGGACGAAGCTGCGGAACGTGTGTGTGTGCAGGGGTGCGCAGACACGCTTTATCCTCAGCGCAGCACCTGGGCTGGACGACACGTGTGTGTTTACATGTGTCGGTTGTGCCGTGCGGCAGTGCGCCCGCCAGTACCGGTGCCGGCTGCAAGCGGGAGCCCTGGAGTCCGCCCCTCGTCAGCCCGGGCGCGCGGGCTCTGCCGTCGCCCTCATAAGGGAGCGAGGCCGTTGGTTCGTGAGGTCTCATGTCGCCTTTCCTCGGGGCCTGGCAGCCACCAGCGCCTTTTTTGTGCGGACTGCTCTGCGGTGAGGAGGGTCTGCTCGGGCCGTTTGCCTGTTTTCATGGGGGCATCACACCTTCCGGATGCAAGTCCCTTGTCGGACACGCTCTCGGAGGGTGTCCCACGAGCATCAGCCGGCCGGGCGGCGCGGGCTCACGGGGTGGGGGCTGCCTCTCGCTTCAGCTCTCCCTGGTTCCATCTGGGGAAGCCCCGTGTGCCGTGTCTTCGGGTCCCTTCATCTGTGCTCCTGCTGCCTTCGCCGGGCTGTCGCCCCACCCCAAGCGCTTTTCGTCGCAAAGCGCTGTAGGTTGTGCGTCTGGAAGGTCAATGTGGGTCTGAAGGCAAGTCTTCCCTGTGTCTCCCTGATGTGCTCAGTGTCCCCTGCAGGGTCTGGAGCGGGTGGGGGCACCGCTGCGCTGACCTGCTCCTGTTGTCCGGCCGCGCTGGGGTCCTTTTCGGTTGGTCGCTTCACTCTGGCTCGCACTCTCCTCCCGTGAAGGCGCGGTTCCGGCTGGACGTGGCGGCGTGTCAGCTCCGCCTTCGCTGGTGCTGCGTGGTTTTGGACGCTTGTAGCTGCTCTCGGGCGTGTTCCGTGCACTGGCTGTGGAAGTGGCTGCTCCTCTTGGGTTCTCGTCTGTGTGGTTGGTCCCCGGGGCTGCGGCGCGGCTCCGCGTGGAGCTGGTTCTTCTCGCTACAGTGCAGACCTTCTCGAGCATCACACGGGGCGCCTTGGTTCTCGGTTTTCCACTCTGGCTAGTGGCAGAGGGGTTCTTCCCGCACCACATGCGCCTCGAGGCCTGTGCCTCTACCCCTTCCAGGTGGTTCGTCCCCCACACGCATCCCGGCCAGTGCTTGGCCAAGGACCCCCTGAGGCCCACAGCACACCCACGCAGCTCTCTTCTTAGGGTGCCCTGCGCCT
The DNA here is from genome assembly GCF_022355385.1 of Mustela nigripes. Lineage (NCBI taxonomy): Eukaryota > Metazoa > Chordata > Mammalia > Carnivora > Mustelidae > Mustela > Mustela nigripes. The sequence goes on along the minus strand of NC_081557.1, from coordinate 991,499 downwards.
CCGCCTCTGGCCTCCCCGGCTTCCTGGCGGAGACTGGTCGGTTCAGGGCCCCGCTGGGCTTCTCCCCGTGGTGCGGACTGACCTTGTGTGCTCCTGCCCAGGCTCGCTGTGCTTTGCTGTCTGGCGTCTCGGGTCCTGAAAGCTGTCCCAGGTGTTATTCAATGTCTTGTTTTCAGCAGGAGGTAAAATTCCGTCCCTGTTACTGCACCTTGACCAGGGTGAAAGCCCCGACTGGAAGTTCTGTTTTGAACTTCTTCTGTGCACGCTTCTCTGACACTTCGCAAAGCCAAGCGAGGTTTGAAATTGCTCTGATTTCCCCCGGCTCGCTTTCTGCGGTGTGTGATCGCGGTGGCCCGTTTGTTGGCAGAGAAGGGCAGCCCTAACGTCGGGCAAGCCCTGCTTCTGCTCGCTCCTTCGGTGTGACGTGTGTAGGGGTGGGGTGCACGCTGCCTGCCCCCGCGGCCCCACGGAGCTTCCATCCACACGCCCCCGGCCAGCCGCTGACACAGTACCAGGCCTGGTGGGACGGTGGGGCTCCAGCCTGCCACAGTGCAGGGCCAGCGGCAGAGCACTCGTGAGGAGAAGACCCGCGACACACCGGGTGAGAGGGACAGCTCCCGAGGACGCCTGTCTCCCTCGTGCCTCCTCTGGAGGAGTGGAAGTCCTTCCCCAGGCCAAGCAGAGGCGGGCCTGGGTGTGAGGAGACGGGACACGGTCTCAGCAGCAGAGCACTCCCCGCCACCGGTAGTTCTGGAGAAGTCCCGACACGTCCTCGTTCGTAGACTTCGCTCTGAAGGTACACGTGTGCCCCGCCAAGCCCTCCTTTCGTGTGTTGTGAAAGCCCGTGGTGCCTGGAGGAGCCCGGGGGCACCCTCACCCTGGGGCGCGCCTGTGTGTCCCAGGTCCCCTCGGAAGGCCCGCGTGCAGAGCCAGAGCCCTTGCCGTCTGGAGGAGGACATGCTTGCCGTCACTGGGGACGAGAGCGTGGCGCTCCGGACCTGGCTGAGCCCTGCCTCGGTTGGGTAGCCGGGGTGTCCTGGGGGCCTGACTCTGCTGCGCCCAGGTCACACTCACACGGTCTCTGCGACACCGCGTGTGGCACCATACGTGTCGTCATGCCTTTGCCGCGTTAGCCGCTCCAGGGCGGCCCCGTGCCCTGAGCAAGGGCGCTGCCCAGGACGCCGCAAGCCCACGTGTCCGAGGCGGGCCTGGGTCGGCGCTGCCGGCAGAATTCGCGTCCAGACACGGGCTGTGTGGTTAAGGGCGAGGTTTCAGTGGACCCAGGGGCCCTGGGCTCGCTCTCTGCGTGCACACCCAGTGTGACCCTAATCTGCCTGTCCTCCCCCCCCATCATCGGAGCTACTCGGAAGCCGACTCTGGGTGCCCTGACAGGATAGGGCCGCTTCTCCCTGAGCAGAGCGCGGCTCGCAGGTCGAAGCAGGCCTTGCCACGACATCACACAGCCGGGCAGCATCCGTGTTTCTCTAGCTCCTTCCGACGCCTTTCACTGCTTGGACGCAAGGAGGTCCACGTGTTGTAGTTCGCTGACGGGCTTTATAATTCTCTTTTGTAGCTTTGTATTTTGAAATGATCATAAACTCACAAGAAAGTGCCCCAGAGGAGCCGGCGTCCCATTCGGCCAGCCCTTGAGTGGTGACACTGTGGGCAGCTGCATTGTCAGAGGGTGGCGTTGGCACAGCACTGTTCCCTCAGTTGCAGACTTGACTCAGCGAGTCCCTCAGTCCGCACGTCCTGCCCTTCTCTTCTCCCGCTGTGGCCCCCCTGAGGAGAGCCGGCAGCTTCTGTGCTGTTCCCGCCATGCCGGCGACACAGTGCAGCACGTTCCCCCGTGTGTCCTGTCCGTCGTCGGCTGTCCCGGGACACTAGCTGGACGGAGTTCTAATCCGGGGAGCAAGACTCCTCGCGGGGGGCGGCGTCTCTCCAGCGGGAGGCTTGTGCTCTCAGGCGGTCTGTGACCTGCTTGGGGACTCTTGACCACTGCCCAGAATCGCTCCTTTGTTAGGCGTTACAAAGGCCACACGGCAGCCTCCTGTCCCCGGTGGTCGACGGAGTAGTCGCGGAAGGAAAACCGGCCCCTTTCCAACTAGCCAGGCCTCTGGAGGAGCAGGACACGTGCTGCCTCTGTTCTTTCATTGGCCGGCCTTCAGAATTCCGGTGCGGACTTGCTTCTGCGCCGCCTTGGCGTCCAGGGGTGAACATGAAGTGTTTGTGTGGGAAGTAGCGTTGCATCGGGACTCACCACCGCTGTGTTTCAAGCCATGGGGTTGTTGTCCTTCCCGAGGTCATCAATCGCCCCGCCCTTGGCCAGGGAATGTCTCCAAGCTAGCTCGGAGTCGGTGATGCTGACCTTCCCGGCCACACACAGCGTTGCGTCCTTTCCCCAGAGAGCAGGGTGCACCCCTGGAACCCAAACTCCAGAGCCCGCCTGGCTAGCGCAGGGGCCGCGACGTGTGGAGGCCGCAGCCTGCACGTCAGGCGTGCTCTCCACTTCTGAGCTGGCCGTGTTTCCTTGGCCTTCTCAGTGGACAGACGTAGAAAAGGTGTGAGTGTGGAGAAGCCAGGAGATCTTCCGGGGGTTTCAGGACCTCCCCTTCGTCTGCATCTCCACGCCGTAGAGCTTGTTCTCGGCCGTACCCACCCCCATGCCCATCCCACACCAGCTGTACCCACAAGAGGAGCACAGGGAACGGGAGCCCCGCGTGTGGGAGGGCGTGCAGGCTGGACCCTGCACCCCGCACGGTCAGCGGAATGGAAGCCGGGCAGCTGCTGTGGAAGACGTCGTGGCGGTTCCTGCAGAAATTGAGAATGGAATGACCGTGTGATCGGGCCGTTCCTCTTCTAGTTATGCACCCAGAGAACCGAAAGCAGGGATGCGTGTGGACGCTTGCACGCCCGCGTTCACAGCCGCTGACCCACGGGAGCAGCCCCCACGTCCATCGACGGACACGTGGGTACACGTGGTCCATCCACAACACCAGCCTGTCCCTCGGTCCCACGGAGGGACACACAGACACCTGCCACAGCTGATGGACTTGGGGGACGTGGTGAGGAGTGAAATAGGCCAGACACAGAGGGACAAATACTGCAGGATCCCACCCAGATGGGGTCCCTGGAGTCTCCGGATTTGCAGGGACAGAGAGTGGACGGTGGTGCCAGGGGCCAGGGGAGGCATGGGGGTCGGTGTCTCAGGGGGACAGAGAGTAGATGATGGGGCCTGGGGAAGGGCTGGGGGGTGGTATTTCATGAGGACAAAGTTTCTGTTTGGGAAGATGGGAAGTTCTGGAGACCCTTGGTAAGGATGGCTTCACAACATGCTTAATGCATCTGATCTGGTGAAGATGGTACATTTATGTGCATTTTTGCTATGATAAAAAAGAAGACTGTTTAGAAATGTTGATCTTTTAAATACAAAACGGATGAAAGACGTAAACGTGGACAGGAAACCATCACAATCCTAGCCGGACCGCCCCAGCACCCTCCCTCCGTGACCTCTTGGTCGCGAGCCGCTTCTTGCTGGACGAGTCCCCGGAGGCCAGGGAAACAGAAGCAAAAATGAACTACCGGGACGTCAGGATGCAGAGCTTCTGCGCAGCAGAGGAGAGTGGCCAGGACCACAGGGGTCTACCGAGCGGGAGACGTGTCTGCAAGTGACGCACCCGGTAAAGGGTCCGTGTCCACAACCTGTAAAGAACTCCCCAAACTCAGCCCTCAAACAGCAGACAATGCAGTTAAGAAATGGGCAGGAGACACGAACACTTTCCCAAGAAGACCCCCGACGGCCCACAAGAGACGGAAAAGACGCTCAACCTCACTCAGCGTCGGAAAACGCATCGAAACCGCGGCGAGACGCCACGTGGCGCCTGTCAGAACGGCCGGAGCGAGTCGGGAAACGCCAGGCGAGGACGCGGACAAAGGGGAGCCTCGTCCTGCGGGCAGGACGCGAGCTGGGGCAGCCCCACGGGGACGCGGCGGGGAGGGGCCTCGGGGCGGGGACATGGAGCTGCCGCCGCCCCAGCGGTCGCGAGCTGGGGACTCCCCCGAAGGATACAGAGAGAAGCCGTGAGGGGCCCCGCGCGCCCCAGCGTTCCCAGCAGCGCTGTCGACAGCAGCCGGACGAGGGAGACGGTCCACGTCCGTCTCCGCGGACGAGTGGGTACAGACGGGGTGTGTCCGTATGTGCGGGGCATCCCTCGGCCGTCAGAAAGCACGACCGCTCGCCGTTCGCAGTGATGTGCGTGGAGCCCGAGAGGCTTTTTAAATAAAGATTTTACTTGTTGATTGATCGATCGATCGATCGGTCTGAGACAGGAGGCGCACGGCCATGAGCGGGGGCAGGAGCGGAGGGAGAGGGACGAGCGGACTCCGAGCCGAGCACAGCGCCCGAACCGGGGCTCGATGGAGCCCGAGGGTGTGCTCCGTGGAAGGACGTCGCCGGAGAGAGCCCGCGATCGTGTGAGCTCACTCTTGTGGAGCGCGAGGAGCGGGACAGATGAGCTTAGGGCACGGGAGAGAGACAGGAGGCGGCCGAGCGTGGGAGACTCTCCGTGAGGCGGATGGAGGCGGCGGGGCCGGTCTGGCTGCGGTGGGCGTCCAGGAGGGCACCGGTTGTGCCGAGCACTGGCTGTTGTCAGTGCGGAATCCCCGAATTGCGCGCCGGAACCCGGCACTGTGCTGTATGCCTGCAAACGAGAATTTAGATAAAAATTAGGAAGAAAAGATAAATTGTAATTTCTAAGTGTTGATATTTTTCTGCAGGTAGCTTCGTGTAGCCCCCAGTCCCACTGTCTTCACGGGAGACGTGTTAACTTAGGCCAGAGCGTCTTCCCGTTCCCCTTCCTCGTACACCGGACTCGGAGTGCTGCTGTGGTGTCGTCGGCTCTGTGGACGTCCTCAGCGCCGTTGGCTGTGGCAGAACCGCCTGGAGAGCTTGTTGACCCACGTGCCGGCTTCAGTGCAGAGTGCGCAGGCTGGTGGGGCTGGGGGTCCTGAGAGCTGGCATTTCAGGCAGCTTCCAGATGCTGCTGCTAGTCTGGGGGCGCTTGGGAAGCCTCCATGGGCCTGAGCTCCTTGTGTACACCACAGGAGGCCTGTTCACCCCCACACGGTCAGCAGGTGCGGCCGGGCGATGGTTGGGGAGGGCGGGGGGCTGCCTGGCCTCAGCCCGTGTCTCCAGATAGTACCCAGTGTTCCCTAGGACAGTATCGCTCCCAGCTGAGAACTTCCACTTGAAAGACACTTTGGGTGGGTCTGGGGTCTTCGGCTCACCTTTTCTCTCCTTTTCTCTTTGAGCAAACTTGGCCGACCTCGCTCAGGCCACCAGCCAGCACAGGACATCATGGATGGGCTGCGTAGACAGCACCCTTAGTCTCATGGGGTCCTGGCTGCTTTAGGTGTTGGGGGTCTGGGGGCGGAGATCAGTTTCTCTCCTTCAAGGTCACCCATCCCATTGTGGGGCCCACCCCATGGCCTCACTGCCCCTCATCACCTCCCAGAGGCTCCGAGTCCAGACACCAGCCCCAGCAGGTAGGAACGGTTGGCCACACGCATTCCGTCTGTAACAGTGGCTCCTCATGGAAAGTGTTGTTCGGAGTCTGATGAAAATACAGCTTCCCCCGCAGCTAGCCGTCTTGTGCAGGGAGTTGTCCGTGTCCCAAGTGCACTGGTGGACGGTGAGTCCCCTGTGGGCAGCTGTGCCTTCGTGTGCGCCCGTTCCCTGTGCCGTGTCGTTGTCTTCAGGTCACCTGTGGCTTTCGCTAAAATGCCTGCTCTTCCCTTCTTAAAAAACTTCGTCTTTTCAAATTGGCAGATAGTTTCCAGACAGATGTCAAGTGTGCCGTTAGCTGAGTCTTGAGAGATGCGAGCACCCTGTGCTTCAACCCCCAGCCCGGAACATTCTGTCCTCCCGGTGTCCCTGCCGCCCCCTCCTGAGAGGGATTGACTTCGGCAAAGGTCAGCTGCACCTTTTGTAGAGCTTCGTATGCATGGAGCCGTCTTCTTGCTGGCACTTCCCTCACCTGGTGTCTGAGGTTGAGCGCGGGGTGCGTCTCACTGGATACGTCCGGCGTCTGGGGGCAGAGCCGTGTCTGTGGGATGAACACCCCGGAATCCGTCGGCTCCTCCGGCGGTGGACTCCGCGCTTGTTCACAGCATCTGGCTGCCGTGGTGGCGCCGCCGTGAGCGTCCTGGGGCGCCCTCGTGAGCACACTTCGTTGCCGTTGGCTGAGTGCTCGGGCTCGGGCCCGCCGGTCCGGAGCGGATGGCAGGTTCCGCTCTAGGGCCAGCTGCCAGCGGTGCTCTTAGGCGGCTGTGCCGGGTCCTGCTCCTGGCCGCAGCTTGGCAGCATGCAGCTGCCCTGCCTTCTCACCCGCGCTCGGGGCTGGGTGTGTCTGATGTCAGCCAGTCTTGTCGGGGGTGGATCACCTGCGCTTCGCCGCCGACCCGCAGTTCCTCATGTTTGTCTGCTAGCCTGGTAGCTTCTGTGGTGACGTGTGCCGGGCTTTGCCCCTTGGGGCTTGTGCGCACAACCCCGAGATCAAGAACCTGAGCTGAGATCAAGAGTCGGACGCGTAACCCACAGAGCCACCAGGCGCCCCTTAACTTGCGACGTCGTTGTTGCTGTTGGTGGTTGCCCTTTTCCCGTTGAGAAGGTTCCCTTCTAGTCCGTCCTGCTGGGAGCGTAAGCGCACGTTTTGCCATGTCCTGTCGAGTCAGCTCTTCCTCCTTTAGTCTGGAAATGTGGTGGGTTCTATTCCCTGGTCCTCACGTGCCAGCTGAGCTCAGACTCCAGACACGGAGCTTTCCTGGTTATGATGCTCCTTGATACGTCGCTGCATTGGTTCTGCCAGTGTTTTTTTTTTTCTGTTTTCATTTATTTATTTGACAGATCACAAGTAGGCAGAGAGGCAGGTGGGGAGGGGGGAAGCAGGCTCCTGCTGAGCAGAGAGCCCGATGCGGGGCTCGATCCCAGGACCCTGAGATCATGACCTGAGCCGAAGGCAGCGGCTGAGTGCTCGGGCTCAGGCACTGAGCCCCCCAGGCGCCTGCTAGTATTTTCTGAGGGAGTTTTACCCGTGTTCCTGCAGGACAGTCTGTAACTGATCTCACCTCGTGCTGTTCTTCCTCAGCCGCTCTGACCGGCTGCGCGCTGTTTCCTCGTCTGTCTCCTGACAACGTGTGCGCAAGAATGGTTCTCTCCCTGTCTTTGTCCAGGTGGTGGGGGGGGAGAGGCAGAGGGAGACCCTCAAGCAGACTCCCCACTGAGTGCAGAGCCCGACACGGGACTCGATCCCATGACCCCGAGGTCGGGACCTGAGCCGAAACCAAGAGTCCGCGGACGGAGCCCCCCAGGCGCCCCCAGTACTACTCCTCTGTGTATTTGGTAGAATTCACTCACAAAGCCGCCTGCTTCTGGCATTTCCTTGTAGAAAGGTTTTTAATGATAAATTCGGCCTTCCTATTTGTTCTTTTGTCCATTTGGGGAACTTAGGCTTGTACAAGAGTTTGTGTGTGTCATTTCCGCCCACACTCGGTGGTCCCCGCCTGCGGGCCCCTGGATCGTCGCGTGGCCTAAAGGCCTTGCCGCGTGCCGCGGCGCTCTTGCGCCGGGTCTGTTGCTCAGGCTCTCGTTTCTCCCGGTTATGGTAACGTTCGTTGCTGCTTTGTGTGCCTGTGCGCGTGCGTGGGTGCGCACGCGTGTCAGATGGGTGGCGGCGAGTGTGGCCGGAGCTCCGGCCGTTCACCCTTCCTTGCAGAGTGCCGTGCCGCTCCGGCCTGCGGCTGCTCTGCGGCTGGCTCAGCAGGGCCCTTGGAGGCTGGGTGAGGCCTAGCGAGGGCAGCTCGGGGGAGACCTTCCTCCGGGCTGCCGCAGCCCTGCTGCTCACGCGGCTTCCAGGGCAGCGGGCGGGCGCCTCTGTGGATGCCCTCCGTGTCTGCTCTGGGGGCGGCAGGGCCTGCCGTTGCCTGTAGCTGCTCTTTGCCAGGCCCTGTGGAGGGGCCCTGCGTGCCCTCGTCGGAGTGGTCGGTCAGAGGCTTAACTGGCTCCGTCCTTCCTTCTGGAGGCCCTTCTCCGGGCCGGCGGGCCAGTAGCCCAGCTGTCCGGTACGCGGCCCTGCATGTCCCAGCAGCCCCAGCTCTGACCCTGGCCTCTGTCCAAGGCCGTGGGGCCTGCATGGGCTCCGCCTTCCCGCACCCCAGCCTCCGGCACACAGTGGCTCTCTGCTCACCCTCGGGTCGCCTGCTCTCAGGCACCGTCCCGAGCCACCAGCGTGCTGTCCAGCATCTGACGCCCACTGCTTTGTGATTTACCCAGTTTGTAGCTGCTGGTGATGGAGGGGTCCTCCCGGGACCCGCCGCCCTGCCATCACGCACCCGAAAGTCTCCTCATTCCTTTTTGATCCAAAAAACTCCTTCTTTCTCTCTTGTGTTCCTTGCCACGTTGGCTTTGTGTCCCTTCCGACTGCGCCTGCATTTCAGGGGCTCATTTCTGGTTCCGCCTGCGAGCTCTTCGCCCCTCTCTTCCGATCTTAAGTTACTTGACTGCTGAGACGGCCTCACTTGTGCGCGTCTTTCCGGGCTGTTTCGACGGTCGGGGGCTGCTCATCCTGTCTTGTCTTCTGTGTCGTTGGACTCAGCCACAGAGCCCTTCCCACGTGCTGCTCAGTGAAGCCTGCGCTTTCCCGCGCCACTCGTCAGGGTGCCGGGCCCGTTGGCCTTCCTGCCTGACCGTGTGGCGCTCCCTCTGCCGTGACTGGTTTTGGCGAAGTGATTCAGACCCTGTGTCTCCTCAGAGGTGTCTCTGTTGGAGGGGGAGGCCCTAGACAGGCCAGGGGACGGCGGCAGGAGTGACCCGCGGGTAATGGGTCTGTCGGGGGCGTCAGGATGAGCGTGTGCACACCGTGCTGCGGCGGCAGGTGAGCACACACGCGTCTCCCTGCTGTCTGGGGACCAGGGAGGGGACCGCCCGGCAGCCGGCTGTCAGCTTCTCATCTTCTGCAGTAGAAGGGGCCAGGGCTCCCTGGAGAACTGGCTGGTTCTGATCGCAGGGCGGGCCGTGGAACACGGTGAGCCCGCACGACCTGCTGCTGCTCCGCTGCGGCCCTGCAGGCTGGTCCTCCCCTCCCGGGGGACTCCGTCTCGCCAGGGCAGGTGTGGCCCTCCCATTAGTGGGTCTGCCCCGGGCCGGCAGCGAGTGAAGGGGGTGCCTGAGGTCATGCAGACTCCCAGGCTGGCCCTGGGGACAGTGTCCTGCCGGGACAGAAGGAGCCTCTCTTGTCCTGCCTCCCCGGTGACTGGAGCGCTGTTGCTGGTGTCTTCGGCTGTGCCGGGCAGAGGCTGCCTTTTGCTGTGACACGTTGATCTGTCCTTTCCGTGGCTTTGGGGGCCCTTGCAGAGTTGGGTTGAACTTGGACAGATGAGAAGGTCAGCAGGGCCCTTTGTGGGACGTGGCCTTTTGGGGTGGGGGGAGGCCAGAGCCAAGCTGGGCGTACGGGCGCAGGAGCCCGGCGGACTTCGGCCGTGCTCTGTGCTGGGTGCGGCTTCTCAGAGGAGCCCGTGGGGCCGGGCCATCACTGTATGTGGTCAGATCTGAAGCCAGGGCCTGTGGTCAGAACTGAAGCCAGGACTGAGCGGAGCACCGTCCTCTTCCAGACGCGGGCCCTCCTGTGCCCTGCGGTCTCCCGGGTCGAGAACGGCTGCAAAGAAGGCCTTGGGCACTCGGCTTCTGGCAGCCCCACAGGACGGCGCTCTGGGCATTCTGTGGAGACCTGCCCTCCAGAAGTAGCCTCTGCCCAGTGCCCACTCACTGCCCCTCGGGACACCCCGGGAGCCGGCCAGCCTTGTCTTTCCAGGGCCTGTGAGTGTCGGTGGGCCGCGGGACCGGGCCTGTGCTCTGCAGGCGTGTGGCCAGCCTGTCTGTCTGCAGCCCGGCGTCCCGGCCCCGCCGCTGTCTTGTCTCAGCTCGGCTGGGGTCAGGCGAGGGGTGTATGTCGGCCGCACGAGCTCCTGGGGCAGAGCTGCTGCCTGCCCTGTCAGAAGGGCCATGTGGTGCCACCCTGGGCCTCGCCGATGGGTCCTTCCCAGCCATCTCCTGGGCAGTGGCCTTCATCCCACATGGTGCCCGCAAGGCGCTACTTAGAAAAGGCCATTGAGACACTCCCTCATTTAAGTGGACTTGGCCAGCCCTCGCCTGTAGAAGGAGCAGCTGCTTGCCCCCCCGCCCCCCCCGCCGTGTCCTCATTGGCTGGTGTCCTGGAGGGGAGGAGGAGGGAGGAGCGGGAGGAGGGACCCTGTCCGGCTGTCCGCCACCCTGGCTCCCACTTGCCGTGCTGGTCCCTGTGCTGCCCCAGCATGCTTGCAGATCCCAGCAGTCTCCCCACAGACCGAGCTCTGCTCAGCCAGCCCCGCAAAGCCGGACTCAGCTGCAAAATGGTGCTTCAGGCTGTTGGCAAAGTGCTCAGGTGAACGGGGCAGGGGCGGCGGGGGCGGTCGGGGGTCCCTAGTCCCGGCCCGGGCTCAGCCTGGGGAACAGTGGCTGTAATTGCGGGCGGCGTGTAGCCGCGGGGCGGGGCGGGGGAGCCCTGGGATTTGGACGGGAACTTTGTTTGGAGCCACGTTTTCCCTGAGTGCCGGCACGTCCCGTTGCTCCTGTCCTGTCGCTCGTGGCGGAGCTTGTGCTCCCGGAGGGGGTGCGGCCCTGCAGGCTCTGGGGGAGGACGAGGGGCCTGCCGGTGAGCCGGCTCCCTCCTTGTGGTTAACCATGTCTGTGACCACGGCAGTCCTGCCTTGCCCGCTCCCAGGCCTGCCAGACCAGCGTGGTGTCTGTCTGGTTGTCCCCAGATGGGATGACCGGAAACTGTCCCTGAGTAGCCTTGTCCAGAGACCTGACCATGGGACACAGCTGTCCGCTCTAGGGGCCGTTTCTGACAGCTTTTTAAATTGTTTTTTCTGACCTGTGGAGGGGTCTGGAGACACTCTCCAGTGCTGGTTCTGCATCTGGGTGGAAGCTGCTTCGGGCGCTGGCAGACCGAGCGTGGCCTGCTGGTGGGAGTGTGTGGGGGTGGCAGGCAGCAGCAGGCCGGCCTGACCCTCAAAGGGGGCGGTCCTGTGCTGTGCCGGGGGGCTCGGAGGGGCTGCAGGACACCCGTGCTGACAGGAGCCCGTGCCGGAATGGGTCACGGTGTAGACTCAGACCCAGCTTCCTGCGGTACGAACCTCTTAGGTTGGCCTGAGAACAGCGGGTCATCATTTTTAAAATGGAAAGTGAATGTCTCTTGCTTTTCCAGTTCTGTCTTTAATTGTAATGAAGCTGAGCAGGCCTCTGGGTGACTGTCTGAGTGGGGAAGCCAAGCCCAGCTGGTGGTCGGCATAGGGTGACCGAGGCAGTCTAGAGCCTTCGACTGACTGTGGGCACCTCTGGTTTTCACTCTTCTCTTCCCCGGGATCCGTCCCCACAGCCGGTCACCTGCGTGCCACATGGGAGGACTCACAGTGACTTCCTAGTAGAAACCAGAGACCCCACCTGTTAGCCCTGAGCTGTCCTTCCGTAATGTTAGCTTGTGAGCTTTGGAACCGTGGGTGCCGGTGTGGGTGCGTGTCCTGTGTGCATGTGCACGGTGGGAGAGAGCGAATGCTGAAGCAGGCTCTGCAGAGGACAGAGGCAAGACTGAGCTGGCCGGGCGTCGGCGCGTCGCTGCAGGGGACGAGCCAGGCCACTCTCACCAGGGTGCCGAGAGGACTTCTCAGGGCGGGTGACGCTCCAGCCTGGTGCCAGAGGAAGAGTGGTCCTTCACCGATGGAGAAGTGAAAGTCTGAGGCTGGTGGCCACGCTGCGGCCCTGGCCGGGGGTCAGACGGGGCGCGCAGCACCCGATGGTGTGCACGTTGTGTCCACGGTGTCTGTGTACCTTTCTCAGTCTGCCTTGCCGTCCTCCGTCTCGACGGGTCTCGTTGTGTAGGGACACAAGGGCTTATGAAAGCTTGGCTGTTTGGGGGTGCTGACCGCCAGGCAGTTAACCCAAGATGAGAAATGACCTGCGCGACCCTCTCCACAGCACCCGCTGGCCGTGGCCTGTGGGGATTTGATGGGGGTCCCATGGGGGGTGTCTTCCCAGCTTTTGGTTTCGGAGGCTGTGCAGCGGGAGGGAGTAGAGTGACCCCAGGGCACTAGAGTGGCAAGGACGCGACACAGGCGGGCACCTCCACGTGTCCAAAGTGGTTTTCAGGCCCACTGCGTCGGAAACCTGGGGGTCGGGAGTGGTGCCAAGCCCTGGTGTTTTCACTCGGCCCAGGGCTGAGGGTGATGTCTGGTCCTGGTGGGGGCCCCGGGTGTGCCCTGACCGTCTGGGTGACAGGGCTGTCTAACGTCCCTACAGAGCCTGGACTTTGGGCCCGGCGGCCCCATGGGGAGCAGATGGGCCTGTGCACAGGACCCGGGGGAGCTCCTGCCCCACCCAACATGCCACCCCAGACGGCCGCGCCCGTCGGGACCGGGCCTAGGCGCTCCCTCCTGTGTTAGCCTGATGTGGGGAGCGGCGGGCTGCGCCCAGGACCGTGGAGACCCTGCTCGTGCTCCGTCCTCAGACGCCTGCCCCGGGGGCCCCTCCTTTCCCAGGCTGCCGCCAGCACGGGCTCTGTTGCCCTGGAGCACTGTCTCTGGGGCCTTTGCGCACCATGCGTCCACCGTTCCTGCGTCCGCGCGCCCCTCCTCATCCTGCTCCCCCACCCCCGGGTCTCTGGTCTCCGTCCAGTGAGGCCGCCTCCAGACCGGCAGCGGCAGAGGCTGCGCGTCTCACCACCCACCTCCTCCCACGCGGTGTCTCGTGCTTCCCTTGACCTCCCACGCCTGCCCTGCCTCCTTTACAGCCAGACCCCGCTGTCCTGGGATGCCGGCGTCCCGGGGCACCGCAGGGGCAGCGGTGGGGCGGAGGGGCTTCTCCGGGTTCAGTGTGGCCCACCCCCCGCTGGGCGCAGTTGGCCCTGCTCTGTGCCTGGGGACCACCAGCCCCTTGCCCCACCGTGGCCGAGACCTTGAGGAGGCATCCCATGTTCCAGACCTGGCAGTTACCGATTGCTCCTGGAGGGTGGGTCCAGGGCACCCCACATCTGCCGGTGGGGGCCGGCTCTCGGTGGGGAGCGTCAGCACGAGGCCCTCGAGTGTTCCCGGCGCTCCTGGCAGGTGCTTCTCTCCTGGTGTGTCTGCATCCCTAGGGGAGACCCCTGCTGTGGCTGTCAGGCGGCGTCACTCCTGCGCCCTTGTGTCCCCTTGCTCACATGGTGGGGTCTGTGGCGGTGCCGGCTCACAGCCCGAGGGGCCTTCCCGGTGGGACCGGTGGTATGTGTCAGGCCAAGCACGTGTGGGCCGTGGGGACTGCTGCGGAGGTGGTAAAGGTGTCGGGAGCAGGGGAGGGTGAGGTGAGGACACAGTAGAAAGATGTTCTCCGTGGAGCCTGGGCCCCTCCCAGATGGCTGGTCTGGCCTCGGAGCCCACCCGTTCGACCAGGAGCGGCGCGCAGGGTTCTGTTGGGAGGTCTCTATGTGTGCCTGTGGCCATGTTCTCCCCGCCCCCCCCCCCAGGGTGCCAGCAGGCCCTGTGGCAGGGCACAGCCTTGTGTCCACCATCCGGTCCCTTCACTGCCACCCTGGGGGTCCCAGTGAGCAGTATAGGGGGAGAGCCAGAGAGGAGGAGCCCGGCCGCGCGGCCCCCAGACAGCCGTCTGGGCCGTGGCTGGACAGAGCCTGCTCCAGAGCTCAGTGCCAGTGGGGTGGGGTGCATGGGATCTTGTGTTCTCCCCCCATGTGGCGGTAGGGACAGGCATCACATGGCCTGTTGCTGCCGAGGGCAGAGGAACGGGGCTGGGCCAGGGCCACTTCCGGCACTCAGAAGGGCCAAATGGTTTGCCGCGGCCGGGACAGAACTTGGGGTGGGAGGGCCCCGTGTGGCAGGGTTTGCAAGACCGTTCCCACCCGGGGGCCCGGGCCTGTACCTTTGCGTCCGCGCCCATCGTCACTGCCTGCCTGCAGGACTGAAGGAAAGAAGACCCCGTGACCAGGCTGTGCGGAAATCTGCACTGGCCGGCCTGGGAGAGCGGCCCGTTCCAGCTTGCACAGGGTCCAGGGCTCCCAGGCCCTCCCTGGATGATGGGGGCAGGGGAGCTTGGGGGAAGCAGCTTGGAAAAGTCCAGCTTGGCGGGCCTGGTGTGCACCTGCCTTTTTGCCCCGCTTCTTGCAGAACAGGTGTGGACAGCAGCAGGGGGGGAAAGGGTGGGGAGGCGGAGGCCTTCTGATCACAGATGTCGCAGCCCACGCCCTTCCAGGGCTCCTAGTCTCCCCTGGAAATGGACTTGCCAGCACAAGGGTGCCACACCCTTCCTGAGGCAGAGTCCCCAAGTGGGCCCCAGTGTGGCCTCAGTGGCAACTTGTCCTGTGCCGGTTCCCGCTGCTGCTCCGGCACCAGCTGCCCATAGGCTGGTTCTGCTGCATGGTCCTCACGTCACTTGCTGACGCGGCTCCTGGACAGCAGGACGAAGAGGAGGTCAGGCAGCCGTCTTCAGCCCGGGCCCCTCATGCCGCATCCCCACACGTGTGATAGTAGAGTCCTCTCGACCCAAAAGTCGAGGCCTAGCGTGTGTGGCGAGCTCAGGGCTGGTCCTAGCCAGGTGTGAGTCGAGGGGAGGCACAGGCAGGGGTGCGCCTAGAGCACAGGTGGGGAGGCGGGGGTCAGATGGGGCCTGGACGCAGCGGGGGGTGAGCAGGGCAGAACCGGCGCAGGCTGCAGGTGCATCCCGTGGGCTGGTCCCTCGTGCCTGGCGCTGTGGGCACAGATCGTCTTTCCAGGCCACTTCAGGCTTTCTGGCAGGGCGGCATGCGACTCAGTAGCAGAGACCAGGGTCAGGAGAAGGGTAGGGGGCAGGGAGTGAACTGGCCGCCCAGCCTCCTGGTGGAGCATCTGAGGGCATGGCAGAGCCCTTGGGCTTCCTGAGCCCTCTCAGGGCCCAGTCTTCCTCTGCGTGCTCTGGGGAAGGTCGGAGCCTTGCTGTCTTGTCCAAGGGGCCACAGGGCCCTGAGAGGCATGTGTCCACTCTTGTCCCCAGTGGCAAGTCCCGCCCAGCCAGACGGACCCCTGATGTCCTCACTGCAGGTGTGTGTGACAGAGCGAGGAAGAGACGTTCACGCGCTTGCTCCCGCGGCCCAGGCAGCACGCGGCCCCTCCCTGTCCCCAGGACACTGTGGCCCTGCATGGCATTGGCCACTCCCGGTGGTGCACCAGGAGGCTGAGAACACGTCGCCTTTTAAGGAGAAGATTTGCTGAGAAGCTGATGGAAAACATTTTCCTGGCATTCGGGGAGCATTTTTCCTTCCTGTTTCTCTTAAGTAAACCACTAGCAACATTTCCAAACAGACGAAAAGGACAGGGTCAGGGAGCCGCAGAGACCTTTTGCCCCACTGGAGCGAGGGCGGGGAAGGAGCACAAGGAGCTGGGTGCCCGGAGTCCTTAGGACGGCCATGTCCGGCTCGGCCACAGCGGGCCGCGCCCCAGCTGAGACCCACGGAGCATTCACATTTGGGCTGCCGGGCCGGAGACGGAGGCCAGGGGTGAGCCGGTTTGCTTCTCCTTGCGCGGGCGCTGCAGACGCCGAGGGTGTGAGCGTGTGGGGCCTGGCCAAGTATGGCAGCCCCGAGGCCAGGTCCTCAGTCTGCCTGCCCCCCAGCCCCCAGCCCCCCAGCCCAGCCAGCACCCCGACCATAGCCCACCAGGTGTGTGGGCGGCCTCACGGCCATCCCGACGGTCGTGTGCGCGGCTGGGCTGTGGGGCGGGCGTGCTCACTCCTGCCCCTCAGCGCCGTGGAGCACGACAGGGGCTCTGAAGGACGTGTCTGCTGGAACTCCGGGGCCTCCATCTGTCTCATCCTGTCCCCGGGGGAAGACGGACACGCTTCCCCGGAGCGTCTGCTCCTGGGGCGGGGATGACACCTCCTTGAGAATTTATAGCCAAAGGTGGCCTTTCTGGTCAGTAGGATGTCCTGACAGTATTGACCTGCGGTTTGTTTCTGCGAGTCGCACTGGGTCCCCTTGTAGCGTTGAAAACGGAGTCGTCCCACGGAGAACCAAGAGACTCGTGCTGTTAGGCATGTTCCTTCGGTTTCTTGAACTTCCCCCAGGAACCGAATTCTAACCCTTTGACGGTAGGGGGAGTCCCTGCAGGTACAGGAGGGTTACAGCATTGCTCTGAGCTGCTCCCCAGATGGCAGGACTCCCCCTGCTCCTTCACACTGGGCGGTTGCTGCTGGGAAGGGCCATGTCCACACACGGCCCTCCACGGGATCCAGTGTCCGGGCCCATTTGCCCAGTGTGGGCTCCATTGTGACGTTCAGTGACTTATGACAGACCCAGCCTGGGCCGTGTTCCCAGCCGTGGGCTCTGGGCCACTGTCCTGGCCACTTTTCCCTCTTAGGACACGTTCTACCTTGTTTGGGCAACTAGGCTGCACACACCGCGGCCCTGGCTCTGGCCTCTGGGCGGCTGGCACGAGGCGAGTCTGGGAGGCCCTTCAGCCCCGAGAACTCTGGTTGATGGGGCATAGGTACTGATGTTTGCAGGATTTGAAGGAAAAACAGACGTTTCAAAAATATGTATTTAGTCCTGTAAAAATAGCTATAACGAGCCCATTCTGTTTCTGTATGACAGTGTATTTTTGTGGAAAACAACTATTTTTGTAAGCAGAAAAAACTTCTGGTGCAAAGAGGTCATTTGCGATCTCTGTAATGCCTGGTTCATGCCCACCTCCCCGCCCCCGCCCGGATCCTACCCTGTGGGCTTGGGGCAGAGCCCAGGTGAGCAGGATGGGGCCGTGCAGGGGAGTCCCAGGCGCATGGGCACACAGCGAGGCCTCTCTGAGGCCGGGCGGGGGGGTCGGCTGCACAGAAGGATGCGAGGGCCTGGGCCAGGAGAGCTCGGCCCTGTGTCCCACCTGGCAGCCCTGTGGGCCAAGGTGTCTGCAGTGTCACGTGTGGGGGCTGGAGCCTGACTAGTGCGGCTGCCAGCCCCCCCTTCAATGGGCCCCGAACCACCTGCCTGTCCTGGCGTCCGTGTGTGGCCCTGTGGCATCGGGCCTCTGGCATGTGTGTCCGCATCCCACTTCCTGTCGTGGCGCGGGGGGCTCGGCCAGTCGGGCCGTGGGCCCCTGACAATGGCAGGGGAGGGCAGAGCAGCTTCCTTTCCATTCCTGGGGCCCGCTGGGAGCAGAGTCTCCTGGGCTCTCAGAAAGAGCCCCTGGTTGTCCCACTGGCGGGGACAGCCCAGCTCACGTCCTGAGACCCAGCTCGTGGCCTCCATGCCTGTCTTTGTCACGCAGTGACCCCCGCTGCCTTGTCTCCGGCAGGAAGTCTAAAGCAAAGCCCAACGGAAAGAAGCCCGCCGCGGAGGAGAAGAAGATGTACCTGGAGCCAGAGTACGCCAGGTCCAGGATCACCGACGTCGGCTTCAAGGAGCTGGTGGTGCTGCCCCGCGAGATCGACCTCAACGAGTGGCTGGCCAGCAACAGTGCGTGGGGCGCCGGGTCGGGAAGGGCACCGCAGTGGGCCGCAGGCCCTCACCCGACCGAGGACTCCCTGGAGCCGGTGGCCGGCCCTGCACTGTGCTTAGGGTCCCCAACACCAGGACCCGTTGCAGGTCCTGGCCGGGCCAGGGCTGGGCCACCGGTGCCAGGGAGTGTCTGGAGTGGGTGTGTGGCTGCAGGGCTGGCAGTGTCGAGTTTGTGGGAAGGCTGCGGCCTGTGGGAGGGGAGAGTGGACCTGAACTCCAGCCACCTGGCAGGCCTGGGGCTCGGGGCTCACGGCATGGCTGCCTGCCGCAGCCCTCACGGAGGGGACTCCGGTTGGCCACTGGCTCTCTGCCCGGCTTGGTGCTACGCAGACACATGCCCGTCGCGCACGACAGCGGCCAGTGGCCGGCGTCCAGGGCCACTGCTCTGCACTGGGACGTGCGTCTCTGGTCTGTGGTGTGCGCCGGCTTTGCGTGGGTCCGCAGGGCACTGGGACACAGAACGGTGCCGCAGTGGTGGCTTCTCATGCCCAGGCCTTCTCTTCTTTTGCAGCCACCACGTTTTTCCACCACGTCAACCTACAGTACAGCACCATCTCAGAGTTCTGCACAGGAGAGGCGTGCCAGACGATGGCCGTGTGCAACACGTGAGTCACTCACGGCACCCCGGCAGTGTCTCCTCAGCAGGGTCCTGGCTGCGGCGGCCCCTCCTGTCCCTGTGGGGACAAAGGCCAGACAGGGGAGGCACTCTGTGGTATAGGGTCTGTTGGGGTGTGGGGTGCCAGCCGGCCAGAGGCAGGTGGCTGAGCTCCGTGGGGCGGGGGTGTTTCCACAGTACGTGCCTCAGTGGGTTTTGTAAGACCACGGCACGTCAGGAAGCTACAGGTGCTTCCCTGCTTCAGCTAGCTGTCTGGTTGCAGGATGGCTTTTCCCGAGAGCTCCTGCTCGGTGTCAAAGGAGTGAGGAGGGGGACAGCGAGGGACTGGGTGGAGAGGCCGCTCGTTGCTTTCTCCGTTGGCTGGTTTTTTTGGAGCTGGGATGCCTTCTCAGTGAGTTTTCCATGGGCCCAGATGCGTTCGTTTTCCTCTGGAAGCTTGTGTACACTTGTGTCCTCAGTAGGCAGGAACCCCAGGGGCTTCGAGGCACCCTGGTGGATTGGCGGCAGCTGCTGCTCGGGGCGGGGGCGGGAGAGCCACTGCACGGCATGGGCTTGCCACTGGCCTCTGATCGCAGAAGGGGTGGACGGCGGCTGCAGACAGAAGGCCAGCTGCTGGGCTCAGCCTGGGGCTGTTGGGACTGAGGGGACAGCATGGGAGCCCTTTTCTCACACCTTCTCTTATCGTTAGGGCTGCTGCTAGCACGCGGGAGCCTCTAGCCCCTGCTGCGTAGAAAGTCAGCTGCCGGCCAGGCTCCCAGGCATAGACCCGGCTCCAGCTCAGGCACGCGGAGGTCTCAGCCCCGCCAGGCCCCACTCTTGTGGCCCCAGCAGGTCACAGCTCAGGGCCAGGTCCTATGGGAGCAAATGTAGACAGTGGTTGGAGAGCCAACTCCACTCTGTCACCCAGAAAGGGCCACTGATGGGAGCCCAGACATTACATGTGTCCCCACTGGCCGCAGCCAGGGATGACCCGGGAGGGCGGGGCAGGTGAGCCTGGGGGAGGGAAGTGCCCTCAGCAGAGCAGAGCAGAGCGCCCCGCTGCAGATGCTGGAGGCCAGCGGCAACCGTGTCCTAGAGCTGCCCTGTGTGTGGCACACTCGGAAGGACGCTTGCTGGCTGTGCCCGACCCAGCGGAGTCCGAGGTGGCCCGTAGGGCAGGCAGTGGGAAGCTTGTCTCTGCTCCCAGTGTCCTTCAGTATCTCCAGGCTTGAGAAGACACTCCTTGAAAGTGCGTAGAGCTCGGTGTGAGATGGAATCTGGGGAGCTTGAGCCCCCACTTCTCGTTCTTCTTGGCTGCAGCTGCCTTCGCAGGGTCTTCGAGGCTTCCAGGGCCTGGCGTGTTCTACTGCCTTCCTAGCAGCTGTTTGATGTCAAATTAGGTGAGGAGAAAAAGTCAGGTTTGCCAGAGGTCCCCGAGCTGCCCCAGGACCAACATGTGTGCCTGGGGCCTGGAGCGGGGCTGAGACCTGTGTCCACCCTGCTGGGCCCTAGACTTGGAAACCAGAGGGTTGTGTTGGGAGGCCCAGAAGGTGACAAGAAAGGGCTACATGGAGAATGTGTTTGAAGAAATAATGGCTGGAAGCTTTCCAAGCTTGGCAGACGCTAACATACAATTCAAGAAGCTGAGTGAACTCCAAGTAGGACGGACTGTTGAGTTCCATGCACAGGCGGGTCATAACAAAACTGGGCAAAGAGAAGGCCTTCCCGGAGCAGAGCCAGCCCTCGAGGACATGGGTGAGTGACTGCTGTGCTCATCGGAACCCTTGGGCCACAAGGAAGCTCTGCCACATTTCTAACGTGTTGCCAGTAAAGAGCAATCAGGCCTAGTCCTCCTTCCGGCAAACATGTCCTTCAGGGCTTGGCTGAAATACGGACATTTCTCTGATGGCAGAAGACTTAAAGCATCCACAGTGGCAGACCTGCTTCTGCAAGGGGTCCCCAAGCAAGGGGACCGGGACCGTCCGTCCAGAACGAGCAGCAGGGATGGAAGTAGGGACTGTCCCTTTCGAGTGCTTTGAGCCATCTGATGAGTGACAGCAGAGGAGATGGCGGCGGGCTGGGCTGGCGTGGCGGGAGAGCAGGTGGGGTGTGCATTCCGACTCCCGCAAGCGGCCTCTGGCGAGTCGTGTAGAGGGGGTAGTCAGAGTCGCAGTCGGTAAACTGAAAGGGAAGAGGAACACATAACCCAAAAGAAGGCGGGAAAGAGGAGTTACAAGGGACGAGAAGCAGAGGGGCCAAACAGTAAATGAAAGATGGTAAAAAATTCAAGCACACCAGACATTCCCGGAAACGTCAGCAGCACAGAGGTGCTGAGTGCAAGGCAGAGGTCGCCGAGTCGGCTGCCGCTCGTGGGGCCGTGCGCCCAGGCCCCCGCTGGGAGCCGGGTTCTGCGGACCACACCAAACCCTGTGGCCTGCGGTCAAGTTTCATCGGTAAATCAGGTAGAGAGGTTAACACGCGCGACCGGTAACAGAACGGGACAGTGACAGCAGCGTGCCGTCATCAGTCACGCGAGTGCGGTCTCTCTCAAGGTCTCCTGCTGCCTGTACCCGCTTTCTCCCGCTGACCGTGTGCCACTGTGAAACATGGGTGGGGGTGGCGTGGCGGCATGGCGCGCCCGCCCATCACGCAGAGCCTCCGCTGCCGCGCCCGGAGGCGGCGCCGGTCTGCTTCTGGACGGCGCCTGTCGCCAGGAACTGGGACCCAGGAACGTGAAACCGCCGACAGAGGGGCCCCGCTCTGCAGGAGTGAACGTCTGCCCAGAGCCGCTGCAGAGCGCTCACAAGTCCGCAAGGATACAGGACGGAGTCGCACCGTCGGCCGGCTGGGCTGGGTGCGTTTCACTGTCGACCACCAAGGCCATGTCCTTCTCAAGCGCACGTGGCGTGAGTAGTCCGCAAAGGAGATCGCATCCCGGCTCACAGGACAGCCCTGTGCAAACTCGAACGGGTCAGGGCGCTACTGCGTTCCTTACCTGACCGTCGCAGGGGTGAACTAGAATCAGTCACAGGAAGGGCACAGGAAGATCTCCGAGTACTTGGGAATGACGCACGGGTCGGAACGGAGGTCTCGGAGGGAATGAGAAATGTTTTAAACTGAGATGCAGCGCACCCGAATTTGTGAGACACGGCGGAGCTTTGAGGGGATCTGTAGGGTTACGTGTTCGTTACAGGAGAAGGATCTCAAATCAGGAACCTCAGCTTCCATTAAGAAACTAGAAAAAGAACGATAGACCCAGAGTGAGTGGAAGAAAGGAATAGCGGAGTAGGAGTCCCTGAAATTGACCTCTGGAAACAGGAAAATCCGTGAAACCAGTAGCCGATTTCTTGAAAAGTTCAGGGAATTTGATGGGTCTTTCGCAAGACGGATGGGTAGAAACGGAGCAGGATGTCAGGATGAGAATGAAGGGGACGTCACTGTAGACTCCGCAGATACTAAGCGGATATTAAGGAAACGTACCAAAAAAAACGTACCAACATACATAAAATGTACCTGCATACATAAGTTGGGCAGTTTAAATGGACTGATTCCTTGGTAAGAACAAAATAGCAAAATTCACTCAAATGGGCAGTGCTGTCCAGCAAGAGACCAGGAGTAGAAGGCATCCACAGGGGAGAACTGGAAGTGCCCCCGTTACTGCGTACGGCACGGTTCTCTGTGTAGAAAACCCCCAGCAGTGCACACTTGGAGCCCCAAACTAAGAGAATCGCACCATTTACAACAGCCCCACAGAGGACGAAGTGCTCAGGGATAAACCCGGGCCAGCACGCACCCACGCGCCGCCATGGGCGAGGGGCCAGGGAGCAGCCGCGGGGAGGCCCGCAGAGCCGGGGGGCGCGTGGCCTTTGTGGCCACCGAGTGTGAGCTCCCTGGGATCCGTCTTCTCATTTCTTGCCTCCTCGGTCCGAATCCCGGCAGAGCATTTGCAGGCAGGGACCAGTCGACGCGGATGGTGCGTGGACGGGCCCGGCCGCTGGTAGGGCCACAGCAGTGCTGAGGAGAGAACGGTGAGGCTGCAGGCCCCCGCCCCCCGGCCCCCGTCGTGGGCACGCCGCGGCGATCGGGGACGTGTGGGGAACGGACACATGGAGCAGGGCGCCGTGCAGGCTCCGCAGACAGACCCGCACAAAGGTGGCCATCTGGTTGTGACGGAGATGCCGGAAGGCTGGTCTGTCAAACCAGCGCGGTGGAAGACGGGCCTCCGGACGCCAGGGAGAGAAGAGTGAGTCTTGACCCAAACCGCACACTTTATGCCAAAATTAGCTTCAGATGGATTCTAAATTGTGAAACCAGAAGACTTTCGGAAGAAAAGAAGGGGAGATCGTCACGGCCTACGGCTGGGTGAGGAGCTCTCTGCCGCGACGCAGGCCCGCCGTCGAGGAGGAAGCAGCAGGGGCTGGGCGCAGTCCGCGGAACTTCGGCTCTGAGGAGGGCGCGTTCGGAGGAGGAAGACAGACCACAGGCCAGTCACACACCGGGGAGGGCACTGGCGCCCAGCGCGGATGAGGAGCCCTCACAGCAGCAGTGGTCGCCGGCGGGCCCGGGCTGGACGCACGGGTCAGCAGAGAGGGCCGGGGAGGACGGCGTGCCCCGTGCTGGCGGAGTGACCTGCGAGCCTGGCCGACGGCGGCGGGCGGCCTCTTTGGGGCCCAGCACTGCTGATCTGGAGCGTTCACCTGAGAGAGGCGAGAGCTTGTGCTCACACAGAGCCCTGCCCAGGGGCACTTAGAGTCGCCTGAGCCAGGGCTGCCCCAGACTGGCAGTGAGCCCGATGTCTTCCGGCAGGCGGACGGCTGGGCACACCGGCCCCTCTGCGCTGGAGGAGGAAGGGCCTCGGGGCGCACACCGAGACGCGGCTGGAGCCGGAGCCCGGCTCAGGATGTCCCGTGGTGTTCCCCAGGGGCCCTCCCTGCTGTGTCAGGGTGGGCCGGGGTTCCTGGGCCTGGGTGGTGACGTGGAAGGACCGCCTGCCCGAGCGCCGCTGTACTGCGCCATCGCAAAAAACGAAAACAAGAGGGATGTTGACAGCAGAGTGTCTCGTCTTTCAGACAGAAGGGGCAGTCCTTGTCCCTCAGGAGCTAGTCTCTCTGGGCTGCACGTGGTGGGGACACGCGTCCCAGTTTCTGGCTGCGGTTGTGTTTTCTGGCCCTCTGGTCCCTGTGGCCTGGTGTGTCGGCACCTGTCCTTGGTGCGGGGGGATCGGTGGGGCAGGCGTCTGGCGCCCGCCGCAGACATGGACCTTACAGCAGATGTGGGCCTCAGCCCGGCCCCCAAACACCGGGCTCCGCCTCTGGCACGGGGACCCCTCGGGCTGTCCAGAGAAACACAGAAAGGGGCTTTGTCTTTGTGTCCTCAGGTGATCTGACCCGGCCTGTGCTGATGTCTGGGCGGGCAGGAGGAGGGTCCGGCAGAGCCTCCTTGTGGTGGTGGGGTGGGGGGTGCTGGGTGCTGGGGCAGGTGTCCCAGCAGATGGGCGCGCTGATGGATTTTCACCTCCTGGGGGCAGGCCAGGAGTCAGGCACGCTTCTCAGGGCTTTTGTCTTTTCAGCTCCATTGCCCACTTACACTCCTGGGCCTTGTGCGGCACCTGGCTCCGGGCTCTGGGGCAGTCCGGCCGCCCTGCAGGTGCGCCGCAGTGCCCAGAAGCAGCCCGAGAGCAGGTCCAGCGGGAAGGTCTGCCTTCTGCAAAGTCACACCCCAGACCTTCTGCCTCCGAGTGGCAGTTGGGCCGCTTATCCCCTTATTCACGAAGGGCTGGCCTCCTCCCTGAGCCTGTCCATTAGTGTGGAGGCTGTGCTTTCCTGGTCTCGTCAGCGGGCCCTGCACCCCACCCGGGGCCAGGCAGAGCGCCTGCTCCTGCTAGACGGAGGCGGGCTTCTGGAGCAGAGGCGGCGGCGGTGGTGGACTGTCCCGAGGGCCTTGGCCAGGGTCAGGCTGACCGTGGGAAATGGGAACCCCCACTGTCCTGAGGACAGGTCCGACAGAGTGCTGGGCATAGGCCGGCCCTCATGCCAGGCAGGGGTGCTTGGTCCACTCAAGAAATCAGGCTGGGTAGGCTGAGCCAGCGGCGGGGAGAGAACGGACAGGCCTGCTGTTGGTGTCTGTACGGCAGGCTCTGACCTGGACGCTGCTCTGAGTCGGTGCAGGCAGCCCCTTGTGGGACGCAGCTGGGGGGTCTCCAGTGCTGGGGAGCAGTGTGTCTGCCCCTGGGGGCTCTGGGAGGGGGAGCCTGGGCACCTGCTACGCATCCACTGCTGGTGGCCAGGGGAGGGCGTGACGGGTCCCTCTGCCCCACAGACAGTACTACTGGTACGATGAGCGGGGGAAGAAGGTCAAGTGCACCGCTCCCCAGTACGTCGACTTTGTTATGAGCTCCGTGCAGAAGCTGGTGACGGACGAGGACGTGTTCCCCACGAAGTACGGTACGTCTCTGCCCGGCTGCACTCCTCCCTGCTGGGCGGCTGTGGCTGCCGACGCGACAGGGCCAGACCTCCGGGACGGGGCGGCTGTGTGGCCTTGGCTCTGAAGCCAGGCAGGTGGGCGCTGGCAGGGGTTAGCCCAGGCTGGGTCAAGACCCCACCCATGCCAGGCTCTGGAACCTCTGGCCTCTGCCTCCAGCTCCACCCCCTGTACAGTGGGGCCACTGCAGTCCCCCTCACCGGGGGTCTGACAGGCAGGAAGCAGTAGCCGCCTCGCGTCCCGACCTGGGCAGGTCCTGCCGGGGGCTCCAGGCCAGTACGGAGCTAACGGACGGTGCTCGGCCAGCAGGAGGCACCCGTGCACCTTGGTTCCGTCCTCGTCTGTGGCCAGCCATGTAGAGGCCCAAGAGCGTCTGTCAGGGAAGCACATTGACCCTGGGGCCGAGTCTGAGCTTCGGATGGCCCATGGCAGGGTCACGGGCCCCTCGACGCAGAGGTGGCCCGTGCAGATCAGCAGACACCCGGCTCTTGGGGCCTCGGGGGATAGGTCACTCGGGTGCCTGCCAGTGGGCTGCTGAGTGGGGAGGGCATGGCTGCGGGACCCTCCGGCCGGGGGGAGCCGGGCCCCGAGAGGCGGGGTGACGGAGTGGAGGGCAGGCTGACGCCGCGGGCTCTCCCCCCCAGGCAGAGAATTCCCCAGCTCGTTCGAGGCTCTGGTGAAGAAGATCTGCAAGTATCTGTTCCACGTGCTGGCGCACATCTACTGGTCCCACTTCAAGGAGACGCTGGCCCTCGAGCTGCACGGACACTTGAACACGCTCTACGCCCACTTCATCCTCTTCGCCAGGGAGTTCAACTTGCTCGACCCCAAAGAGACCGCCGTCATGGACGACCTCACGGAGGTGCTGTGCAGCGGCGGGGGCCGCGGCGGGGGCGGGGGGGCCGGGGCCAGCGGCGGGGGCGCGGGGGCACAGAACCACGGGAAGGAGAGGTGAGCCCCCGGCCGGACAGGCGCGCACGTGTGCAGAGAGACGGAGGTGCGTGTGCTGCGTGTGTGCGTACGCACTGGGTGCGCTCGGCGGGAGGCCTGAGAGGTCGTGGCGCCCCCCCACCCGGCCTGGGTGTGCCAAGAGCGGGCTCCCCAGATGCTGGCAGGCTGCACGTCGGACTGGCTCCCCGCCGGGGTTTTCCTGTTGGACGGATGAGTGCCGCTTGTCAAGAAGGACCTTTGGATTTCATTCATTCGCTCAACAAACATTTATGGGACTGCTGGTCTGAGTTTCCTTCTCCTGCGCGGCTTTCCTTTCCTTGGTCTTCCGTGTGGCCCCCGCCCTGCCTCCCCGCCCCGCTCCTGCCCCGGGGACTCTGCTGTTTTGAGAGAAATACGCCAGTGAGAGCTGGGGCCCCTTCCCAGGAGGGACTTGGGTTCCGTCTGGTTGGTTTCCAGGGTGGAGCTGTTTCAGAGGTTCCTCCCCAGCCCCCCTCAGACCTCCCCTCTCCTGGCCTTGCTTGGATCCTGGCTGGCGGCGGCTCTGAGCCGGTGGAGGGAGTGGCCAGGGGTGCCCCTAGCGGCCCTGATCCTGTGGCTGTGTTCCCCTCTCTCCTGGCCCGCTGCTCACGAGGGCCCCTGGACTAGCTGGGCCTAGGACCGAGGTGCCTGGGCGGGTGGCCTGTGTGGAGACGCGGCTGTTGGTGGGAGGCTGGGTGTCCCTGCTCGGCGCACCTGTCCGGGCGTAATAAAAAGAATTCTCTCAGGTTAGTGCCTGCGTGTGTGCTCAGCGTCTCGGTGGTCCGTGCTGCGGGCGCCAGGGCTGGTGCGAGACTGAGGGTGGCCTGGCCGAACAGCTGGGACCATGGCCTGCCTCCTGGCCACCCTGGGCTGGGCTCTTCCTGCCAGGGCCAGCCGCAGGCTGCCCTGCTGACCTGTGTCCTCACGGGGCCTGCGGGGCTCGGGAAGCTCAGGGTGAGGGACACCTGTCTCGTTTCCCGTGCTCCAGGGAGCCTTGACCGCTCTCGTGTGCTGTGCCTCCCGTGCAGGCGGCAGGGACCCTAGAGTGTGTGCTGGAGCGGGCTGGGGGGCCTGACCAGCCTGGCCCCGGGGCTCTGCTGCAGGAGCCAGCCCTGGCCTGGGCCCTGTGGTCTGAGGGGTGAGCAGAGAGAAAGCTCGGGAGCGGCGGGGGGGGGAGTACAGAGGCCGGGTGGAGCGGCCCCTGAACCGAAGCCAGAGCTTTTCTAGGTGCTGTGCGGGCGGAGACATGAGAGGAGGCTCCGGCAGGGTCCTGCCTCCTGCCCTGACTTCTTGCCTGGGGATAGCCGGTGGCTGTCGTGCTCACCGCCCCCCAGCACCCACATAGCCCGAAAAGGTGGGGGTCCTGATCTCTGCCTCCTGACTCTCGCGGCTCCCACGCCCTCCACCCTCGCTGTCACCGCACCAGGTCGGTCCTATTCCTGTCCTCCCGCCGCTCATCTGGCCCTGAAGTTCGGCTGCTGCCAGACGTGCTTGGGGCTTTCCTCCACGTCCCGGGCCATCACCAGCCCCAGCCCTGGCCAGAGACCAGAGCCCACCCCCCACCTCTGCTGCCCACGATGGGGGTCTTCCCAGCCTGTGGTGGCCCCTGACCCGCCTACCTTCTCTGCACTCCTGGTGATGGTTCCTCCTCCTCCTGCCCGGAGAACCGCCCCTGACAGTCCTGCCGCCAGCCACGAAGTGCAGGCGCCCTGCAGTGCCTTGTCTCCGTGTCCTGGCCCCGACCTGTCCCCCAGGGTCCCGCACCATCTCCCTGAGCCTCCCTGCCCCAGAGTACCTCCCCCGTTGGCTGCACAGTGGTGTGCTGGGGGTGACTTTAAAATCCCCTGGTGCTTCAGCTGGTCTCCACCCCACTGACTCAGGCCCTGGACCGGAAGGCAGACATCAGAGTTGTTTCACCGTGACTTTAACGTGCACCATTCTAGAAGCTTCCACCCACATCGTCTGCTGAACTCACTCGTGCTCTGAGCCCTGCAAGAAGGCTCCTGGGCCCTACTGTACCCCTTGGGGCCTGCTGCCATCTCACTGGAGCTCATGCCTCTGTCCTTGTCTGGTCAGGAGTTCCGGGTCATGGGGAATCCTACCCTCTCTGTCCCCCAATCACTGGACACGTCCGCAGCATCCACACTGCATCTGTGACCAGGGGTAGGAGACCTCTCCGCTGAGGCCAGCAGATGTTAACTCCCACAGGGGTGGGCTCCTCTGACCTGAGCGTGGACCCCCTGCCCCGCTGCTTCCCCAGACGCTGCAGCCGGCTCTGTGGGCTGCAGGGAGGTCATAGCCCCTCCCTGAGCAAGGCCTGGGCCCAACGCCACCTTGAGGTCGCCCTGTCGTCCCTGTCATGCTCTCTCCCTCTGCTGTCTGGGTCTCAGTGTGGCCTCAGCCTGCTGGGCAGTGTGGGCCCCGGCCCCTCCCCATGCCTCCCCCGCAGGTCCTTCTGCTTCTCTAGGCATGTGCGCCCAAAGTAGAGGCCTCAGGAACTTGACCACAAGCCTGGCTGTCGGAGTCAAAGGTAGGGGTCCTCCATGACCTGAGGGGCCAGGGAGCACCTCCTGGGGGAAGGCAGAAGGCCAGGGCCTGGCTCCACTGGCCTTTCTGGCCAGAGTCCCAGGCTAGGGGTGGGGAGCAGGCCGGGCAGCCTCGTGTCCACTGTGTCTCCAGGAGTGGGGTCTGGCTGCTGTGTGTAGGCCTGAGAGCAGTCAGGGGCTCTGTGGCTGGCCGGGGCAGGGGGTTGGGGGTGGGCACTGCTGGTGCCAGGAGGACACGGGCACTTCTGGCTCAAGCTGCTTGATGGAGTCTGGATGCAGTGTGCACTCGTGTGCACGCGTGATCTCTGCGTCTGCAGAAGGCTGTCCCAGATGCCCGTGGTCGGGTTTCTCTGACTCAGGAAGGAGCTGTGGGATCCCCAGGCACATGGGGGCCATGGGTACAGCGCCGGTCACCGGGCCTCAGAGAGTCTCCTGGGAAGGGCCAGGCAGCCAGGGTGAGCAGCCGCCTGCAGGCCGCCGAGGGGAGAGCGATGCCCTGTGCTCCCCACCGGCCAGCTGCCTCTGCTGTAAGAGCCCGGGCATCCCGGCCGCTTGGGCCGTGGCGAGGCCTTCTGGGCACACACAGTGCAGTGGCTGCGTGTGGCGCTCCTGGGTCCCGGTGGCAGCCGGGCTCAGTGCTGAGACACAGCTTCCGGTGAGACCCTCAGGCGTCTCCGCTCCAGCCAGACGACCTGCACCCCTTCCCCCAAGTTGTTAGCTCCGTCCTGGCAGCCAAGACACAGCACAAGGGTCAGCAGAGGAGGGTGGCGGGAGAAAGACCTGGCCACCACAGCCGGGAGAAGGGGCCGTGAGCCGGGGTGCCGCACCTTGAGAAGCTGGAGGAAGGAGGGACGTTTCGTCCCCACGCTTGAGCCTCAAGAGGAGCCCGCCCGGCTGACACTTGGGTGGAGCCCCGTGGGACCCACTTCCCACTTCCGGAGCTGGGGGCTAAGCCGCTGCCTCTGTGGCGTCCTGCACAGGGGTGACGGGACACAAACGCAGACTGTGGTCCCGGGAGGGGGGCGGGGGCGGTGCCACCACAGCCAGCATCTGCAAACACAGACGTGGCCTTGGGTGTGAGGCATGCGGAGGCCGGAAGGGTGGCGAGGGGCACGGCGGGAAAAGCGCAGGTTTCCCGAAGCAGCCGATCGGGAGGAGGAAGTCCGGGCTGTTGGTGACGCCGCCAGCAAAGACTCCCAGACATGGGGCGGCGCGGAGGGGACCTGGCAGAGGCCCCCTGAGGGACGCCTGAAACCGTCGCCAGCGCCTGTCTGCAGAAGCAGGAATGGGACGGGCCCTGTGGGCAGGGCCCAGGGGAGTGACGATCGTGTCCGTGGGCACAGAGGAAAGGGGACCCTTGACGTGCAGGGTCACGTGGTGGAAATCTCCGCGGACGGGGCGCGCAGGCAAGGAGCTCGCCGAGGGCAGCCTGCGGGAAGACAGAGCTTGGGAACAAAAGGGACCTGACCCTGAGCGACATGGGAGCTTCGTGGCCAACCCAAGTGGCAAAAACGCTAAAATGGAGGTTCACTGTCAGAAAAAGTGTGCTCTAGAGAACAGGTCGAGGCCGTCAGGGGTGAGGAAGCCGCGCGAGCTCGGTGCACTTGGTTGCGCAGACGCCCCGAGGGGACGGCATGTGTGACTAGGAGACACCCCGTGCATTTTCGCAAAAGCCAAATTTGCTCTTACAGAGCAAATCCCTATGACACACACAGGAGACCCACACTGTCCCTGGAGGTCTCACACCAACGGAGACCCTGCCAGCTGGGACACCCGAGTCCCTTGGTGAACTTCCTTAGAAGAAAGCACGACCCGGAGGGGCGAGCCTGCAGCCACACGGTTCTTCCCAGGCCGTGGCGGCCCTCATGGCGCTTGCCGGGCTGGACTGTGAAGTTGCCCGGCACCTCCTTCGCTTGTCTCCCTTGGGGCACCGGAATGTCTGTAACCGACGCATCCTGGAAGCGCGTGGCGCTTCTGCTGTCAAAGGAAAGGACTTTGCACTGGGAGGGATCGGACTCAAAGTCTCACCCATACCTGATTGAGGTGACTTAGGTGACCTCTGGGGCTTGACCTGATGCTGCTGTGTGGGGAACCCGGCTTGGCGTGAGTGTTTTTCCATGCAAGATGAATGGGAACTTGCTAGAGGGCAGTCCGTGCGGGCCAGAATCACGCCCCCCTCCAAGTGTCCGCACCCTAGTCCCGGATCTGCGAGCACAGCACCTGACGCGCAGAGCGGAGTCCAAGCTGCTCATCAGTTTAACTTGGAAGCCAAATGATCAGGGCGGGTGTCGTCACCAGGTTCTTAAAGCCAGAGGAGGGGCAGAAGGGGAACCAGAGAACCAGAGGCCACAGGAGGACTCAGCCCAACGTCCCGGGCTGTGAGGTCGGAGGAAGGCCCCACAGCCAAGGAACGTGGGTGCCTCCGGAGACTGGGAAGGGCCAGGATGCGGGTTCTCCCCCAGAGCCTCCAGAGAGAATCGGCCCTGCCAACAGAGTGACTTTAGCCCCGTGAGACCCAGTCCTTGGCCGCCAGAACTCAAGAGGACAATCTGTGTGTTATGTCTGCTTCGTTAGAGCAGCAACTGGAAGCAAACGTGTCTTGAGGATGAGCCACAGAGCTCTTGTGGGGCGATTCTGGGGGCACAGGACATGACCGTCAAGACACTCAGCCCAGGGGCTGACCCCAAAAGGGGTTCGGCTAGCGGCAGCAGCTCCTGGGCCTGGGACCAGCAGCACAGACTCGGCCGTCCCACCTGAGTGGAGGCCGACCGCTCCCCGGCCGGAGGTGCTCCCTCCCTCGCGTGACTTCGCCCCAGCTGCTTTCTCCTCCGTGTCACTGCCCTGACGCTCTCGGGCCACCGGCCCTCCCCTCTGCTCCCTGCTCCCCTCCAGCCTTGATGAATCGCACCGGAAGAAGTTTGGGCTGGTGGTGGGGAGTGGGCCGGACGCAGGAGGGGAGGAGAAGCCAGGGGACGGGGGGGGGGGCACTGGACTTGGTGATTCCACCCCTGGTGACCTGGGGTGAGGGCAGAGGGGACTGGGCCCTGAGCCACAGGGAGAGGGGGAGGGCAGGATGGGGAGGCGGAACCACCACCCAGCGAGGGCCAGGCCGCTTCCGGAGCTGAGCTCCCTGGCACGGGACATGCGTGAGCGACAGGGGCTGCCGCAGCCCTGCCCCAAGCCGGCCTTGTGACACCGGCAGTCGCTCCTCAGCTCAGAGCCGGCGGGGCCCTCAGCCTCCACTGCCGGCTGAGAACGTGGGCACGCGCCCCTCGTGTGTGTCTCCACCCTGCCTCTGCCGCCTGTGGCCCTCGCCCCCCAGGGTGGGCACGCGTGCCATCACCTGCCTCCACTGCCTTCCGCCGTGACGCTGGTGGACACGCAGCCACTGGTGTGTTCACCAGAGCCCCAGGCCAGCCGTGGCCGTGGCACCTGAAACATGCCAGGCCTGAGAACGAGTCAGTCCCAGAGGCCGTCCCTCACCGGGCGCGAGACCTGCCAGCGTGTCGTCTTGGTACTTAAGTGCCCGTTCCCGTTTCTGCCTCACAGAGATACTGTGAGGACCGGCTCAGGGCCAAGTGCTCAGGACAGGGGCTGTTACGGAGTTCCAGGTGGTGGTTTTATACATAACACACGTTAGTGGGTGTTAGGAATACCAGCAGTTTTTGGCTTCACTTGCCTTGGTTTCTGTTTCTTACAACCAAGAGAGAGCTCGGTGTCTGAAGCGGGATGGCGGGCGGGCCCTTCCTGCCCAAGGGGCGTGATGGCGACAGGTAGAGTCTGGCAGGTCGTGGGCTACACCGAGATGCTCTGAGGATCCCTGCCGTGTGGCCCGTTAAGGCTGACACGTTGCCAGTGTTTGCAGAAGGCCGAGCAGCAGAAGGTGAGGTCTGTGTCAGACGCAGATGCACAGCCACTGGTCAGGAAGACCTCCCCCGCGGCCAGCAGCCAGGACCCCAGCAGCTCTGTGACCCCAGCAGCTCTGTGACCAGGCCACCAGACCCCCTCCTCCAGCTCACAGGGCACCGCACGGTTCAGGGACTACAGTGCATGCCCTCCCCTCTGCCCTCTGCAGTACCTTCTGGGCGCCCACCCCCTCAGAAGCAGAGGGCTGCTCTACAGCCGGCCCTGGAAGAGCCCACCCAGTTCCACGTCCCCAGACTCTTCCTCCGGTCCTGGTCCTGGAGCAGAGCTGGAGGCCGCTGCCATCGCCACCGCGCTGCCAAGCTTAGCGTGAGTCCGGGCAGCACTGTCCTCCAGCCAGATGGCACAGGAGGTGAGAGTGTGGACTCTAGGGAGGGTTCTGTCCACCAGGGGACGCATGGCAACATGGGGAATAGTTGTCATGTAGGGCTGGGGGCGCTATGGGCGTCTAGTTGGGCGGCGCGCAGAGATGCTGCTGATGCCCTTCAGGGCGCAGGTCGGCCCCTGCCCCAGAGCCATTCAGCCGCACTGATCAGCGCTGTGGTGGCGGGACCCTGCTCGAGACAGACAGCCGGGTGCGGTCAGGCCCTACTACCAAGCCGTGGCCACGCTGGGCCTGGTCGCCTTCACACACGGGGAGACAGGGCCTGTGAGGGAGGTGGGTGGCGTGGTTCGCTGCTGCTCGCCCGTCCTCAACGGCTGGGTGGGAGGCGGACTCCCAGGTGCTGCTGGGTGGCCCTGGGGCTCCTGGGGGTCTGGACTTGCCCTTCGCGCTGCAGCAGCAGAGGAGTGGCTGGTCAGTGCGCGGTCATGCTGCCTACAAGGCTGGCAGGCACGGTGGGCACCGGCTGGGACCTTTTCCCTCTGTGGAAGAGGCCGGCCCAAATTCTCTGGCCCATCACCTCCAGGGCTGCGTCCCAGCGCCCCATCTGCCTCTTGCCAAGCAAGGGCAGGAGGAAGGCTCATTCTCTAGATGCCAGCTGACCCCACAAGGTCTTTGGGGGACGACAGCAGACCTGCAGGAGCAGGCGGGGCAGTGCCTCCCCGTGCCCCCTCCCCAGGGGCCTTCCCCGCCTCCAGTCCAGCCCACGATGCCTACTCAGTGTGGAGGCAGACCCCTGACCCTGCACGGGGGTGGGTCTGTCCTCTTCACCCGGGGCAGAAGGTGGCATCGAGCATCATCCACAGCGTCAGAGCCCAGAGGAGTGTGTTGGGGACAGGAGCTGCTCCCGCTCGCCCCACATCCCCCCCCGGACGGAGACTGGCGTCGGGTGTTTTTACTGAAGGAATTTATTGTTCTTGAACTAAGGGTGCTCACAGTTATTCGACAGGGATACACTGGGTGGGGCTTGTTTCCGTGACGTCTGCGTGTGTCCCGAGTACAAAAGAGGAAGGCTGACAAGAGGTATTGCTTTCGGTGTCTTCTGTCTCTGGAGAAGCCCCTCCCGCTTGTGCCGCGAGGCGTAGCTGCTGTGGGTGTGTGACTGTCTGTGTGCGGAGATCCCAGCGGTGGTGGGGGGCGGCGTAACCGAAGCGTTAAGAGCGATCCACAAGGGGGGAGGCGGGGGGGGGGGGGGGG
>NC_081557.1:935199-957409 GCF_022355385.1 Mustela nigripes | reverse complement strand
GGGGGGGGGGGGGGGGGGGGGGGGGTTCCCCGCGGGTCCGGAGCCGAGCCCGGGCGGAGCCGCCACGCCGGCCGGCGCGCGGAGGGGGCGGGGCCGGCGCGCGGGGGGCGGGGCCTCGGCGCGGGGGGCGGGGCGGCGGCGGCAGCAGGAGACGAGGGAGGGCGGGTCCGCGGCAGCTGCCTTCGGTCAGCCGGTGTCCCGCGCGGAGCCCCGAGGACGGCCTCGTGGAGGTGACATGTTAAGTTTTCGGGACAGTTCCTGGTATCAGAGCGGAAACAGTGGCCGCGTCAGAGACAGGCAGAGACAGAGACAGCGGGAGAGAGAAAGCGCGGGCGCGGCGGCGCGGGCGGTGGCCCCCGTGCCCCCTTTCCTCTCCTCCCCGGGCGGCCGGCGGGGGCAGCGGCTACGGGGCTAAGGCTGCTCGCGGCGGGCGGCGGGCGGCGCCGTCCGGGCCGGGTCCGGGGCCGGCGGGCACGCGGCGTCCCCTCCAGGGCCCGGGCCGGCGGCCGCGGCGTCACCGAGGGGGCCGTGGGCACTCCGCTTGGCGGCCGTGCTGGGGGCCGGGGCCGCCTGCCCGTTCTTCTCGTCTGAAAAAAGTTGTTTAATTACGTCAAAGAAGCTACTCAATGGGCTGCCTGGGTGCACAGAACAGAAGGAGAGAAACAGAAGAGGGGGGAGGGGAGAGAGAACACACGCGTGAACCCGCGGTCGCCGCCGGGGCCGGGCCCACCAGCGAGGCGCGGCCGGCCGGGCGGGCGGGCGGCGGGCGGCGGGCGGGGCGGGCGCGCGGAGGGACCCCCTCCTCCTCCCTCCCCGGGCCGGGCCCCTCCCCTCCCCCACCCCGGGCAGGCCGGGCCGGCCCGTCCCTCGGCGGACCCCGCGGCGGAGGAGGAACCACCGCGCCCGCACGCCGCAGGGCTGAGCAGGAGCCGGGGCCCCCCAGGCCGGCTCCGTGCGTGCGGCCGGGGGGAGCCGTCCCTGGGCCCGGGGAGGCTGCAGCCAGCGCGCCCGCCACGCTCCTCCCCGGAGCCTTGGAGCCCCGCCCCTGGCCAGCCCGGGCAGCACCGCATGGACACAGAGGTCAGCAGCAGACAGACAGATGGACGGATGGGTGGACAGGCGTGGAGGGCTTGGGTGTGGGAGGGCCGGGGGCAGGCAGCCAGAGTGGAGCCCTGATCCCAGAGGGCCTGTCCTGAGCGCAAGAGGAAGAGGGCAGACATGGTCTGACCACCCCCACCTGGGTGGGCCTGTTCTCGCTGTCCTGCGGCCTCTGCTCTGCTCTGATCGTCAGACCTGACTCCCGCGGCCCCAGCGGCGGTGCGCTCGCACCGCACGCCGTCACCCCCCTCCAGGGCACGGAGAGCGTTACACCAGCCTCCTGCTCAAGAGCTGCAGTCCACCCAGACCCCAGGCCAGAGCCCACACGCAGGACCCTTGCCAGCTCTGGGGCATGAGGACCCTTTACTGCTCTGAGCCTTGGGGTCCCTTCCTGGCCTGCTTGGATCCTAGGGCAGGGCCTGTGGCTGCCCTAGGGCGGTGGGTGACCGAGGCTGCTCCTCGCAGAGGTGGGGGACTGGGTGGGCACGAGTGTGCACGTCTGGACCCCGCGTATACACAGGAACCCCAGGATGGCCCTAAGGGTGGTGGGGGCAGCACCCTGCCAGGAGCAGGCTGCAGGTGGGGGTATAGGCTGGGGGGTCCCAGGTGAGCGTGGGGGGTTCTTACCACATTTGGAAAGCCTCCCCGTCATCATTTCCATACAGTTAGTGGTGTCTGGAGCACAGAATGGAGAAAGGAGGGAGGGAGACGTGTGAAAAAGTCTTCCCGCTTGGACTCCTGGCCAGGCGCTGCCCTCAGCCTCTGGCCAGGCCCCCAGGGAGGGGCGGGGCCCGGCGTGGGGCGGGGCCCGGCGTGGGGCGGGGCCATAGCCGAGTAGGGGGTTTGCTGGGGCCGGCCCACCAGAGGGAGGGGCAACGCCGGGAGAGGTGGAGCCCAGAGGGGGCGGGGGCTGGGGGGTGGAGCCTGGGGTGCGGCCTGCCCAGAACGTGGGCACTGAGTGGGGGCCTTCTCAGGGCAAAGGAAAAGTCCTGCCACCAGAGCCAGAACACAGGCCTTGCCCTGCCCTCGGGTGTCCTGGGCCTGGTCCTCCGTTCCCTCTGTCCTCCCCTGGGCCCCAGACATAGGTTCTGGTGCCGAGAATGCCAGGCTCTGGCCACCTGTGTGTCCTCCCTCTGCCACTGTGCGGCTCCGGCAGCTGCACAGCTCCCACCTGCCCTCAGCTCCAGTCGACTCGCCCTTCTCTGACCGTCTCCCGTCTCTGACCCTAGCCCCCAGCAGGGACTGGGCTGGGGGCTTCTCCCTCAAGGCCCTCACAGGGGCCCCCGCTGAGAGGGAGGTGACCTCTCAGCCTCCTGTCCCTGTTGGAGCAGCCACCAGATGTCTTGCCCTGGTAGCTGAGCGGCCCCCACTTCTGCCCCCTGCTCCCAGCAGCTCTAGGACTGAGCTCGCCAGAGGAGGGCACCCAGAGCAGGGGGCGGGGAGGGAGGAGAGTGCTGGGAAAGGCCAGAGGCCAAGGAGACCCTCAGAAGGCCTGGGGAGGGGGCCAGGGCATGGGCTGGCGTCCCGGATTAGGCTTCCCAGGTCTCAGGCCCCTGAAGGAGGGCAGGGGAGATGGGCTTGAGGCCCAGATGGGGCACCCAGGAGCTTGCAGGGACAGGGCTAACAGAGGCCCCTGCTCTGGCACGGGGTTAGGACCGGGGCACAGCCCAGGGGAAGGGTGGTGTCCAGCTCATTCACTGCTGCACCTGGGACTTGGCACGAGGGACGCCGGCTAAGGGCAGGATGACCCCTCTTAGGTTACTGTCCATGGCCCAGCCAGGCGCAGAGAGACTGTGACCCCCAGACAGTGGCTGCACGCCCAGGCATCCGCTGGACAGCGCAACAGGCACTGGCCTCTGTGCACCTCACTGGACAAGCTCTGTCCTTCCCTGGCCTCAGTTTCCCTCTGTCACCCCTACTCTGCTCTGAGATGGGCGCCTTCAAAGCTCAGGGAGCCACCCCTGCCCCACGGCCTGCCTCCTATGCCAACCCGGCTCCCGGGGCCAGGCTGCTGGGCCAGCCCTGCCCTGCCCTCCCCATGGGGCGACGAGGCACATGTCGGGAGACAACAGGGTAAACACACACAATGAAATGAGGATGGCGGGGGGAGGGACGGGTGTGCCAGGCTGGACGAGGGGCCCACGGAGGCACCAGCCAGCTGCCGGGGATGCTCGAGAAACGGGGCTCGGGCTGGATGGGGTGCTCCGGGCCCCAGACCCTGACCCTGACACGGGCCTCCCGGCAAGCCGTGCCTTCCAACATTCCGACAGCCGCCACGGCCTCGCTAATGGACAGTGACGCATGCACGTGCCCGCCCGGCCCAGGCACAGGCTCACCCCCCCCCCACAGGGGGCACGTAGCCCACTCCCCGCCAGATGCTGAGCGGTGTGGGCCCTCTCGGGCCCTCGGAGCCCCAGCACGTCCAGGCCTGGGCCGACCCTTTCCGTGTGACCCCCATAGGCCCGGCTGGGGAGCTCCTCCTTTGGGAACTCATGGCCAGATGATCACAGGCCTGTCGCCGGGAAGGCGGGCAGCAGGCAGCCCCACCGTGGGTCAGCCAGCGTGGGCGCTGGGCCTATAGCCTCGCAGGGTACCACTGGAGGAGCCCCGAGGGCGGCCGGCTCCCACGCAGGACCTTGGCCACTGCTCTCCTGCCCTCACTGACCCGGGGCCAGGCTGCCCGTGACTGGCTGGCTGCTCAGCCTAGGTGCTGGGCCCTATGCGGCCTCTCCAGGCCCAGGAGTGGCCGCTGGATGTGTGAGCGGGCACGGGGTGCCCTTCTGGGGGCCAGTCTGGCTCTCGCCAGAGGACCTGCCCGCAGCCCCCTCCCTGCCCCTGTGGCGGGGCCAGACACCTTACCTGCCAGCGTCAGAGGCTACTCTCGTAGCTGGTGGCCACCTTCTGGCCCTTAAGCCCAGCACCCCAGCTTAGTCCTGGCGCTGGCGGGGGGGGTTCTACAGTGGACAAGAGGCGCCTTTCAGTGTGGTGTGCTGGGCCCTACCTCCCTGGGTGTGCAGAGATGGGCCGGCCCACTGCGCCGGGGAGGGCCCTGCCCCCTGGGGGGGGCCACGTCAGAGGGGCCACACCCCTGCTCACCAGCCCGCAGGGCAGCCCGAGCTGAGCCCCCGCTCACCTGACAAGTGCTGGGCGGAGGGCTGGTCATGTGTGCTCAGTAACTGGGTCTGAATGGTCTCCACGACCCTCTTGAAGCGGCGGCTGGGGCCTGGGGGAAACAGGGCGTCACGGCCGGGACGGGGCTGGTGCCCGGAGCCCGCGCCCGGCCCACGGCTCACCTGACAGGAGCGTGAATGTGACGGAGTAGATGCCGTTCTCCTTGTGCGCCGCCCCGCCCTCGGTGTAGGTGATGTCCACTTGGAATTTGACCGGCTTCTGGAACACGGCCGGGCCCCCCGTCGCCTTATACTCCGCCCGGAAGCTCGTCTGGGAGATGACGCTGTGGCTGAGGCTGGGGATCTGCAGGCGGGAGGGCGACGTGGGTGGGCGGCGGGGGTGTGCGGGGCCCCCGCCCGCACCACCGCAGCCCCCGCAGGCCGGGCCCGGACCTCTGCCTCTCGGCTTGGGTGCGGGTTGGGGACGTGGGAGCAGAGTGGAAGAGGAGCGGGCTGGGGGACACAGGGTCAAGGAGACCCCACGGCGCGGTGGCCAGGACCAGGGTGAGGGTCTCTGAGGCAGGGGCCCCACGGCCATTGCCGAGGTGGGCACCCACTGCTCTGTGGGCTCGGGAAAGGGGCCGCTCCCAGGATGGGCAGAGAGGCCTCTGAGCACTTGGCATAGGAGCAGCCAGGGGAAATGCCCTTGAAACCAAGTCAGGAGGCCGTCTGGCCCTGGAGGGGTCACCCCAGGCCAGGGCTCTGCAGCCCAGGAGTGCTGTGCTGGCCTTGCAGTTGGAAGGCCCGGTGCATGCCGGGGGCCGAACCAGGCCGCCATGGCAGGTGGGCCCCCAGCCCTTGGGGAACCTGAGCTGAGGCCACACCAGGCTGAAGAAACCCATGACAGGTCCCAGCCCTGAACGGGGTGGGGGGGATATCCCCAGGGGACCCCACGCCGGGCCAGGCCCCCTGCAGGACGCTGGAAGCAGACATTCAGGGCTTTCTGTTCCTCGTGCTCAGGGTCTCACAGACGCGAATGGAGCACCCCCAGGGCCCGAGCACAGCCTGGCCTCTGTGGAGCCAGAGGGGCTCCAGGAGGCGGCAGCCAGTGGGGGGTGGGGAGCGCACATGGGAGCCAGAGACAGGCCCTGGGACAGACTCGGCAGAGGTCCCTCTGTGTCCAGGCCCCGGTCCCCGCCCCCGTGAGCAGCCTGGGCTTCACTCCCTGTCTCAGTGAGCTGTCCCCACCCAACCTGCTGCTCCCGCAGCCGGGGCTGCTCACGATGACAGCCGGGCTGGTGTGCAGCGACCGTCTGGCTCCAGCCAGTGTCCATGTGGGACGCACGCCCCCAGCCAGGGGAGGCTCACCGACAGGAAGGCGTGAACTATGTCCGCTTTGATGGAGCTCAGGGCTTTGTCCTTGATGACCACGAAGATCTGCTCCTCCTTCTCCAGGTTGATAAAGTTCCCGAACCAGGACTTCTTGGCGAGCCTGCGGGAGGGGGAGGGGGCAGAGGGCAGCTCGCGTCAGGGTGTGCTGTCAGCCAAGCCTCCTGGGCAGGGCCAGCTTACTGCCCCGACTCCTGCCCCCCTGACCCTACAGTGCTAATGCTACTCCCACGGTCTCGGCCTGGCCCCGTACCCCCAGGCCTGCCTGGGCCTGGGCAGTGCCCACCAGAAAGGACAGCGGAGCACACCCTGACACCCAGGCCTGCTCCTCTCTGTTTCAGCCACCAAGTTTTGGGGCAATTTGCAGCAGTCCTGCAGCCACCTGGAAGAAGGTGTCCCCTGGCCCTGGGACTGTATTGGGGGGTGGGGGGGCAATGCGGAAGGCCAGGGTACGGGGTCAGGGCTGGTGGGGGAGCTCTGCACCCATAAGGACAAGTGAACGGGAGAGACCCTGCATGGACAGTGGGGCCTGAGGGCTCGGGATGCTACGTGCCCCTCCCATCTGGTGGGACAGCCTCGGCTCCCCCCAGCCACCCTGTCCTCGAGGACCAGGGGCTACTCAGCTGCCTGCTGCCCAGCCCAGGTCAGTCTGGGACACAAAGGCTGTTCCAAAGCCCAGTGCTGTGCTGGGCAGGTCAGCGGTATACCCTCCTGCACACAGGCCCTCCCTCACTGGTGCCCAGGGCTCCCCTTCCTGCCCTGTCTTCCGTCCGGCCTTGTTACCCTGTCCAGCATCTGCATCTGACCTGCGCTGTCTGCAACCCCCCCGCTGCTGTGCACACTAGCATGGGTACCCTCAGATGGCCCCGTGATCCTGCACACCCCTCCCTGAGGCGGGGACAGGCCAGTACTTTCTTCTAAGCAGAATGAGTGACAGATGTCACCTCCAAGAACATGGCACTCAAGGCCATGTCTCCTGCTTGCTAGCAGGTCTCCACTGCATGGTGATGGAGCGGCCCTTGGTCCAGAAGCCAACAGACCCTGAATCCCACCGACGACTACAGGAGCTTAGCCACAGATCCTGACCCAGCTGAGCCTGGAGGTGACCACAGCCCACAGACTGTAAGGTGAAGGGACCTCCTGAGCCGGCCTGGGGCCTGACCCACAGAACCCGAGACGTGGAGTGGGTGGTGTCAGAGCTGCTGAGCCCAGAGCCATCTGCCAGGTGGCAGGGCCAACGTGTCCTGACTGCCGTCCCGCAGCTCCGCCGATGGAACACACCCATTCGGCCCACGAGGCACAAGCAGGGCCGCGGCCCATCATCTTGCCCCGGCATGGGCATCAGCGCTGGCAGGGGGAACTGTAAGGGCAGATTCTCCGGCACCTCTCGGTGGCTTTCCCAAGCACGTGATTTCCCTTTCCGTGCCCAATTCCACCGCTGGCCCCTTCTCTGCCCAGGGATCCCGGGCCAACCACAGCGCGGAGGGGATGACGGGCAGGCATGTCCTGCCAGACCTCCTATCTTCTCCCCCACATCCTGCCTTCTGCCCACTGTGCGCTCTAGGTCCAGCTGCTCCCCGCCGTGCCCTAGCACCTGCAGCCCAGCAAGTACGCAGAGGGGCAGTTCTGGGACCCGCATACAGGGCTCCTGCTTCCTCCCTTGATAAAGAACAGCACCAAAAACACGACTTGTTTGCAGTGTGGGAGCTGGCAGTTTGGCACCGGGTGGAATAGGCAGTCCCGTGCCCGGAAGAAGCCTGAAGGAGCCAGAGAGGCAGTGCCAACCAACTTCAGTGCAGGCTGGGCCATCCAGGCAGCTGCTGGGCATCTCGGAGTAAAGCAGACCACTCTCCTGGCGTGGTGGGCCTCGTCCAAGCAGGTGAAGGCCTCCGGAGCAAAGGCTGCAGCTTCCCCAAGCGCTACTCAACGCCACAGCGTGAATTCCCCACCTGCACATGTCACACTCAGGGCCGTGACGTCACCCAAACCGGAACCTGCACCTGCTGAGTCTGCGGTCTCAGACCCGCCAGCCCCCGACCCGCACACTCATGCTGAGTCTGCGGTCTCAGACCTGCCAGCCCCCGACCCGCAGACTCATGCACGCGCCGTCCCGGGAGCTTCCCTGCGGGCCCCACACGCCGCAGGCGAGCGCGTCCTCCATGGGAGGCGGTGCCGAGGCACTAGCTGCACAGGCCTGTGGGGCCACGGCGCGCCTGCTCCGTCCCATCGCCACACCCGCCAGGCGGTGGGCGCTGGCCAGGACCCCTGGGGGTGGGGGCGGCGAGGCCTCCGGAGGGACTGGAGGGGAAGAAGGGGAGGCTGTGGGCCACCGACTCAGCGTCAGGTGCCGTGGGGTCTAACCAGCCTGAACGCCCAACAATCCCGTTACAGGGGTGTCTGCGAGCGCCGTGACAACAGCAGGACGTTTCGGCTGAGGGGCACTAACGGTGGGATGGGTTCCCTAACCCCGACACGCTGCGGCCAGAGTCAGCCCGCATCCCCAGGCCTCACGCAGAGCAAGCCACGTGGTGGCACTTCTGCTTGGCGACGAGACTGTGGCCTCTGCGGAGGCTGCCTGTGCCCTCGCCAGCCCTGCCCAGCGTCCGCAGCGGGTTCCTGTGTGCGTCGTCTTCCCGGGGCTGCAGGACCAAGGCCGCTGCCGGGGTGAGGAGAGCAGGCAGGGCTGCTCCAGCGAGTCCTCGGTCCAGACTGGCTGTGGGCTGAGCTGTGGCTCTGCTCGCCCACCGCCTCCCACGGCAGCTCCCTCCTCTTGGCGAAGGTCCGCAGACGGCCTGGCCGCTCCCGGCCTTGAACAACGTCACCATCCCCTGGACACGAGCTCCCGCCACGCCGCCCATGGCTCTTCCTCATCCTCTTCGGCTGGCGCCAAGGTTTCACCTTGAGACGCTCCGTCCCCGCGAGCCCCCAAGTTTCTGGCCACATTCCGCCTCCGTTGTGTCCAGCACAGGCCTCCTTGGAGGCTGCTCGGCTGCAAACCCCACAGGCCGGTCCTCCTCGGGCTCCCCGTACTGGGGCTGAGCCCGTGTCCAGAGCAGGGTGAGCATCCGTGCCATGAGGCTGGGGTTCTGGTCCCCACGGCTCCCCCAGCGTGCAGGCCGGAGCCTTCAGCGGGCAAGCCCCAGCCCCGCCGAGGCATGGCTGTGCCGTCCGTTGCCTCCTGCCAGCCCCAGGCTGTGGCTTCTGAGCCCAGCCAGGAGGAGCCAGCCAGCTCCCTCTGCACTGAGAGTCCTGCTCCCTAACCTGGCATTCCGGGTGTCCGAGACAGAGCTGTGGGTGCTGGAGAGG
Organism: Mustela nigripes; assembly: GCF_022355385.1. Classification (NCBI taxonomy): domain Eukaryota; kingdom Metazoa; phylum Chordata; class Mammalia; order Carnivora; family Mustelidae; genus Mustela; species Mustela nigripes. Next base: position 948,506 of record NC_081557.1, on the reverse strand, counting down.
AGGTGTCCCAGGCGGGAGGTAGAGCGGGGACCTGGGCAAGCCCAGGGGCACAGGGAGAGAGGAGGGAAGACCTGGAGAGGCTGGGGTGCTTCGTCCTGCAGCCCTTGAGGGCCCCCTGGCCTGCCGTGTGGGAGGCTCCAGCGCAGACCCCCGGCCACCTCGGTGTCTGGGCACCAGGATGGCGGCCAGGGGCTCCCCCTCAACCTTGGGCAGCCGCCACTTACTCTGGAGACGACTCCGGGGTCAGGTTGGACATCTCCTCGGGTGTTGGAACTGTGCACGTGGAAAGGACAAAAGACATGACCGCCGTGCTCTTGTCGCCCCCGCCCCAACGCTGTGCCCGCAGTCCCACGCGCCCACGGGCTCCTGCCCCTGCCAGAGCCCAGGGCCAGGGGGCTGCCCCAGCCTCTGGTGCTATAATCAGGCCAGGCCTACTCTGGCCTCCAGCTGTCCCTGCTGTCCCCCGACAGATGGCACTGGTCCCCCGCGCCCACCCATTGGCTGTGCCGCAGGTCCGGATGGCCTGGCAGTGCCCATGGAGCTTTGGCAGCTGGCACTCTGCAACGGGCTCCCCCCGCAACCCCGTCCCACAGGCCTGCGGACGGCCCTCAGCCCACCCGCCTGGACTCTGGCCTCTGGCTGTCCTCCCAGGGCTCCAGGAGCCTGGCCTCAAGTGACCACTGGGCTGAAGAGAAGCCCCGGAGCTGGGAGGGGCCCCGAGGCCACGGCCACCAGGCCCCAATGCGCAGCGGGCAAGCCTGGGAGCGAGCCGCCATCTGGAGGCCCCGCCTGGGCCTGTGCTGGCCTAGAGAACACAGACTACTGCCCGGGGCCCAGCGCAGAGTGGCAACCCTCGTCCCTCCACTGACCCTGCAGTTTCCGGCGGTGGAAGCGGGGCGACCCCAGGAAGCTGTTCTTGATGGAGTTGAGCCGCGTCCTCCAGGGCACCCCTCCGACGCTGGGGCTGGACGGGGGCGTGGGGTTCGGCGTGCCGGCCGGGCTCTCCTTGGGCGTATGCACGGGCGTCCCCTTAGGGGTGGGGAGGGGACTACCCCTTGGAGAGGGGTGAGGGGTCACCTGTATGGTGGGGACAGATTTGGTGTTTGGTTCAGTCCCGGCGGCCAGGAGCCGGGTCGAGGCCGGCAGGGTCGGCGGGCCCGGGGGCAGGGCAAGCTGGGGGCCTGGGCCCCCTGGGACAGGGGGTCGGGCCTGGGTGCCGGCTGGGAGTGGGTTGGACTTGGTGCCCTGCAGCGGCTTGTCGGTCAGCTTGGCCTTGCTCGGCAAGGTCTGGGTCTTGGGGTGGGGCCGTGAGGTGGCCTGTAGAGGGAGGACGTGTCCGGGCCGAGAGGCGCTCCGGCAAGCTTCCGGCTCCGTGGACGTGGCCAGGGGGCAGGCCACGAAGGGGCTCTCGGGGGGTGGGGGGGGCAGGGCAAACTTTCTAACAGGCTACAGGGTGGTGCGGAGGGCGGGGGCAGAGCGCGAGGGTCCCCGAGGGTCCGCCATGCGAGCGCCCCCCGCCCCCCCCGCCGCATGCACACACACAGCACCAGGAGGACCCGAAAGAAATGTTCAAGCAGGACCCCAAGGCAGGACCGGCGGGGACAGGCGGGCATGGGGGGTGGGAGCATTTGCCGTAAAAGAAAACAAATAACAGACGAGAAAACAAACAAACAAAACAAAAGAACGTGCAGTTAGCCACAGCAGAAGCCACCACGGGGGCCCGGCAGCAGGTGGGGGGGCACGGGCCCAGCCAGGGCTCTGGGAGCCTCCCTGCCCCCCCCCGCCGGTGCACGCTGGGCTTCTGGGAGCTGGGGGTCGGGGCGGGGGCTCACCCGGGGGCTGCTCAGCGGGCTGGTGGACAGGCCCGAGGAAGCGCCACTGATGGACCTGGACCTGTGGACACCGGTGCAGGCAGGTCAGCCAGGGGGGCCGCAGCTCCTGGCTTCTCTCCCCTGGGCCGACCCTCCGAGAGGCCGGGAGCCCCGGCCGAGAGCCTTGAGGCCGCCCTGGCCTGCGCACACCTGGCCACACGCAGGGCTGTCCTGCTGTCCCCGCCCCGCCTCTCCCAGGACCGGGGAGGGCCCTGTCAGAGCCCAGTGGGGTGGCTCGATGCCCGTCTCGGGCTCGTATCCTCCAGGCGGGAGGCCAAGGCCGGGATGGCACCAGGGAGCCCTCAGCACGGGTGTTGTCTGGGGCTTGGGTGGACGGAGGGACGAGGGAGACAGGTGCTTCCTGGGAGCTGCGTCCAGCCCCTGTGTCAGGTCCACTCTCCAGCTCCTGGTGCTCTGAGCCCGGCCAGAACCCCCAAAGCTGAATCGTCACAGGCCCTGAGTCCTGTGCTCGACAGAGTCTCCCGTCCTAGCGTGTGGGCCACCAAGTGGGCACCGGCTCAGTCCTCCATGCCCACAGCCTGCCTGCCTGGCCCAGAGCTGCCCACAGCATGCCAGCCCATAGCCCTCTCCTCACTGGCACCCCGAGGGCTGGGGCCAGGCCAGGCTGGGGTGAGCACTGGCGGGGACCACGAGCCTGGTCCACCACTGGCCCCACTGGGCCCGCAGACCTGGCGGGGCAGGAACCAGGCCGCCTGCGAGGCAGGAGCCTCCCTCTACCGCACCACACGGCCTCAGGAAAGGCCCACCATGCTGGCTCAGCCCTGGGTGCTGGCACCTGCCACCCTTCGAGGAAGGAAATGGGGCGGGGCGGGGGGCAAGGCAGCCCCAGGAGAGAAGAGGAAGAGTGAAGGCCCGCCCCAGGCAGCCCAGCCCCAAGGGGGCCCGCGCCCACCCACTCACACCCCGGCCCAGTCCCTGGGCCTCAGGGAGGCGCTGAGCCCACTCCGACCGGGGCTCCAGCATCTGCAGGCCGGGGCCCCATGGCAGGGACCCTCCAACTGCACCACCTAACGCAGCCACGGAGCCAGGGTGTGGCGCTGACCTTGGTCCCAGTCCCCCCCCCCCCCCCCGCCCCGCCTGCGCACAGCCAGGACAGTGCCCAGCGCCAGGCCTGGGTCCAAAGCTTTCAGACGCTGGAAGGGACTGGGGGCCATCGGTCCCGGCTGCTGCCCACCCCAGCAGTCACAGGCCAAGCCGCCAAGAGCAAGGCCCAGCGCCTGGGGCCTGCCTGCTCCTGAGCCAGCCATGCACCCGTCGCTCGGCACAAGGAAACCAGAAAAGCAGCAGTGGAAGGGGGGGGCTGGGGAGCCGCCTCCACACAGTCCTGTCTGACCAGGCCGCACCTGCCAGGGACAGGAAGGAGGGGCCCGCGCGCAGAGCAGCCAGGGCAGGTGGGCGGCGAGAGGCCAGCAGGGCGCAGGCAGGGGCACGGAGAGGCACGGGAGCAGGCGGGAAAACAGGTGAGGCCCGGCCACTGTCACCCACGGGCAGCGGGTCCTGCAGGGACAGGGCTGGGGGCTCGGGAACGCCGGGCCCCATGCAGAGACCCAAGAAACCGTCATGCTTCCTGCCGCCTCCTGGGGAGCCTGCCACGCCCTGGCCTGCCGCGCCCGCTCCGACCCCTGTGGGCAGCACGGCGTGGGGGAGGGGAGGGCAGCCACACGGAGGAGGCCTCGCAGCTCACAGACACTCGGGGGTCCCCGGGCAGGGAGAGCGCAGCGGGTCTCCCCACCCGGTCAGGCTGGCCACGGGCCTTGCCCCAGCAGCCCACGCCTCCTCAGGGCCACAGGCCCGGCCCTGCCACCAGGCCCAGCGTCGTCCTTGGGGCTGGGGGGTGGGGGATGGGCGGGCAGGGTGTATACCTGTCTTCTTTGCTGAATTGGGGGTGGGCTTCAGCGATATCCAGGCTTTTACTGAACACTGCTTTACTACAGCAGGAACAAAGTGAGAAAACAGAGTTACTGACGCAGCCCCACTCAGCGGCCCGGGAGGCTGGGCCTCCGCGCAGCCCCACACGAGCTGGGCATGGCCTACCCGGCCCGAGGCCAGGCACGCGGACACGAGGGCAGGTCAGGCAGGAGAGTGCCGGGGCCACGGCGCGCCCCACCCTGGTGACCTGCTGGCGGGGGGCCTGGCCAGGCCTTGGAGGTGCCCAGCACCCACCACCAGTCCGAGGACCCCTCCAGCCCCGGCCAGCGGCCCGCTGTGGCCCAGGGCCAAGCGGCCAAGCCGGAAGAAGAAGCAGGGCCTGGGGCGGCAGGGCTGTGCAGGAGCAGCCGGCAGGAAGGGCTTGCCAGGGACCGCCAGGATGGTCCACAGCGGACCCTGTCCCAGCTCCTCCGGCCCCAAGGTGGCCAGGCCTGGAAGGCGGAGCAGACACTGAGCTTGGCGGCCTCCTGTGCCCGGCCCCTGCTCAGGGCAGACGAGGAGGGAGAGGCGTGGGGTGGCCGAGATGCGGTGGCCCCCGTTGGCACGCAGCCGCACTGGGAGGTCGACCGGGAGAGCAGGGCGAGGCTCAGGAAAGGGGGGCTGCGGAGAGGCAGCCTCTCGCCCTGGGGGCCTGCTGGGGACAAGGGCACCCACAACAGGCAGGACCCCAGGCACAGTCAGGGCAGCGGCTCAGCTAGCAGAGACCTTCTCCCCCACCACCCTCACCAGCCCCTCCAGTGCCAGATCCCACGGGCAGGGGCCGTGGTGGTCTGCAGCCAGCCTGTTTCCCCAGGGGAGGCTTGGGACCACCAAGGGAGCTGAGAACCACCAGCCCAGTTTTATCCCGATGGTGGCCATTTGCTGGCAAATACCTTGAGAGACCCGGCTGTCCCCAGCGCTCAACCCTGAGCTGACCAGGGGCAGCCTCAGAGCTGGGACCCGCACAGCGGGGTCTCCACGTCCCAGGGCTAGGGCGCAAGCCCCCACATAGACAGGAACACGGGGTCCCTCCCCGCGCAGGCCCTGCCCAGGGCCAGGATGAGGACTGGCCAAGGGCCCTGCCTGGCCAGCCAGAATGGGCAGAGGCTCTGCAGGACCAGGTCACCCTTCCTTCCTCCAGGGGGCGCTGCTGGCTCAGCCCAGACCTGCTGGTGTCCAGGCTCCTTCCTTGTCCTTGACCCCCACTGCCGCAGGGGACCCAAACACAGGGCCAGCATCACGTGCGGACAGGCCTTCCGGGTGGCTCTGAACACGGCCTGATCCCACTGTAGCCAAGTCCAGTCCACTCCAGTCCAGCCCAACCAGCCCCGTACAACACAGGCCAACAGAGCACAGCCCAGTCCAGCTCAGCCCAGCCTAGCCCAGTTCAGCCCAGCTCAGCCCAGCCCAGTCTAGCCCATACCAGCTCAGTCCAGCCCAGCCCCGTCCAACTCAGCCCACCCCAGACCAGATTAGACCAGCCCAGTGGCTCAGTCCAGCCCAGCCCAGTTCAGCTCAGTGCAGTCCAGCCCAAGCAGCCCGGCACAGCGTCGTCGGGCCCCACCCAGTGGCCTTAGCGCAGCCCCAAGGCCGGGGGGCAGAGATGAGCCAGGCCAGGCCCAGCACAGCCGGCGAGGGGTGCCGACGCTGGCCAGGCCAGGCCACCAGGAGGCAGAGCACTGGAAGCTCCTGGAAGGCACGCACCTCTGGCCATGCTGGGCCATCTCGATGGCCCTCCGCGCGGGCACCGGGGAGCCGCCGTCCGTCACGCTGAGCACCTCCATGGACTTGCGTTCAGGCCGCCGCTTGCCGTGCCGGTTCAGCATCGGGGAGTCCACACGCTTCCGGGGAGGGTCTGTGTGCAGACAGGGGTCAGGGCCCGGCCTGGGCCTGAGAGAGGCAGCATGGGGCCAGACCACCCTGCCACCGTGTACCTATTTCATTTCTGGGGGGCAGGTCCTCGTCCTCGTGGCTCGGGTACCTTTCTTTCCGGTCCAGGAGAAGGAAATAAATCATCTTCTCCTGGTTCTCCCTGCGGGGTGGGGAGGGGAGGCAGCGAGAGGGATGGGCAAGTCCGTTCCCGGAGGGGCCCCGCCCCGCGGCCGCGCCGCCCCAGCGCCCACGTACTCCTCGGACAGCAGGTCCTGCAGAAGCTTGTTGCGGTCCCGGAAGCAGCCCAGCGAGTGCATGCTGTCCAGCACGTCGGGGTCGATGTCCTCCAGGCTGGGCAGCGAGCGGATCTGCACCTTGCGGGGGATGGGCTGCTCTGGCTCCGGCTCGTTCTTGCCCCCTCTGCGGACGACAGGCACCGCGGGGTCACTCCCCACCTCTTCCGCAGCCTGGGCCTCCTCCGCCCCCACCCCGAGGTGCCGGGACGGCGGGGCCCACCCCTTCCTGGGCCCCGAGTCTTACTGCTCTCCCTGTGCCCAGCCCCTGCACGCCTCCTGCGTCCTGCCCGAGCCCAGCGCAGGCCGGCCCGGGACCCTGGAGAGCCAGGAGCGGCTGAGGCTTGGGCCAGGCCTGCGCTGGGCTGGGTCACCCCCCGCCTTCCCTAGCAGGCCCTCCAGGCCACAGTGACGGGTGACAGGCAAAGCAGGTGGTGTGGGAGGAGGAGCTACTTACATATACCATATGTGTTTCTGAATGTGCTCTAGCTACAAGGAAAGAGAAACAGGGAGTTAGTACGAGGAGGGACCGAGGAGCCCACGTTAGGAGGCGGGGTGGGGAGCACGGAGCTCAGGAGTGTGCAAGAGAGGACAGCAGGGGAGGAAGGGGCTGCGGGACGGGGACAGGGCATGCGACAATGTGGGTGTAGGCCGGGAAGAGTGTGGGGAGGGGCTGTGTTCCCGGAGGCTCCAGGCCAGCACCCCGACCCTGCCTACCCCCGGTGGAAGAGAAAATGCTGACGCAGAGAGAGAAGGAAGGTGAGCAGGGCCGGAGGGGCTGCAGGCGTGGGGGGCCTGGGCGGCAGAGGGACTGAGCTCGAAAGCAGAGTGGCCTCGGGGGTCTCAGGGCTCTGGGACGGAGGTCAAGGGAGGAGGGCAGGAGGGCAGGGGAAGCGGCCAGGGCGGCCCTCCTGTGCACAGGAAGGGGCTGGGTGCAGGTGTGAGCAGGAGGCTGGGGGCCGGCCCTGCTCTCTGCCCGGCTCCCCGGGGGACAGCTTGGCTGGGGAGGGAGGGGGAGAGTGGCCTCTTGGGCCCTGGGCCGCCCTTGTCCCGGAGAGAACAGCCAGACGAGTCCTGCCGGCATGCTCTGGGGACCGGCCCTCCTGGCAGTGACTGAGCCCCAGGGAGGCAGGAGGTGGCCAGCTGGGGGCTTCTTTGAGAACCAGCTTTCCTGGACCCTCCCCAGCCCACCTGCCAGGAGCAGGGGTTGCGCGGAGCCCTTCACACTGACCAGGCCCGGGAGAGCCCAGGACACGGGGGCCGGCATCAGCCGGCGCTCCCCTGCCAGGCACAGCAGCCCTGTCCACACCCGTGCACGCGCACACCGTGCCCGCTTACCCAGTGCTCGGGCACCACGCACGCCCCGCACGGGCACGGGGAGGGGGGAGGCTCCCGGCGAGCGCCCATCCTGCCCCCGAAGGAGGCGCCCTGAGGGGACGGGGCCCAGGCAGGGTCCCGCGCGGGGAGTGGGGCGGCGTCGGAGGGAGCGGGAGGCCGCGGCACGCACCGTGAGGCGCCGGGTGGCGTCCACCTCGATCATGCCGCGCAGCAGGCTCTGGCAGTCGGGCGGGATGAAGTGGGGCATGTGGAACACACCGCGCTTCACCTTCTCCAGCAGCTGCCGCAGGTTGTCGTCGTCGAAGGGCAGAGCCCCCTGCGGGCAGGGGACAGCGGTCACCGCGGGAGGGGCGCACGGGGCGCGCGGCGGGGCGGGGGCGGGGGGCTCACCACCAGCAGGGCGAAGAGGATGACACCGCAGCTCCACACGTCCGCCTTGCGGCCGTCGTACTTCTCCCCCTGTGGGCGGCAGCGGGGGGCTCGGTGAGCGGCCGGCCTCGCTGGGACGCTGCGGCCCCGGGCGCGGGGAGGGGGTGGGCCGGGGGCGGGGGTCGGACGGGGCCCGGGGCATGGGGGGCTGCGAGGCTCCGGCGGCGAACCCCCTGGATAGACGGTGACGAGGTGGGGGACGGGGCGGCGGCTACTCACCCGGATCACCTCAGGGCAGGCGTAGTGGGGGGATCTGCGGGCAAAAGCAGCCGTCAGGCCCGGGGATCAGACCCGCTGTGGGCCCGGGTCACCCCAGCCCGCCCGCACTCGGGGCTGCCCCCCAGGACCAGTGGAGACCCCGGAGGCACACTCTGCCAGCAGGAGGTGCCCAACAGGAGGCTCAAGGTAGGGCCGAGCCCCTCACAACCTAATCCCCACTGCGTGCTTCTAGGGGAGACTGAGGCACAGGAGGCTGTGGGCTCCGCCACACTGCAGGCAGTCAAAGGAGAGAAGCGTCCCGGGAAGCAGCACAGGGCTGAGCGCGCTGAGCGCGTGGGCAGCCGCTGGGATAGGACCCGCCTCCCCGAACTGGGGAGCAGGGGGAGCTGTCCCGAAGGGTCACCAGGTGGTCCCTTCACGGCATCGCCCTTGGCAGCGAAATCTGGGAGCACAGGCAGAGGCCCTGGAGCTCCAGGCCGTCCCAGCGGGGCAGCCGCGACCACGGGCAGCGTGGACAGGGTGGGCGGGGGCCTCAGGGTCGGACACTCACCCGCAGCTGGTCTCCAGCAGACTGTCACCAACCTGCAGCGACGCCATCCCGAAGTCAGCAACCCGGATGTTGTTCTTCTCGTCCAGCAGGAGGTTTTCCGGCTTCAGATCCCTGTGGCTGGAAGGCGGCCGGGTTGAGGCTGAGCAGTCCCCCAGCTGCCGCCCCTCCCCAGAAGCCCATCGGCACAGTGTGGGGCCAATGGCAGCCCAGCCTGGTGATGTCACAGGCAGCCAATGGGAAGTCACCATCCTGGTGGCTGTGGTCTCGGGAACGGAGACACAGGGACCCTCTGGGGTCACACCACATGCTCCCCGCCCCAGGGCCGGCTTTGCTTTACTCCCTGGGGCCGCCCCACCATTAGTGCTCTGCGCCAGGGCCGACCTGGGACCCCCAATCCAGAGTGGCCTGGCCCCAAGACCCCCGAGAAGCCTGAGGAGGGGCTCCTGGAGCCTGGGGCAGACACCTAGCAGAAGCTTCCAGACAGAACGTGCCGCCGGCTCCAGGCGCAGAGGGGCGCAAGGGTGGGGCAGAGGTACCTGGTGGGCGGTTATCTGATGGGGGTGGGGGTACCTGCAGGGAGTGGGGGGCACCTGGGGGTAGGGGGACCTGGTGGGGGATGAGGGTGTCCCTCGTGGGGAACGGAGGCGCACCCTGCCGGGGCTGGGGACACCCGGCGGGGGTCGGGGCACGCACCATATAGAGTGGCTGTGACAAAAGTCCAGCGCGGAGATGATCTGCCGGAAGAACTTCCGGGCCTCTTTGGGGGTCAGCCTCCCCTTCTTGACAAGGTAGTCAAAGAGCTCCCCGCCAGACACGTGTTCTAGCACCAGGTATCTGCGGGGCACAGGTGGGCGTCGGGGGCTGCACGACGTCCGACCCACCTGCCCTGGGGCCACTCAGCCACGGGGGCACTGGCCAGAGGCCTCAGGCCGGCACCCCGCCCCCGCGCCCCCCCCCACCTGTCCCAGCCTCGATCACCCTCAGCACAAGCCCCCTCCCCCCACCTCCTGGCAGGCCTGCTTCAGGCACCGCCATGCGGGGAGCCCTCTGCTGTGCAGAATTCCAGGCTCAGGGCCACCCCCGGGCCCCTGGCTGAGGGGCACTGTGGCGGCCGACCCCCGCGCGGGACCGTTCCAGGCCCTCCCAGGCTAACCCAGCTCAGGCTCCCAGAGCGGGGCCCTGATTCAGACACTCGGGCCCTCAGGGAGGCCTGGCCAGTAGTCCGGACCTCTAAATGGGGTGAGCAAGGGGCTGGAACAGGGCAGGGCCCGGGGACCCTAGGGGTGGCCCTCACACCGGGCCTCGGAAAACAGACGGGAAAGGTGGGCGTGGCCCAGCTGGCCGGGGGCGGGGGCGCGACTACCCCGTCTCAGCTCCCCAGAGCCTAGAGGCCTGGACTGGTGCAGGAGCTGGGGGCTGGGCCACCAGAAGGGCTGTGACGGGGTACGGTGGGCCAGTGGCCTTGAGGCCCACCGCTCCCCTCTGCCACCCCTTCGTGCCTTCCCCTCTGCCGCATCGGGTCACTGGCAGGGGGGCCCAGGGCCACGGTGGGAGGGACGCCGAGGCAGGGGGCACAGCAGGGCCCGAGACGTGCGCACGAGGACACCTGCAGGACCCCGTGGAGGTGCTGGGAAGGGGGCGTCTCCAGAGCAGGGCGTGCAGGAAGGGAGGGGTCGGTGGGGGTGGGGGTGCGGGTGCAGGGGGCCTGCGTGCAGAGGCTGGAAAGGCGGACAGGGCACCGGGTGGGATTCAGGCCGAAGGGGCCATCCAGGGGGTCCCACCCTGCTCCTGAGCGGGAGGGTCCGACCAAAGCACAAGCCATGGGCCGGCCTCACTGGCAGGGACCCCCGACTGCTCTCCAGCTGCAGGCTCCCCAGGTGGCCTTGGGCTTGGGGGGTCCTAGGGAGCGTGCAGGGACCCCCAGGTCCCAGCTGGGCCACCCGATCCCCCTCGTGCTGGGCGTGGTGTCCCTGTCACCAGGCCTTTGCCTGGGCTGTGCCTCCCCGCCCCGCACTGGGCTGCTGACCAGGCCCTCACTGGCTTCCTGACCCCCCCCCCCACCAAGGTGGCCTCCTTGGGGCCAGAGGCTCTGCCTGTCACCCCCCGCCCCAGGTCTGTCCTCACGAGGATCCCCGCAGTAGTGAGACGGGCTGCATCTGCTGCTGTGGGTGGAGGCGGCCAACATCAGCTGCCCCCAAACTCATGGGGCACCACTGCACACTGCAAGGGGAACCCCAGTCAGGCCGACAGTGGGGGGTCGTGCAGGAGCATGTCTCAGGGGGCAGGGTTCCTCCTGCCCACAGCATCAGGGACCCCAGGGCCGGGACCTGCCACCCAGCACCTCACACTTGTACTGACCAGCCGGCTCCTGTCACCCGCAAACACTGGGGTCCCAGCTAGCACAGCAGGGACACCGCCCACGGGGCCCAGAGAATGAGTCCCTTGTCGGAGCGCCCGCGGTTTGGACCGAAGGCCCGTCCTCGACCCGTGTGCCCGAGCCTCCCTGCTCCCCCGGGGCTGCCCTCTGTGGCCAGCTTCGTGCCCCAACCCCACTGCCCAGGACAAGTGGGCTGCGGACGGCCACCTGAGCCAGCGGGCCCCCAGGCCTCCCCGGGGCTGGGGCTTGGAGCTGAGCCCTCAAGGGTCCCCTCCCCTGCTCAAGTTTCTCCACTCAGGGCCAACACGCCCGAGGGCTTGGGCATCACAGGCTGGGCCTCCTGCGGTCCCACAAGCGGGAGTGACAGGGCTGGGCGCCCCCTTGTTGTGACCCTGGCAGGGTACCGCCACCCACAGCCCAGGTGAGCTCAGGGAGGCCACACAGCTGGCGATCGGGGCGGGGGGGTGCTCCGCTTTCCCACCCAGGTGTGCCTGGGACATGAGATTTCCGCTGGCCTCTGAGGTCAGCCACGCTCAGCAGCATGGGAGCCGGGCATCCCGGGGAGGGCGGGACAGCGGGTCAGGCGAGGGGCCTGGTGAGCCATCGGCCGGCCTGGGGTCTCAGCCGCGTGGATGAGCAGACGGGGAGCTCAGTGGGAATGGGGAGAGTCCCCAGGAGCCCCGGCAGAGTCTAGGAGCTTGTGGCATTAGCTCGCTGGGGCCAAGGGCCTCCTGCTGCTTGACCCTGGCTGCCAGCCTCCGCCTCCAGGAAGCCCTACCCCCTGGGTGGTTCAAGCTGATGGCTCGGCCAGGAGGTCTGGGCCAGGAGCGCGGCGCGTGGAAGCCTCCCGAGAGCTCCCCTCCCTGCTCACCGGGGCCCCCTCCCCAGGGGGCTGCCTGTGCCCTCCCCAAGGCCCCACCCCGGCTCTCCAGACCCGGCAATACCTACAAATATTTTTTGTTTTCATAAACATCGTGTAGCTTTAGGACGTGGGGGTGTTCGATGAGCTTCAGGATGGCGATCTCCCGCTCCACCTGCTCGGGGAGAAGAGGTCCGGCTGGGGGCAGGCTTGCTGCCCAGCTCCCCGCACCCACCGCCCCATCCGCCCCGACCCGCAGCCCCGGGGCCGCGCTGTGGGGGACACCAGCACCCGCTGCCCTGCCCTCCACAGGTCTCTGGCTGGTGGGGAGACAGGGGGCTCGAGCGGACCATGCCCCCTGGATGCCTCGACGGGGTCACGGGGGCGCAGGAGGCCTGGAGGAGGGCCGGCCTAGCGATGGGGCCCGCACCTCTGTGGACTGGCCCATCCCCCGCAGGGTCATCCCACGAGGGGGCTGCCTCCCAGTGCTTCCACCCAGATCCTGCCAGGCCTCCGGCAGAGTGCGACCCAGCTGGACCCCCAGGCCCCAGCCATGGAGCTCTCGTCTCTCTGGCTTGGAGCGCTTTCGGGCATCTAGAACACTGTCCTCAGTTGAAGACACGAGGCCCCGGTGCTGTCAAGGCAAGGTCAGGGTCGACCTGCTCCCATCCAAGCAAGCAGCACCTCCCCTTGCAACTGCACCACGCGTGGCCCTCAGGGTTCCCCAGTGGGGCCCACACGAGTCCCCCCCGCCCTCCGACGAGGTCCTCTTCCTCGTCAGCAGCCTCCATCCCACAGGCGGCCGGTCACCGCCCTCCTGGCACGTGGGCCCCACCCGCCCCCTTGGGAGATGTCTGGGAGCGTGTGGGAGGCACAGTCCACGAGGCAGGGGCCGGCGTGGAGACAGGGCCCCGCCCCCAGCATGCCCCCTGCCGGCCAGGTCTGACGGCTCCTCCCCCACAGGCAAGCGGGCAGGTGGGGGAACCTGAGGCCCTTCCTGCTGAGCATCTGGAACCAAAGGGGCCCAGACTCCACCAGGGGAGGGGCTGCTCGGACCCGGGAACCCGCCCATTCTCTTTCCCCGCTCAGAGGCAGGGGCCCCTCCTGAGTCAAGCCGTGGAAGCCAAGGCCCCAGCGGGTGGGCACAGCGTCCCGGGGGACCCGCTGGCCCAGCTTCCCGACACCCCGGCTCACCTTCATCAGCACAGACTCGCTGAGCTTCTCTCGGTTGACGATTTTAATAGCCACCTTCTGGCACGTGACACAGTGGATCCCCAGCTTCACCAGGCCTGTGGGGTAGAGAAGCCCCTGAGACCCCAGCCAGGACCCAACCAGCACGGCCCTCCCTGCTTCCCACCGACACCCCCACCCCACCCCTGCTCCTGGCCCCTCATTTGGGCTCTGAGCCCTGCCCCGACCCCCATCGGCCCAGCGCACCTCCTGCTGGATGCCCCCAGCCCCCGTCTGCCAGCCCACGCTCCTTGATCCCTGCCAGGACAACTCCGTCCTGCGGTGTCCCTGCCCCACAGCACAGCCCCCGCCTCGGAACCAGCCCTCCGACCTCCTAGAG